>NC_135720.1:64350902-64710954 GCF_964656455.1 Halichoerus grypus
AAGTTGCCAATCTGGTTAATTTTGTGGGGTTTGGGATAATAAGGAACCTGTTCTTTTTCATTGTATGTCTTTCACAGCAAAACGTAGTGCTTGCATCTGTTTCTGAGTGAAAGCAGAATAATGAACACCCAATCACTGATAGTGTTCGAGCTGTTCACATGATCATTTGTTAAGGAATTATTGTACTGGATGGGAGATCAGGTTATAGGTGATCATACAGGTTCCTTCTAATTTCAAGAATCTACAATTCCATGGAACTACTTATAAGCAAAGAAGACCAAAGTCTTTCAATAGCTTTTAGGATTATTATATTGAACAGTGATTCAGGAAAGCATCTAAAGAAAGGACACAGTATATCTACTAGATAAGAGGACCTCAAGCTGACAGATATATTTACAATTAATCAATTAGCAAATTCCCTTACACCTACAATTATGATGACAACTTTTTTCAATGTTTTCTAACATTTCCAATACGCTTTATTAACTAAATTCTCAAGCTTCTTTGATTCTTAAGTTTGTATTGATTTATTTTACAGATACATATTCTTAAATAGAAAATAAAATAGAGGCAATTCTTATTCCAGAAATAGTGAAGTAGCATGTGTTGTACTAACTCTCCTACAGATAACAATTTGGTGCTCTAGAAAAAAACAAACATCTCTTTGAAGACACTTTCCTTTTGGGAAGATTTATAAGGATTACCAAGAAGCATTAGTTGCAAGGCTGAAATTGCTGAGCAGAGAGTTAAGCTGCTAACCAGTGCAGGAGAGACTACAATTTGAGTTTGAGATTTGCCAATTTATAGGCAATTGCTGAACACCTCACACTTTCTATTGAAGGTCCACTTCTGGAATAAAGATAATGATCCAAAAGCATCTTCTCTTGGTCAGAGAGTAAAGCTGCATACTTGAACTAGCAAAGTAAAGAACATCATGATTCTCTAAATTCAAGGTGATTAGCTATTACTTTATTATCTGTCAGAAAAAAAAAGCAATACATTACATAATAAAATAATATATCTCTATCATCTAAAATGGACCATCCATAATTTCAACTGCACAATCAAAAGCTACTTGACATACAAATAAACAGGAAAATATATCTCAAAAATAAGAGAAACTTGCAGTTAGTTAAAAAGACTCAAGCTGATTCATGCATTGTTAGTAGTAGGAAAGGGGTTTCTGTAGTGAAATAAATATGTTCAAGCACTTAAAGAAAAAGTATAAATATATGGATGGATCTGAAAACTCAGTAAAGAAAGGAAAACTGCTGAAAGGAATCATAGAAATTTACAACTAAAAAATACAATATCTGAAATGGAAAAGTCACTGGATAGGATAACAGTAAACTAAAGATTGCTGAAAATAAAATATGTCAATGAATTTGAAGACAAATCAATAGACCTAATACATTCAGAAGAAAAGAGGAAAAAAACCCAAAGTTTATAAAAATGACTATTACAGAGGCACTATTTCTTTAACTGAAGAATAAGTGACTAAAAAATAACACTCTTGGAGATATCAACTCTAGACTCAATTAAAAAAAAAAAAGCTTATCTGAGAGTGAGAAAAAGCAGAAATGTTTTGGAAGGAAGTAAAAACTTGGAGGAAGCAACAAGGTATGCATTGATATTCCAGGTTTCTTACTTTCTCCTGTCCTTCCTTTCATCCTTTCCGCCTTCCCTCCTCTCTTTCTTTCTTTTCAATGACAACAACAATCAAAACAGGGATTTGGGGTAGCTTAAATTCTAAACAAACAAACAAACAAACAAACACCAATATCTTTCTGGAAAGAGAAATCTGGACACCTAAGCTTCCGAAGAAAGAGAAAGGAGTAAGAAAGCGGAATGGGAAGAGAAACTCAAATCAGGTTATACGTTCTTCCCAGGTTCCCAGGTATATCTGAATGACCCCTAAACTTGACATTAATGGTAAATAAATAAATTTAAATTTAATTATTAAATTGTACAAAAATCTAAAAAGAGGAAAGAAGTTACAGAAAAAGAAAAAAGCAAACAGAGAACTGACAGAAAACCAATAACTAAATGTTACACCTAAGTCCAACCCGATCAATAATTGTATTAGATGTTAATATTCTAAATACTTTGATTGAAAGATTAAACTTATAATAATAGATCAAAAAACAACAAAAGCAAATCTTGAGCATCTAGATAGGTGCAGATAATGGTAGGTGTTTAGTAACCAGTCTCCTATAATTTCCAAACTGGTAAATAATGGAGTATAAAGAGAAAAATCAACAAATCACAACAATGTGGTTTCATATACTCCTTGCTCACCTCCACTCTGCCTTAATTCTTTTAGTGAACAAAGACAGAAGGAACATACTGTGGGGAAGACAGAGGAGGGATACTAGGAAAGAGTCTGACAGGGAGTGGGAGGAACCAACAAAAAGATTAAAGCCTTCTTAAATTTGAAAATTCTGAAAATGCAATGGGACAATCAGCATGTTATACAGAGAACTTTTTTTCAAAGGGTCAAAACCTCATGTAAATGGCTTACTTTGTGATTTAAAAAGACTTTGCTTTTAATGGAAAGATTCATTTGAAAAGGAAATAATCAGTTGAAAGGGACAAGTGTGGTTTAAAGGGATACTGTTCCAAACATATGGCTTCTGGAAAGAAAAAGTGCTAAGTAAAGGAAAAAGGCTCTTTGGTAATTAAATGGTGAGGTGGAAAAGAAAAATAATTGCCATTAAGCTAGGAATCTGGTAAAATACCACAATATAAAAATATCAACAATAGAAATATAAAGTTCATCACAGATAATAAGAAATTGAAATTCACACAAATCAATTGAGATCCATGTCTAATATCCACTAAACAAACAAAAAAGGCGAATAATCCTTTTAATGTACTGTTGTATCCTACTGGCTAGTATTTTGGTGAGAATTTTTGCATCCATGTTCATCAAGGATATTGGTCTGTAATTCTCCTTTTTGATGGGGTCCTTGTGTGGTTTGGGTATCAAGGTAATGGTAGCCTCATAAAATGAGCTTGGAAGTTTTCCTTCCATTTCTATTTTTTGGAACAGTTTCAGAAGAATAGGCATTAATTCTTCTTGAAATGTTTGGTAGAATTCCCCTGGGAAGCCATCTGGCCCTGAGCTCTTGTTTGTTGGGAGATTTTTGATGACTGCTTCAATTTCCTTAGTTGTTATAGGTCTGTTCAGGTTTTCTGTTTCTTCCTGGTTCAGTTTTGATAGTTAATACATCTCTAGGAATGTATCCATTTCTTCCAGATTATCTAATTTGCTGGCACATAGTTGCTCATAATATGTTCTTATAATTGTTTGTATTTCTTTGGTGTTGGTTGTGACCTCTCCTCTTTCATTCATGATTTTGTTGATTTGGGTCATTTCTCATTTCTTTTTGATAAGTCTGGCCAGGGGTTTATCAATCTTGTTAATTCTTTCAAAGAACCAGCTCCTAGTTTCATTGATCTGTTCTACTGTTCTTTTGGTTTCTATTTCATTGATTTCTGCTCTGATCTTTATTATTTCTCTTCTCCTGCTGGGTTTAGGCTTTATTTGCTGTTCTTCCTCCAGTTCCTTTAGGCGTAGGGTTAGGTTGTGTATTTGAGACCTTTCTTGTGTCTTGAGAAAGGCTTGTATTGCTATGTACTTGCCTCTTAGGACTGCCTTTGCTGCATCCCAAAGATTTTGAACAATTGTGTTTTCATTTTCATTGGTTTCCATGAATTTTTTAAATTCTTTTTTTTTTAAAGATTTTATTTATTTGAGAGAGAGAGAGAGAACATGAGAGCGGGGGAGGGTCAGAGGGAGAAGCAGACTCCCTGCTCAGCAGGGAGTCTGATGTGGGACTCAATCCCAGGACTCCAGGATCATGACCTGAGCCGAAGGCAGCCGCCCAACCAACTGAGCCACCCAGGCGCCCTCCCTGAATTTTTTAAATTCTTCTTTAATTTCCTGATTGACCCATTCATTCTTTAGTAGGATACTCTTTAGCCTCCATGTATTTGAGTTCTTTCCGACTTTCCTCTTGTGATTGAGTTCTCGTTTCAAAGCAGTGTGGTCTGAAAATATGCAGGGAATGATCCTAATCTTTTGGTACTGGTTGAGACCTGATTTGAGACCTAGGATGTGATCTATTCTGGAGATTGCTCCATGGGCACTAGAGAAGAATGTGTATTCTGTTGCTTTGGGATGGAATGTTCTGAATATAACTGTGAAGTCCATTTGGTCCAATGTGTCATTTAAAGTCTTTATTTCCTTGTTGATCTTTTGCTTAGATGATCTGTCCATTTCAGTGAGGGGGGTGTTAAAGTACCCAATATTATTGTATTGTTGTCGATGTGGGATTTATCCCTGGGATGCAAGGTTGGTTCAACATCCACAAATCAATCAACGTGATACAATACGTTAACAAAAGAAAGAATAAGAACCATATGATCCTCTCAATAGATGCAGAAAAAGCATTTGACAAAGTACAGCATCCTTTCTTGATCAAAACTCTTCACAGTACAGAAATAGAGGGTACATACCTCAATATCATAAAAGCCATCTATGAAAAACCCACAGCAAATATCATTCTCAATGGGGAAAACCTGAGAGCTTTCCCCCTAAGGTCAGGAACATGGCAGGGATGTCTACTATCACCACTGCTATTCAACATAGTACTAGAAGTCCTAGCCACAGCAATCAGACAACAAAGAGAAATAAAAGGCATCCGAATCAGCAAAGAAGAAGTCAAACTCTCACTCTTTGCAGATGATATGATACTTTATGTGGAAAACCCAAAAGACTCCACCCCAAAACTGCTACAGGAATTCAGTAAAGTGGCAGGATATAAAATCAATGCACAAAAATCAGTGGCATTCCTATACACCAAGAACAAGACAGAAGAAAGAGAAATTAAGGAGTCAATCCCATTTACAATTGCACCCAAAACCATAAGATACCTAAGAATAAATCTAACCAAAGAGGCAAAGTATCTGTACTCAGAAAACTATAAAATACTCATGAAAGAAATTGAGGAAGACACAAAGAAATGGAATAATGTTCCATGCTCATGGATTGGAAGAACAAATATTGTGAAGATGTCAATGCTACCTAGAGCAATCTACACATTTGATGCAATCCCTATCAAAATACCATCCCCTTTTTTCAAAGAAATGGAACAAATAATCCTAAAATTTGTATGGAACCAGAAAAAACCCCAAATAGCCAGAGGAATGTTGAAAAAGAAAAGCAAAGCTGGTGGCATCACAATTCCGGACTTCAAGCTCTATTACAAAGCTGTCATCATCAAGACAGTATGGTACTGGCACAAAAACAGACACATAGATCAATGGAACCGAATAGAGAGCCCAGAAATGGACTCTCAACTCTATGGTCAACTAATCTTTGACAAAGCAGGAAAGAATGTCCAATGGAAAAAAGACAGTCTCTTCCACAAATGGTGTTGGGAAAATTGGACAGCCATATGCAGAAGAATGAAACTGGACCATTTCCTTACACCACACACAAAAATAGACTAAAAATGGTTGAAAGACCTCAATGTGAGACAGGAGTCCATCAAAATCCTAGAGGAGAACACAGGCAGCAACCTCTTCGACCTCAGCCGCAGCAACTTCTTCCCAGAAACATCGCCAAAGGCAAGGGAAGCAAGGGCAAAAATGAACTATTGGGACTTCATCAAGATAAAAAGCTTTTGCACAGCAAAAGAAACAGTCAACAAAACCAAAAGACAACCAACAGAATGGGAGAAGATATTTGCAAATGACATATCCGATAAAGGGCTAGTATCCAAAATCTATAAAGAATTCATCAAACTCAACACCAAAAGAACAAATAATCCAATCAAGAAATGGGCAGAAGACATGAACAGACATTTTTCCAAAGAACACATCCAATGGCCAACAGACACATGAAAAAGTGCTCAATGTCGCTCGGCATCAGAGAAATCCAAATCAAAACCTCAATGAGATACCACCTCACACCAGTCAGAATGGCTAAAATTAACAAGTCAGGAAATGACAGATGTTGGCGGGGATGCGGAGAAAGGGGAACCCTCCTACACTGTTGGTGGGAATGAAAGCTGGTGCAACCACTCTGGAAAACAGTATGGAGGTTCCTCAAAAAGTTGAAAATAGAGCTACCATATGATCCAGCAATTGCACTACTAGGTATTTACCCCAAAGATACAAATGTAGGGATCCGAAGGGATACGTGCACGCCGATGTTTATAGCAGCTATGTCCACAATAGCCAAACTGTGGAAAGAGCCAAGGTATCCATTGACAGATGACTGGATAAAGAAGATGTGGTATATATATACAATGGAATATTATGCAGCCATCAAAAGGAATGAGATCTTGCCATTTGCAATGACGTGGATGGAACTGGAGGGTGTTATGCTGAGCGAAATAAGTCAATCAGAGAAAGACATGTATCATATGACCTCACTGATATGAGGAATTTTTAATCTCAGGAAACAAACTGAGGGTTGCTGAAGTGGGAGGGGGGTGGGAGGGATGGGGTGGTTTGGTGATAGACATTGGGGAGGGTATGTGCTATGGTGAGCACTGTGAATTGTGCAAGAGTGTTGAATCACAGATCTGTACCTCTGAAACAAATAATGCAATATATGTTAAGAAAACAAAAAAAAGAAAAAGAAGATAGCAGGAGGGGAAGAATGAAGGGGGGGAAATTGGAGGGGGAGACAAACTATGAGAGACTATGGACTCTGAGAAACAAACTGAGGGTTCTAGAGGGGAGGGGGTGGAGGGATGGGTTAGCCTGGTGGTGGTTATTAAAGAGGGCATGTTCTGCATGGAGCACTGGGTGTTATATGCAAACAATGAATCATGGAATCCTACATCAAAAACTAATGTTGTAATGTATGGTGATTAACATAACAGAATAATAATAATAAAAAAAGGCTGATACTAAAAAAAGAAAGGCATAAAATAGGTGAAAATTCTAAGTCTACACTTCCAACAAAATTAAGTACAATTGGCCCTTATAACCCAATGTGGGTTTGAACTGTGTGGGTCCATTTACATGCAGATTTTTAAAAATAAGTATATTGCAAATTTTTTGGAAATTTGCAAAAATTTGAAAAAAATTAGTAGGTGAGCTAAATAGCCTAGAAATACCAAAAAAAAAAAAAAAAAAAAAAAAAAAGAAAGAGAGAGAGAGAGAGGAAAGAAAGAAAGAAAGAAAAGAAACTAGGTCTTATTGTTAAGAATACAGTATGTAATACATATACAAAGTTTGTGATATTCTATTGTTTATGATATTGGTAAGGCTTCTGGTCAACAGTAATGTATTAGTAGTTAAGTTTTGGAGGAGTTAGAAGTTATATGTGGATTTTTAACTCCTTGTGGGGGGGGGGCATGGCATCCCTAACCACTACGTTGTTCAAGGGTCAACTGTATACTCAAACAAACATGAAAACTACCTTGAATCAGACTCAAAATCTAAGATGAAATATACATAAATAGGAACAAATGAAAAAAGAACTGAATGAATTTAGGAGATGGAAGAAGTCATATTTAACTCAGAAAAAAAAAAAGTAAATTACATTGTGTCTAAGGGAGAAAAGATTCAAGTGAAAATATAATTAGAGACATTGAAGAAAGGTAGGAAAACAATCTAGATAACAAAGTTAATGAAAGTTATATAAAAGCATGAAAAAGAAAGAATTGGAAATGCAAGACTAGCATAGGAAGAATAATATTCATATTACCTCAGAATCCTTGATAAAAAACTAAAAACAATAAAACAATGAAATAGAATTAATATTTAAATCTATAATGCAAAACAACTCTCTGGAAATAGAGAAGTCTAGACACATATACCCATTAAAAATTAACCCAGAACAATCAATGCTGAGGCCCATCACAATAAAACTATTAGATTCCAAAGGTCAACTAATATCTCAAAGCTTTCAGGACAAATGATCAAATAACTTGTAAAAATCTGACTAGCAACTTTAAGACCAACATACAACGCCAGCCAACAATGGAGCAATAGAGAACTTTTTTTTTTTTTTTAACTCAAATTGTGAACGAAATATTTTATATCTAGCTAAGCTCTCCTTCAAATACTGTCTTTAATTATTGAAAAAAACTTTCAACATATAAGTAAGGAAGAGATTTTAAACCCATGAACCCCTCTTCAGACATCTACTTAGAGGGTAAGTTTCATTCATCCCAATGGCAGAGGTTATAGTTCTCCCATCTTTACAAATATAAAAGCAAACAACTTTGTATTGGTTTATTTTCTACGTTGCTTCTTTTCTATTTCATTAATATTTGACTCAATTTTTTGTCACTTGTAGAGGGTAAGATGGAGTCATTCATGTCAAGCAGTGATTATATCAGGCAGTGACATAAGCTGCCAAGGACATTGCAGCTAAGACCAGGTATCACCAAAACCAGCACAGGCTAATGACACTCAGAACTGATAACCAATAGAACCAGAGGAAGTCTGCAAAGGTCCAAGACTGATTAAACTTTTAAAAAGGGAGAATTTTTGCAACAAACTGTCAGACTCTCCAGACACTGACCCTTTTACATCTGACCATATCAAAATGGCAACTGCTGCCAAAAGCTCTGAGCAATTGATCTCTGAACAGAACAGAGATTCTCCACTGCTTCAACATAATAAGCAGCATGAGCCCAGAGTTGACCTGGACTAGACAGGCTTCATCTCAACTGCATGCTTATGGATTGCATGTTTGGTTCATTAACTTCCTACCCCTTGTTGTAGCTTAATAGTTAATTCTGCCACGTAAAGTTATATACCTTTTAATCATCTCTTCCTCAGGTTATCTTTAAAGTAGATACAGTAAAACTACCCAAATTACAGGGCATTTGTGACAGTCTCATGACCTAATGTACATAAAGAATTCTGAGCATTTTATTACATATAGTAAGAACTATATAAAATATAAGTAATTAATATACTAACTGATGTGAAATCACTTTTGTAAATATGTGTTATTTTTTAACCAATTACATGTAGATTTCTATACATATCTAGTACATCTAGCTTGATAATTGTAGTTTTCAATTAATCTTTGCCATCACTCATTGTTTTTTCTGTCTGACATTTCCAGGTTTGAGAGATGTGACTTTCCAGGCCAGCTCACCCATTCCCATGACGGGATTTATATAATTCACCAAGAAACAGATACATTTTACTTTAAATAAACTGGGGATTAGAAAAGGTACCAAAATCATTTTGTAAGGCTGATATAACATTATCTAATTACTTGATAAACACACTACAGGGGATAAAATACGTGGCCCAGTGTCATGTAGAACCATAAATGTTAATAATAATAAGTATTAGAATACATGAGGATCTGTGGATATCAGTCCAAATGATATTTGTCTCCTAGGATTCATGCCTTTGTTTAGTGCTCTCACTCATTCAGTTGGAGCTGGGCTATTTGACCTATAGAACAGAACATAAATGACAGTGTGTGACTACCAAGACTCTGTCATAAAAGTTATTGTAGTTGCCACTGTAGTCTTGGATTGCTCATTCTGAGGGAAGCCATCTTCCATATGGTGCAGAGACTCAAGAAGTCCTATTAAAAGTTCTATGTAGAGAGGAAACAACTTCCTGACACCAACTGCCATATATATGCAAAAGCCTCCTTGAAAATGGATCCTCTGGTCCCAGTCAAGACTTTGGATAATTCCATCTTTAACCATCTTGTGAGAAATTCAGAACACCCAGCTGAGATGCTGTCAATTTGTGTACTCAAAAATAACATGGGAAATAATAAATTATTACTGTTTGTGTAAGGTACTTGTTATACAGGAGCAGATAAGTAATACAGATTTTTAAAAATGTTAATTACTTTATGTGCAAGGTAAGTCAAAGAATAAAATAGGCAAATCAGCTCAATCTAGGAAGGTTTATCTGCAAAATGATCTACAGTAAATGAGAAAAACAATGTCAAATTCAGATGATGAATAGATTCAGGAAAAGTATTTGGCAAATTAAAGTTAATTCCTAAAAAAATCTTTTAGCAAATTCAAAATAAAGGGAAACTTCTTTAACTCAGTTGACAAGAAACTATTCATATCACATTTAAAAGTGAAACACTTGTGACATTCTCATTAAAGACAAGAACAAGCAAGTTTGGCTGATAGACTATTTAGTACTATGTAATGTTGTACTAGGACATTAGTGGTTGCCTAGGGGTGGGAATGGAATGGGTAATGGTTGCAAATGGGTACCAGGGATCTTTTTGGGTGAAAAGAAAGAAATGTTTAAAACAATTATGGAGATGGTGTCATAATTCTCTAAATATGCTACAAAATATTGAATTGCACACTTAAAACAGATGAACTACATGTTGTATAAACCAAACTTCAATAAATTTCAAAAAAAGGGCAAAAAATTAAAATGTACTGGGGTCCTAGGCAATGTTTAAAGCCAAAAACAAAATAATTGGGAATGTATAAATATCATAAAAAGATAAAAGATAAAACTGTCATTTTTTGCAGGAGATAATATCATCTAAATGGGTTATCCAAGACAACAATAAGATATAAGCAAGTTCTTTGGCTGTGAGATCATCATATCAAGCATTGTCTTTCCTATATACCACCAGTAACCAGAAAAAAAATAATGTAAAAGGTTTTCAAACATAATGACTCCAAAATAAATATTAACATCTAAAATGAAATGAGGAAGACCAATAAAAATAAAAGTATAAAACTTCACTTAGAACATAAGAAAAAATGATTTAGTAAATGGAGGGGTCTTACCAATGCAATGGATGGAAAATTCACCATAGAAAGTAAGACACTTCTTTGGAAATTATTATATTACTACAAAGAAATCTGAATAAAATTAAACAAAAATAAATTTCATAAGCCACTTCAAAAAGACATATGGAAGAAGAAATACACAGGGATTACCAAGATGATAAATAAAAATAACACTGAGAAAGGATTTCCCATATAAAAAATCAACCATAATAAGAAGCTATAGAAATTAAAACAAGCTGCTACAATTTTTAAATGTCATATCTCCATTGATTCGGGCTCAATTCTGAAAATTTAACTTTCAAAAATACATACTGGCTAACATACATAGGCAATGATGTATGTATTAGGGATATCATTGTTTATAATAGAAAATAGTAAAAATATAACATAGTCTAAAGTAACATTAATAGAGTCTGAATAGACTACTATGCAGCAATTAAAATACCAGCATTCTATAAGTATTTAACTGGAGCAATCTTCAAGATTATATGTTTGTAGTTAAGAGCACAGACATAAGAACTAAATTATATAGATTTAAATTCTGGCTTTACCACTTACTAAACCATATTATCTTTTGCTGGTTAACTCATCACTCTATGCCTCAGTTTCCTCATTTTTTAACATGGATAAAAGTATATGAATATCTCAGAGGGTTCTGTAATGTTAAAAGAATTAATACACTCTATCATATGTCATATGTGAAATGCAAATTAAAACAAGGTACCACTATACATTTACTAGAATTGCCAAAAGCTGGGTCACTGACAACACCAAATATTGGTGAGTATATGGAAAAAGAGGAACTTTCATTTATTGTTGATGGGAATTCAAAATGGTACAGCTACTTTGGAAGACAGTTTAACAATTTCTTATAAAACTAAATGTAATTTAACCATATGATGCAGCAATTACACTACTTAGTATTCACCCAAAGGATTTGAAAATTTATGTCCCTGCAAAAACCTGCACACAGGTATATTCATAATTGCTAAAACTTGGAAGTGATCAAGATGCCCTTCATTAGGTGAATGGACAAATAATATGGTATATCCAAACAATGGAATTCAGTGCTAAAAAGAAATGAACCTTTAAAAGACATAGAGAAAACTTCAATGCATATTACTAAGTGAAAGAATCCTATCAAAAAAATCTACATACTCTATGATTCCAACTATATGACATTCTATAAATGGTCAAACTATAGACACACAGGTATGAGTAGGTGGAGTACAGAGGATTCTTAGGGTGGTGAAATATTCTGTATGACATTTTAATGATGAATATATGTCATCATATTTTTATCCAAACCCATGGAATGCATACCACTAAGAGTGAATACTAAAGTTAACTGTGGATTTGGGTGATTATATGTCCATGTCAGTTCATCGTAGGTCAAAAAAAAGTGTCATTCTGGTGAGCTATATTGATGATGGGAGAGGATATGCATGTGTACGGGCAGTGGATATACGGGGAATCTCTGTATCTCTCTCTCAATTTTGTTGTAAACCTAAAACTGCTTTAAAAAATAAATTCTTAAACACGTAACAAAGAGAATCCATGTATGTTCTTTGAACAATGACTATGACATGGGTTTTTGTCTCCTAAAATAACTATTGCTCATTCTTACAGAAAAAAAAAAGCAAGGAACAGTTAAATATAGTACACTATCAATTAGAAAAAAAAGTATTTCTATATTTCTATGTACATAAACACTTATATCAATTATATGTATATGTATATAATATCCCCAGGGGGTATAAAATAAAATAAATTGGTAAATATAATAACACTACATGCAAAAAATTATATATATCTATATGACTATACAATGTGGAGAGAAGGCAATAGTAGGAAACTTAAATTCTACTGAATACAATTTGCAGGTATGTATGCTATCTTTGTATTAATTTCTAAAAATCAAATTAAAAGCTTATTTCAAAATAGCATGGTAACATGGTATTTGTGTTGAAATAAACAATTTAGGTCATTGGACAATCAAGATAGAGCTAGTATAAAAAAATCCATCTGTGTGTGAAAATTTAGTATACAATAATGATCGCTCTTCAAGTTAGTGATCATTTTTTCCATTCAAAAGCAGTGAACTTCATGATGAGTATGAATGGTCCTTTTCATCATAGGACCATAAACAAAAGCCAAGAGAACTTAATTCTTGCAAAATTTTTTCTATCAATTTAGCAGAAAGATAGAGACACTTCTATTACTTAATAAGAGATCTAGTTTCTGCTAAGTACATTTGTGTCACAGCTTAATTGTAGTTTTCCTTAAAACTTTTTTTTTCCTAAAAAAAGTTCAGAATATCTTTATGCTTAGGCTGGATATTTCTTTTCTTAATGTGACTTCTGCTTCTGGATATGAAGTAGCTTGTATCAGATAACGTTCCCTAAAGGAAAATAATTAAAGGCTATATAAAAGTACAAAAGAACATCTTTTGGGATTCATTTGACCAATTAAGGTAGCCAAAACATGAGGGATGTTGATATCATGGAAAAGGGAAAATAAAACAAAACAAAACAAAATGCATCCCAAAATCTAGTTATACAGGGCAAAGGGCAAAGTATCCATGCAAAAAGTGACAGCCAAGAGGCTAAATCACCAACTAGAGCATTTGGCAGCTTTGTGATATTAAGGAAACAAACATTGAACTTCAGAGATTACCAAGAAACCAAGTAAATAGCCCAGGCTTTTATTTAAGATTCTTAAAGCATAACAGTCTAAGAAGCAGAGCAAATCAGAAATAGGCCAGCCCCACAAACCCTAAAATCCAGCCTCAATTCACCTTAATCTCTAGTAGATCACAATAACTGCCTGACAGAAGTAGATCATTTATGCAAAAAAAAATATGTTTCTCAGCCTCCACACAATTTTTATACATAATGGTCAGCAGCAAACAAACAAACAAACAAACAATTGCCAGGTCTGACAAGAGACAGTATCAAATGGTTAAAAATTAAGGTATTAAAAACAGGAAATAGAAATGGACTCATAAGTAATCAAGAAAACGGAGTTCAGTGTCAGTCTTAAAATAACTCATTAATACTAAAGAAAATACTTGATTAGATAGAGAATTATATTAGAAAACCTATAAACTTATAAAACAATCTACATCTGAAATACATTAATGGAAATTAAGAATATAATATATTTAACACAAATGAGAAACAGCATGAGACAGACTTAGTGAATTGCAAATAGGTCAAAGAAAATACTTGAGCCAAAGAATAAAGAAATGAGAAGAATGAAAAATACAGAAAAGAATGTGGGAAAGTTATGTGAAAGATGATAAAATCATATACTTTGTATTTAAATGAGGTGTCAGAAGAGAGATGGGAAAAAAGGAAAACAACGTTTAAATAAATGCCATCAAGAATTTGCAACAGTGGGGCGCCTGGGTGGCTCAGTTGGTTAAGCGACTGCCTTCGGCTCAGGTCATGATCCTGGAGTCCCTGGATCGAGTCCCGCATCGGGCTCCCTGCTCGGCAGGGAGTCTGCTTCTCCCTCTGACCCTCCCCCCTCTCATGTGCTTCCTCTCTCATTCTCTCTCTCTCAAATAAATAAATAAATAAATCTTTAAAAAAAAAAAAAAAGAATTTGCAACAGTAATAATGTCAAAAAATAGATTCAAGTATTTCTAGGAACACCCAAATAGATGAAAGAAAACTACACCTTGGAATATCATAGCAAAACTGCCCAAACTTAAGATAATAATAACAATGAATAATAATAATAAATCTTAAAATCATCTCCCAAAAACCACTATGTTTTCTGAAAGACTTTCAATATATGAAATATATTGAAATATTTAACTGGAATACTATTGTGTACTTAATCCATATCAAACTCATCTTATATTTTTTTTCCAGACTATATTCACGTTTTTTTTTTTCTTTCAAAGTATTATCCCTATCAAAAACTGTCACAAATTTTCTGGTTTAATATGAATTTACTCCCCAAATGTATCATCCAGGTTACTGATAAATAACTTCAATACAATTTTTTTTTCATTTCCTCTTACTGATTTGGCCCTTTAGCTAGAATTTGAGTGTATATTAATTTCCTAGGGCTACCATAATAAATGACCACAAACTCAGTGTTTTAGAACAGAAATTTATTCCCTCACAGTTCTGATATCCAAAATCAAGATGTCAGTGGGGCCATGCTCCTGCTAAAGACTAAAAAAGACTATCTTTCTTTGCCTCCTATACCTTCTGGTAGCCCCAGGTGATCCTTGATTTGCAGCAGCATAATTCCAACTCTGCTACTGTCTTCACATGGTTTTTTACTTTGTATGTGTCATTGCGTGTCTTCTCCTCTTTTAAGGATACCAGTCATTGGATTTAGAGCCCCTCCTAATCTAGTATGAGCATAACTAAATTTAACCAATTACATCTTTAAAGATCCTAAATTCAAAAAATGTCACATCCTGAGGTTCTGGATAGACATGAATTTTTGGAGGAAACTATTCATCCCAGTATAGGGTGTGATTAAACAATTAATTTTGTTTGACTATAATCCGTTTTAACTTTTTTTCCCCTGAAGTTCAATGGCTCATGTTTGAAAGATACCTTACTGTAAATCAAAGAAATTATATAACACAACTTGATATAACCTATTATAATTTAATTTTTAAACTATTTGTAGTGATGATATATTAAAAATCTCTGGAAAATCAGAATTATTTTCTTGTCAAAAAAAGTGGGTTCACACAATGAGATATTACCTCACACCTGTCAGAATGGCTAAAATCAAAACCATAAGAAACAACAACTGTTGGAAAGAATGTGGAGAAAAAGAAAATAGGGCATTGTTGGTAGGAATACAAACTGGTGCGGCCACTGTGAAAAATAGTGTGGCGGTTCCTCAAAAACTTAAAAATGGAATTACCATATGATCCACTAATTCCACTACTGGGTATTTACCCAAAAAGCATGAAAACTCTAATTAGAAAAAAATATATACACCCCTATGTGTATCACAGCATTATTTACAATAGCCAAATTATGGAAGCTGTCCAAGTGTCCATAGGTAGATGAATGAATAAAGAAGATGTGATATATATGTATGTATGTATGTATACACACACACACACACACACACACACAGAGGAATATTACTGAGCCATAAAAAGAATGAAATTTTGCCATTTTGCAACAACATAGATGGATCTAGAGAGTATAATGTTAAATGAAGTAAGTCCATCCGAGAAAGATGAATATTACATGATTTCACTCATATGTGAAATTTAAGAAACAAAACAAATGAACAAAGAAAAAAAGAGGCAAACCAAAAACCTGAATCTTAACTTTAGAGAATAAATTGATGGTTCCCAGAGGGGAGGTGGGTGGGCAGATAGGGGAAATAGGTGAAGGGGATTCAGGGATTCTTTATGGTGATGAGCACTGAGCAATGCATAGAATTGTTGAATCACTATATTGTACACCTGAAACTAATACAACACTGTGTTAATTTGCTGAAAATAAATAAATAAATAAATTAATTAATTAATTAAAAATTAACAAAAAGGGTTCACATAAACTAGTGAGTTTTAGAACCTTTGGGGAATAGTTTTCATAGTACCATAGTACATGACCTAATTATTTTCCTTTCTCTTACTACCTGTATATAGAATAAAATCCTGAGTGGGTGAAGTACTCTCATGAAATTGAAGTATGAAAAGAGTAAAGTAGGAATACAAAGCACAAAATTGTAGTGGGTTGTATTGTTGGATTGCTCTTGTCAGGAGTAGGAAATGTGAGGTCCTATAGAGAAATTTGGGGAGAATATTAGAGCAGTCAAGAGAACAAAGATTTAAGACAAATAGTGGAAAAAGACAAAAGAGTGGCAAGGTACAAAAAGGTGCAATAAACTACAGATTGGAGAAAAGGCTCAAGTGAGACATTTAGTGCATTAAAAACACATTTCCCTAAGATCTTTCGAATAACTGGATGCTGAAGAATAGCTATGTTTTTGTTCAGGGTTCACAATAAAGAGCTTAGGGTGGAGTTGCTGAATATTTCTTCTTCCCTGATTTGGATTCATCTAGAGAAGTTAGTGATTATAGATGATGTTATGTTTAAGTATGTAGAAAATGTACTTCCTACACCTTGTGCTTCTATGAGCCCCATTAATTATCAAAGCAGTGTAAGATAATGCTGAAGTACTTCTTTATTGAATAGTTGATAAGATCTGTATATGTCAGAGCAGAAAATGAGTAAGCATTCGAGGTAATTTTTGTTTAATTAACTTAAATATTTCTAATTTCTATTCATGTCTAACTTGATAGTATAGCAAGTGAATAAAAGAGATAATAGAGGCTGACTTAGGAGACTGTTAGGTTATTTATATATAATTTGAATAATAAATGTCCTCATACTTATTTTTAAAGTCACATTATTTACTATTAATAACAATGTATTTTAGAGTAATTAACAATCAAAAAATAAAAATAAGAATGAAAAAATAAATTAAATACTGATTTGCACATTTATTTACTGCAGCTCACCAGGAGGAAGAAGTCCCTCAGACATGGAGGAAGATGATGATGAAAAGTGTCTGTCCAACTCTCCCCTTTCCATTTATAGTTAAAAAAAAATACATTCATGTTTCTGTAAATTTCCTCTGAATTTATCTAAGTTTATTTCATTCTTTTTGCCATTCTTTAACCCTGGCTATTTACATCCAGATAGATTATTAGGATACATATTTTGTGGTTGAAGTAATCCTGACCAAAGTAGACTATGGAATAGTGCTAGATTACATTTTGATGACCAAGATGTTTTAATGACCTTTTGTAAGAATTAAATTGTTAAAAGAACTTAAGAGCTTTTTACAGGAATTTTAATACTGCTACCATTACTCTAGTCAACAATCTTTTTATCAGATTTACTATGTGAAATTTGTTATTATTTTAAACTAATATAGTGAAATATTTGTAGCAGAAACAAGAGGATCACATAAGACCGTATATAGTAAAAACAGTAAATCATCTTATTTAACCATTTCTAAGTGTCTACATCATAATTCATATGAATTCTTAAAATGATGTAATTAAATAACTCATGCTTAGAATAGTCCCTGTGTTGATCATACATAGCTTGAAACATCAAACAACTATTGTTATCCACTAAAAACAAAGACCCAAATCCATTCAATCTGATCAATATATCCTGAAAAAATAGTTGAATGAACTCAAGTTAAATAAGTCACTATAAATATAAAATTAAGATAAAGAGTCTGTCAATATCTATTTGACTTTGGTACATGATGTGGGTGTTTCCGTTAGAAGGTATTTCCTCACAAAAGAGACAGAACTCTAAGACCATATTCAAATATGCCTGTGTCTACAGTGGGAACATGTTCAACACTAATAAATAATTTAAACAAATTTTTATCCCCATTCCCTATTAATTGCTTAAGTGATCTCCAATAAAATAGAACTAAATGGAGAAAAATAAATCTTCTAAGTGAATGAATGTAATTTTTGTGAATCATATTGTTTTAGAAAAATAATTCTCCTATGATTGAAGATTAGTTTATGGCTTTAAAGTCATGAATTGCAAACATATATGTTTGAAAAAAATCTAACAATATTCAGAAGGAAGTTGAACTTTGTAAAAACATTGAGACGACATCTTCTCTATTCTAGGGACCCAATAAGGAAAATGTCAAGATGGTTTGATTAATGCCAGCACAATTTTCTCTTCTTGGCTTACATGAATCTTCTTGCTTATGTTAAGTTCAATTTGACTTCCAAAATATCTATCTTTTGATTTCTCCCCCTGTCATTTGTTGTTAGATTCTACTGGAGATACTAGTTTGTTGTCTACCGGAGATACTAGTTTGTTGTCTTTTTGTGCAAATATACAGCACTATTAAATGGACATGAGAAAAGCTAAGAGCAATCACAACTTCAGAAATGAATCTGTAAATATTTAAATAAAGGAAGTCATTATTTCATTAACCTAAGAGGTCATGGCCTTAATATATCATTATTTATCTATTTTATAAATGCAAACTGTGTAAGTTACTATTACAAATATGCATCCTTATTCCTAGGGCTTTCACTCCAAGGTCCTGTTATTAATATAAGAATAAATTCTCTTTGTTGCTTTCCATATTGTCTTGCAAAAAAGAAATGAATAGCTGCTTGTTGTTTTTAATATAACTGAACACCTAAAGAAACTCCTCTGAAAATTTCATTTTATAATAACATTCATTTTATTGTCATTATATTTATATTAAAGAAGGAGAAAAGATATTTTTAAAAAAGTTGTCTAGAATGAAGAACTCTTATTTATGAAAATTTAACATATTAAATAAATAAATAAATAAATAATAAATACTCTGTATATCCCCAGTTTAAATTGTCATGTTAGAAGTTTTGTTTCAACTAAAATTAATTAGAATGCAGTCAAGGAATTCAGGTTGGTATCTACAGTATGTAAAATATAATCTAATGTATTTTCATCAATGAGTAAAAGCTGCCATCAATGTTTGTCTTTTAGCAGTTAAGGACATACCTTTTTCAGCAGACTTTTTATCTATAGATTGAGATGATAAAGCCTTCATGCCTTTATTACTGCATATACCTGTATTCCTAAAGTGTAATCCCAGTGGTCCCTAATAAATTATCCCAGGGTGATTTATTGGTTTTAGAGGAAACAAAAAAACCAAAAAACGTGATAGATCAAATTTTTAACATATATGTCCTAATTCAAGGCAATGTGCTATGTTCTAGGATATAATGTTGACAAGACAAACATAGTCGCTGCTTTTACTCTTATGGTTTAGAATGTTTTTTGTTACTATTACATTTTATTGTAGCTCCAAATCACAGAAAGTGGATCAATGCCTCAAAAGTGGCTCAACAAAGTAAAAATGTTAACAACTTTATTGAGGTATAAATTATATCATCAAACTACACTTATTCATTCATTCATTCATTCATTTTAAATTCCAGTATAATTAGCATAGTGTCATATTAGTTTCAGGTGTACACTATAGTGATTCAACAACTCTATGCATTGCTCTGTGCTCATCACCATTAAGTGTACTCTTAATCCCTTTCACCTATTTCCCCAATCCCCCCACCCAACTCCCCTCTGGGAACCATCAATTTATAGTTAAGAGTCTGTTTTTTGGGTTGTCTCTTTTGTTTGTTTGTTTTGTTTCTTAAATTTCACATATGAGTGGAATCAAAAACATTTGTTTTTCTCTGATGGACTTACTTCATTTAGCGTTATACCCTCTAGATTCATCTGTGGTTGCAAATGGCAAGATTTCATTCTTTTTTTACAGCTGAGTAATACTACAGTTTGTGTTTGTGTGTGTGTGTGTGTGTGTGTGCGCGTGTGTGATTCTGCAGGTATTTGGTGATATCTCATTGTGGTTTTGATTTGCATTTCTCTGATGATGAGTAATGTTGAGCATCTTTTCATGTGTCTGTTGGCCATCTGTATGCCTTCTTTGGAGGAATGTTTGTTCATGTCTTCTGCCCCTTTTTAATTGGATTATTTGTGGGGGTTTTTGGTGTTGAGTTGTATGAGTTATTTATATATTTTGGATAATAACCCCTTATCAGATATACCATTTACAAATGTCTTCTCCCATTCAGTAGGTTGTCTTTTAGTTTTGTTGACTGTTTCCTTTGCTGTGCAGAAGTTTATTTTGATGTAGTCTCAATAGTTTATTTTTGCCAAAGGAGATATATGAAAAAAAAAAGTTGCTACAGCTGATATCAAAGAAATTACTGCTTATGTTCTTTTCTAACAGTTTTGTGGTTTCAGATCTCACATTTATGTTTTTAACTCATTTTGAATTTATTTTTGTGAATGGTGTAAGAAAGCGGTCCAGTTGTCCCAATACCATTGAAAAGATCATTTTGTTCCCTTTGTATAATTCTTGCCTCCATTGTCATAGATTAATTGACCATAAAAGTGTAGGTTTATTTCTGGCCTCTCTATTGTGTTCCATTGATCTATATGTCTATTTTTGTGCAACTACCATATTGTTTTGATTACTAAAACTTTGTAGTATATCTTTAAATCTGGAATTATGACACATCTAGCTTTGTTCTTCTTTCTCAATACTGCTTTGGCTATTTGGGGTATTTTTGTGGCTTCATACTAATGTTAGGATTATTTGTTTTAGTTCTGTGAAAAATGTTGGTATTTTAATAGGGACTGCACTGAGCATGGAGATTGATTTGGGTGGTATGGAAATTTTAACAATATTAATTCTTCCAATCCATGAGCACTGAATATCTTTCCATTGGTTTGCTTTGTCTTCAATTTCTTTCATCAATATTTTATAGTTTTCAGAGTATACATCTTTAGTCACCAAAAGTTCTCTCTCTCATATTTGTGCATACTTAAGTTTTTAGCAACTCAACAAACTTGCCATTTAAGTGTTCCTACTGATTTATGGATCCAACAGCTTCTGTTCTAGGCAAGTGTATCTTGGCTGTGACTTTTTTGGATTAACTTGTATCTCCAGATTTGGAAATGTTGGTTTACCTGCAAGTTTAGTTCTCTGATGGGTCCAATAAAAGTCAGTGATTTTCAATTTGATCTGCCTTTTCCTATTGATTTTCTCTTAGGTTCTTATGTAAAGGTCACTGTAATTCTTATCCTTGTTCTTATTCATGTATGATGTCACCACCCTCCCCAATCCCTATCTTTTCTCAAGACTTTTTCCAGTGTGAATGTGATATTACTGGTTGGTTTTTTTGTTTTGTTTTGTTTTTACTACCTGATTTTCTCTGAGCTTCCTGTATCATTTAGTTGTCTTATCATTACTTTTAGAAAGTTTTCAGCTATTATCACTTCAAATATCTCATCTGCTCCATTCTCTCTTTTTTCTGTTTCTCGTATTCCAGTTATGCATATTATACCATTTCATGTTATCCCATGGTTTGTGTTTGGTCTATTCTACTCTTTACTTCTTTTCTTTGCTTTCTTTCTCCTTCCTCCCTCCCCTCCATCCCTCCTTTCTTTTTCTTTACTTTCCCCCCTGTTTTTATTTAAGTTTTGGAAGATTCTGCTGACATATCTTTAAGGCCACTGATTCTTTCTCTCATTGTGTTGATTCTGCTGAAGAAACCATCCAAGTATTCTCTATTTTTTATAACATTTTTGACTCCTAGCATTTCCTTTTGATTCTTAGAGTTGCCATTTCTCTGCTTACATTATTCATCTGTTTTCACATGTTGTCTGTTAGAGTTCTTAATATATTAATCATAAATCACATCCCTAATAATTCAGACATTTGTATTATGACTTAGTCTAGTCTTCAGACTATGTTATTTTGTTAGTTTTGTTTTTCCTTTCAGTGGGCCCTAAAGTGTGTATTACGGCCATGACCTTCACAAGTGTTTCTGTAGTGGTATAGTCCTTTTTCCTCCTGTCCCTTACTCCATTCACTGAAGTCCTGACTTCTGTTGACCTTGTTCTTGGCCCCCTTAGGTGAGACAGAAAGGCTACAGGAATGGAGAAGTTTGCTACCTCTAACTAGGATGAAGCTCTAGAAAAGAGCTTTCTGCTGGCTTTTGTTATGGAGAAACTTCTGGTTATATGTCAAAATGCTTAATCTTCTTCCCTTGCCAGAGCCAGAGGGGATCTTTCTTATATCTTCGCTATGAGAACCTACAAAACAGTAGGTCCCTCTAAGTCTATGATCCTCAATACTTTCTTCACTCTCTGCTATTCCACACTTAGCCTCAAGTTATTCATCAAAATTATCACTGCTGTGTTTCATTCATTAAGTTTTTACTTACCTATCCAAAGGTTTTAACTTCACATAGATAGACCTTGGCTGTATTTTTGTGGATAAGCCTCTGTCTCTAAATTTGGGTATAGTGATTTACTGTGCTACCCATTTCAGATGGGACCCAGGAAAATCCATACTTTCAGTCTGTCTCTATTTTTCTTATTTTAGGGATAGAAGTAGGAACTTGTAAGCTCTTTGCTTATCAGAATTGAAATTGACGATCCAGCCCATTCCTGTTTATTCACCTTTTCTGGGCTTTCTTCCTCTTCCAGACACCTAAATGTTAAACTGCCCTATTAGGTTCTATATGATTTTCCTTTTCTATCCATACTCAATGACTCATACGTGCAATAAACTCTTGTATTCCTACGCACAATGTCACATATCTATGTGTGTGTGGGTTGGGGAAGGGGTGGATATTATATTTTATGTTGAACATCTATAGAATTGCAGTTTAAGAAGAGGGAGAAATAAGATTTATGTCAAAAATAGGGCATGCATAGAATCACTGACCCTGGAGGCATGCTGTCAGTCAATGCCCATACCCCCAAAATAGCTAGCTTCAAGAAATACTTATCAAAAGAATGGAGAATAATCTGCACTAAATTTATGGCTAACTACTTACATATATTATGAATTTCATTTATATTACTTTAAAATACTTGCTATTAATAAAATATTTTAAAATTAAACCATCATTTCAGTTTTATTAGAATTTGTTTTCATATATCTCATATATATGGTATCTTCTAAATAAAAACCTTAAATGTCTTAAGCTTAAGTGTAAAACATTTTCATTTTGTTTTTCTTTAAAGACTAATTGCTAAGGTCTCAGTAGGATGTTGTGTCAAGAATGACAGCTTATTCCTGAAGAAATTCTAAGGCTTTAGTTAAAACTAAGGGAAAACAATGATCTATGAGGAAATGAGAGAATGAAATTAGGAGGCTATTACATTGCATACATTTTAAATCCATTTTTTTTTCAAGTAAACCAATATACATTTTTGGAATACAGCATGCCCCTTTCTGTTATTTTTAGCAAAATGGATTCCTTGCTGTGGTAAGTGGAGCAATTGTTAATTTCAGCTCAAAATGGATTCTACCAGAGCAGTAGGTAGTGTTTTCATTTAAGCTGCTGAACGGTTATTCAGGGCTATAAATAGTCCCAAATACTATGCTACAGATTTTTCTTTAAAAACATTATTTTAAGAATTGAAATAACATTTGTTGGTTGCCCTACACTTGTTATATTTTCTGATTTAATCTTCAAGATAACATATCAAGGCAGGTATTACAAGACATATTTTATTGATATAAAAACTGAGTCTCAGAGAGATTATCTCAACCCAGGCACCATGGGAACTATGTGCCAAGCTGATTTGGCCTGAGTTCTCTGTGATTTCAAAGTCCATCTTCTTGTATAATATTAGGTGCATACAATTGGATAATATTGTACATTTATGTTCAGGTTCAACCTAAGAGAACACATTCATATGTAAATATTAGCATGAATTCAATATTATGATATTGATTAGGGCAACCATTTAATGTAGCATCCAAATGTGGACACTTTTGAGATTGAAAGGGATGCTATTAATTATGCCATGGCAATAGATGTAAACCAGCACTGCTCTAATCATCCTAGGACATATGTTTACCTAAAATTAGTAGAACTCTAGTATAATACATTATATTATAAAGTAGGGAAAATGTTATATGGTAAAATGAACATAGCACTTATTTTATTCCTACTGATACTGACTTAATGATTTTTGGTACTATGACCTTAGGAAAGTCATATATTATCTCTGTAAAATCAGAGAACCAGATAATGTCTACGATATTGTCTTATACATAAAGATGTAATTGTCTCATATGTTTAGTAAAGCTATCCTTTGATTGTTTTTATGTGAAAGAAACAATGATGAGTGCCAAGATAATATGATAATATTTTAAGTATTGGATAATCCTGGAAATGTATTGTTTAACAAATAGGCCTAAGCCGATGATCAAAATACTGGTACTGATTATAGTTTTAATCCAGTGATGACTGCTTTGACTATAATTCAGATTGGAGATTACTTTTGACAAAAAAAGATAAAGTAAAATATTGCATGAGTTAGTGGTTTTGCATCATCAATTTCTATTTTGACAGTCTTAGTGGGCAAACAAGAAGAATATTCTTTCAAGGGTCCTAATCTACATGGTTCACAAATTCTAATAGTTTCATTGCAAAATATCTTAGATGCAAGTTAAACTTTAAGGAAAACATGATGTCCCAAATATGAAGAAATCAACTTTAAAATGTTTATGCTATTAAATACTCTTTCTATACACATCTTATTTAATATTAAATGGAGACATTTCATTTCTAAATCTTAGTAAAATGTAATTTAACTATATGGTACCAACAATAAGAGTAATTTTCTGAGAATCAGAGATTGCTACAGTATCTGTTGATCACTCAATACCATATTGAGATAGAAATGTAAAAAAGAAAGAAAATAGCAGGTAATAGCATAAATACAAATAAGGATTTGTGAGGGTTTTTTTGAGAATGTAAAACACTTTAAATATGCTTTCTAATTTGCCTTGTAGTTAACAAATTCTGCCTTTTTTAAATTCCAACTTAAATTATATTTATAATCAATATGTAGTAAGTAACAAACATATGGCTTAAATAGCAAATATACAGCCTCTCAAAGCTTGTGTTTAGTATACAGTTATTTGCAAACTCAGAGATCATCTGAAAAAAAAAAATGCCTACACACTTAACCATAAGGGTCCAATCCACTCTACTTGAATCTATTATGAGATATTACTTTTCTCTTTTTTATTCCATGACAAGAGTCCACTCATATAACAGTTAATGTATAGCTTTTCTTTTGCCATAGTTTTAAGATACAATTTCACACATGAACCCTCAAAAACAAAAAGAAAAAAAAAAGCTTCCAAGAATTCTGGGATATACCCTCTGATGATTATGCTATCTAAGAGAACAAAATGAATTTCCATATATATGGAAATATATATGGAAATATATATATATATATATATATATATATATATATATAAAAATTTAATGAAAAGTTTTCTTTAAAATAGTAGTCTTTGGGGCGCCTGGGTGGCTCAGTCGTTAAGCGTCTGCCTTCGGCTCAGGTCATGATCCCAGGGTCCTGGGATCGAGCCCCACATCGGGCTCCCTGCTCCGCGGGAAGCCTGCTTCTCCCTCTCCCACTCCCCCTGCTTGTGTTCCCTCTCTCGCTGTGTCTCTCTCTGTCAAATAAATAAAATCTTTAAAAAAAAAAATAAAAAAATAAAAAATAAAATAAAATAGTAGTCTTTATTGATATATAATTGGATTTTACTTAGCAGGTAACACATATGATTATATAAACCAGGCTTCAACTAGACGACTTTGAATAGCATGCTTCATCTTAATGTTGGTAGCACAAATAGGGAATCATTGGCTATCTTTCTCTCTGGACATATTTGAGGAATTTTGGTACACATAAGAAAAACTTTGTGTTATCTATGGGCAAAAGAAAAAAAAAATCAAGGGAGCCCAAACCAAATGTAATTTACCTATTTCAAACCAAAGATAACAATTAGTAATATCTTACCAGCTCCATGGACCTTGAAAAATATGGAAGCTATATTAATAAAGAAAAGATAAATGCTATTCATATTAAACATTTTATATTGTTCATAATAAAAAAAATTATGTTAATTTGCTTCATTTACTCTCATAATTTTACCTTTTTTATTTTAATTACATAGCAAGAGTATAATATAGAAAATCAAAAATAAAAACCCTATCAACAATGCAGTTGTCCTGTTAGATGAGGCAAATCATCACATTTCTCGCACCTTCATGTCCTTACTTTAATAATAATTATTTTTTTTACTTGCATCATCAGGATTTAGAACATAAATAATCTCAATAGAGCTCTTGGCAATCATGGTTCTACTGGCCTGGTGAACACATCTGAAGAAGTGTATTGGCACTTTACTTTAGCTATGTATTTCATTATAGTGCTTGTTTTAAAGGACTCACTATACCAACAATATAGACAGAGCTTCTTTATATGTTTCAATCTTTGAAGTAAATGGAAGCTATGAGCTTGGAACAGATAAACTGGATTTCTGAAAAAGTATGAGATTCAGTCCACATTTGAATTGCTCAGATTATATTTTAATGGAAAATGAAGCTTGAAAAGAAGAAATGGGCATGTCATTAAAATATCTAATTCAAGATGGTAGTCACAACCCAATCATGATGCCTTAGTCTCTTTCAAGCTTTAAAAGTTTTATTTTTTTAATATTATACTGTATTGAAGCATGGAAATCCTCCCTACAGGCTATAGTCAAATAGTATGCTGTAATACTAATGTTTATATCTTGGAAACAGTTGCTAGAATGTGCTTCCTAAAGAAATTGATCTTGAAAGAGAACAAGGATATTGCTCCTTCAGTGAGATAGTGAAAATGGTTCACTGCATTTTTGAAATAGGTATTGAGTTGTTAGAAAGAGTGCAAGAATCCAGGGAAATGAACTAAAAGTGATAGAATTATAATTTTTCTGCATGATTGCATAGAAAAAGACTATTTAAACTTTAAGCTCTGTTAACTTCCAAAAATAGAGCACAAACTATAACAAATAAAAAATGTCATTTTTGTTATTTTTGTGTATATCTTTGTATGTAACAATACAGATACATGAGGGGAAAAGAAACACAACTTTTATGAACATAGTTTTCATTTAATTAAAAAATGCTTCATGTATCAATGGAGAAATATTTCATTCATAATTAAGAGAGAAATAAAAGAAAAACATGCACGAATGTAATGGCATAGAAGGTTTTAATTTTGTATTTGACATTCTGACTTATAAAGCACTCTTCATGGAGAGATTTTTTTTTAATCTATAATTATTTTTAATAGGCCAGTATCTGATATGGATCTTTCTTTTTTTTTTTTTTTTTTTTTAAAGATTTTATTTATTTATCTGACAGAGAGAGACACAGCGAGAGAGAGAACACAAGCAGGGGGAGTGGGAGAGGGAGAAGCAGGCTTTCCACTGAGCAGGGAGCCCGATGCGGGGCTCGATCCCAGGACCCTGGGATCATGACCTGAGCCGAAGGCAGACGCCCAACGACTGAGCCACCCAGGCGCCCCTGATATTGATCTTTCTAAGCGGTTTAAGTAATAGAGAAAGAAAGTAAGAAGAATGAAGGAAGGAAAGAAAGAAAGAAAGAAAGAAAGCAAGAAAGAAAGCAAGCAAGCAAGCAAGCAAGCAAGCTCTATTGCTTTTATTTGGATATTTTGGTCATAAAATTTTAAAAACCACTGCAGGGAAAATAACTGCACACATTTATTTACTGTTACTTACAACGTTCTTACTTACAATGTTTTTAAAATGCAATTGTGCTTTATCAAATTAATAAGCAAATTAAAAGAAGATGCATTCAATAAAATTATTTTAACACATTTATGTTTATACTGGTCATAAACTCTACCTTACTATTCTGGAATATTGTATTATTTAAAAAAATTCTTATGACCTATATATACTGTGTAATGTAGTAAGATACTGTTTGTATAATTAGCATATTATTTTAAGTAAAATTAAAAAGATGAAAAATAGCTGTATTTTGTAATCCCAAGCATTTTGGACAAATAAATATGAGAACTGAAATATCTGTAGAATACCAGAGCTGATTCTATAAAATGGTGGGGTAGAGACTTCAGTTTCTATTTTATTTCATGAATAGATGATTTTGGAAGTAAGTAAATGAATCACTTCTTCCTTGAGAGTATATAGGGATTAAGTGCTCTCAGTGCTGGTTAATTAAAATTCTGTCCTTTATAGAAAAAACAATATGCCTAATATTTCAATATATTGAAAATGTAATGACAAATGATCTACTTCCCAAAGAAATATTTCCAATGTATACGTGTGAGCAGAAGGTGTGTGGAAATGAAGATATTTACCATCCAGTGAACAAATGAAAGGACATTTCAGTAACAATAATTATGCAAATATATATATATTAAAAACCTGTTTTAATAATGGAGATTAACTACATCTTAAGCATTTAAGTAACAACAATCCATGCATAAAAAATAAATTCTATTTCAAATAAGCTTTTTACTGGCATTTAATATAGAGAAAAGTGTAAAAAATTACAGTGCAGAGCTTGATGAATTATCATAAACTTATCACAATTATATAACCCAATCTAGATCAAGAATAAACATTACCAGTATCTATGAAAACCTTTATGCTACTGCCACTTAACTACCCCTTTTTCTTCCAGATAAGGTAACTACTTTGCTTTGAATACTATAGATACATTGCCTGTTTTTGAACTTTAATGGAAACATTAGGCATATATTAGTTTCCTTTAGTGTCTTTCAACACTATTTTTGGAAGATTCATTACTGTTGTCATGTAAAACAAGAACTCATTCATTGGATAATTATAATAGAAAAATCCATTCCACTGTTATTGGACATGCACTTTTTCCCCCAGAGTTGATTTTGATATGACCATCTTGTACATTTGTGATGCACATATGTATATGTTTTAGTTGGTATATACTCAGGGTATATACTTAAGGAAAACTGTTTCACAGGATATGCCTATGATAAATTTTAGTAGATACTGTCAAAGATTGTCAGGGGAGTGGCTCCAATTTACACTCTTATAAATGATGTATGAGAGTTCAAATTGGCCATATTCTAGCCAACTTGGACAATTGTCACTCTTTAAAAAAAAAAATCTTAGTCATTTGGATTCTAAAATAGTATAATAGTATAACTTTATTTTGCATTTTAGTAACACTTACTGATGTTGAGATGTTAAGCAAGTTTTAGTTTTGGCTATTTGGGTAAACTCTTTTATCAAGTAATTATTGAACTCTTTTGTCTATTTTTCTTAGGATATGTTCTGTATAGCACTCAGTTACATATAATGCAACTGCCTTCTATAACTCTTAAAATGAAATCCTTTGGGAAATATAAAATTAAATATATTCTACATAGATATACATACACACAGTATACTTAGGTTTTCTATATCTCTATCTAGCTACAGCTACCTAATTTCCTATTATTTCTCTATTGTTACCTAATTTTCACACTGGGTATTTCAATGTACTTATGAAATATCCAAAAAAGATTGTCCATAAGCAAGAATGGAGCTCACAACTGTCACAGCAAGAGATTTTTTTTCCCAAGGTGATTATCAGAAAACAGAAGTGGATACATCACTAGGGTAAAGGATGAAGAGAAAATACTGATATCTCAACCTCAGGAAACTTTCTATATAGGAGATATTAAGAAATGTGAGAAAATAAAATTGAGAGTTGAAATTTTTACTGTTTTCTCATATGTTTCAGTGAGTATTACCCATATTATACATTACATTATAATAATTCAATTAGGTGAATTATTTACCTATTAAGTTTGAACCTCTCTGATAGTTTTCAATTCCTATTTGGAACTCCATGAACATTTAATGAATGAATTAATAAATGAAAGAGGTTTTATCCTAGACATAGTCAAAGGTAAATAGCACATAAATTACTTCAGTACCACATTTAATTAAAAAAATAAAATAGAATTAAAATAAATGCCATCAGATTAATTTCTAAACTAACAATACAGGTCATCAGTGCATGAAAAAGAGACATATTAGGGGCTGGGAAGATATTTAGGAAGAGCAATATAATATAAATGTTAAATGGAGAGGATTTGGATGTGGCTTTTTAAAAATTTCTCCTGATTATAGCACTGATGGTTACTTCTGCTGTGATGACCTCATTCAGAACTTAGAGCATGTAAATAGATACTCAAAACAGTAGGCACCTCTCTCCTCTGGAGGGTGATTATTAGCACAACATTGGTAGTCAGTATACTGGAGCACATAATGGCTGAAGGGTTTCATCCTAGTTATACCCCGTTGATAAACAGCTTAGGGAATTCATGGTGTCCATGCACAGGAGAAACAATCTTCCTTTGTTCAGAATTACATAATAAAGCTCAGAACATTATTTTATGGCTGGCTGAGCACTCAGCCCTTTTAAACATTAAAATACACCTTTGAGCATATTTTCAAAATTTGTAAACCATCAAAATTTCTAAATAAGATTATTTTAAATTCTAATTCCTTTTGCTTCACTTGACCATTGTATACCTTCTTTCCTCACTCCTTTTGGAAAATTTATTATATTTCTCAGTGACATACAATTGTAAACATATCAACAGTGTTAGATAAATCCCATTGTGAGAAAAAAATTGGGTGTGTCAGCACTAGAAAGGTAATCCCTTCTTGTTGCGAATGAAAACTAATTTCATATTGTTAACTCAGAAATACTTAGTATGTGGTTTTGTAGTTTGCTGGACTGTAGTCTAATATATCATTTGCAGTCTTGTGCAGCAATAACTCTAGTGTTTTTCTTAAATTGTTATAGCCAAGAAAAATGGTATCATTAGAAAGTTATGCTTTAGATCAAAAAGGCTAGGTGGCAGTAAGTATACTCTCAGGGATTTAAGCAGTGGGGAACCACACAGGAGTTGATATCCCAAACGTACTGTATAGATGGCTTAGAGAAGGCAGTCGGATTGCATGCCCTTTGGGGGATCTTAGATAGTAGAGAAATCCAACACCTTATTCTTCTGCACCCCAAACCTCTGCTTAACTTAATAATTATAACTCTACCATTTAAAGTTAGTACATTATTTTCTTAATGTGCTATTTGACACAGGCAGACGTTTTTTGAGGTGCAATTGACATACAATACTATACTAGTTTCACATGAACATAGTGATTTGACATTTGAATACACTGCAAAATGATCATGACAGTAAGTCTAGTTACCATCTGTCACCATATAAAATTACTACAATATTATTGACTATATTCCCCTTGCTGTGCATCATATCTCCATGACATTTTTATTTTATAACTGGAAGTTTGTACTTCTCGATCCCCTTCACCTATTTTGCACCCTTTCCCCACCCCAGCAACCACGAATCTGTTCTTTGTATCTACAAATCTGGGTTCTGTTTTTTTATTTGTTCTGTTTTTTAGATTCTACATGTGAGTGAAATCATGAGGTATATGTCTTTCTATATCTGACTTACTTCAATTAGCACAATACCCTCAAGGTCTATCCATGTTGTAACAAATGGCAATATTTCATTCTTTTTTATGGCTGAGTAGTATTCCATTGTGTGTGTATGTGTGCATGTGTATACATATCAGCATTTCTTTATCCATCCATCCACTGATGGACACTTAAATTGCTTCCATACCTTGGCTATTGTACATAACGCTACAATGAACACGAGGGTGCATATATTTTTTTCAAATCAGTGTTTTCATTTTCTTCCCATAGATGTCCAGTAGCTGAATTGCTGGGTCATATGGTAATTATATTTTTAATTTTTTGAGGAATCTCCATAATATTTTCCAAGGATGGCTGCACCAATTTACATTCCCCCCAACACTACATGCCAGTTGCTTTTCTGCACATCCTTTCCAACACTTATTATTTCTTGTCTTTTTGATAATATGCATTCTGACATGTATAAGGTATTATTTCATTGTGGTTTTGACTTGCATTTCCCTGATAAATAATGATGTTGAGCACTTTTTCATTTGTCTGTTGGCAGTCTATATGTCCTTTTCAGAAAAAAAAAAAGATGTCTATTCAGATCTGCCCATTTTTAAATTCGATTGTTTTTTTTGTTGGGTTTTGTTTTAAGTTGTATGAGTTCTTTGTATATTTTGAATATTAACCCCTTATCAGACATACAATTTGCAAATACCTTCTCACATTCAGTAGTTTGTCTTTTCATTTTGTTGATGGTTTCTTTGCTGTGCAGAAGTTCTTTTAGTTTGATATAGTCCCTTTTGTTTATTTTTGCTTTTGTTTCCCTTGCCTGTGGAGTCAGATCCAAAAATAATCACTAGGAACGATGCCAAGGAGCTTACTGTCTATGTTTTCTTCTAGGAATCTTAGGACTTCAGGTCTTACATTCAAGCCTTTAATCCATTTTAAATTGATTTTTGCATATGGTATGAGAGTGGTCCAGCTTCTTTCTTTTGCATGTAATTGTCCTGTTTTCCCAAGATTATTTATTGAAGAGACTGTCCTTTCCCAATTATTCTTTAATCTTTTGTTATAAATTAATTGGCCATGTATGTGTAGGTTTATTTATGGGTTATCTATTCTAGTCCATTGATCTATATGTCTATCTTTATGACAATGCCATACTGTTTTTATTATTACAGCTTTATAATACAGTTTGAAATCAGTTTTTTTTTTTTTTTTTTTAAAGCTCTGGCTTTGTTCTCTTTCAAGATTGTTTTAATTATTCAGGGTCTTCTGTAGTTCCATACAAATTTTAGATTTGTTCTAGTTCTGTGAAAAATGCCATTGGAATTTTGATGATTATTGCACTGAATTTGCAGATTGCTTTGGGTAGTAAGGACATTTTAACAGTATTAATTCTTCTAATCCATGAACATGGAATATATTTCCACTTATTTGTGTCTTCTTAAATTTTTTTCATCAATGTCTTATAGTTTTTAGTGTACAGGTCTTTCACCTCATTTATTTCTAGGTATTTCATTAAATATGATGTGATTGTAAATGGGATTGTTTTCTTGATTTCTGTTTCTGATTTCTGTTTCTATTATTAGTGTATAGAAATGCAACTTTTTTGTATATTAATTTTGTATCTTCCAACTTTACTGAATTCATTTGTTAGTTTTAACAGTTTTTTGGTGGAGTCTGTAGGACTTTCTATATATTGTATCAAGTTATCTGCAAATTGTAACAGTTTTATTTCTTCCTTTCCAATTTGGATGCCTTTCATTTCTATTTCTTGCCTAATTGCTATAGCTAGGACTTCCAGTAGTACATTGAATAAAAGTGGGAATAGTGGAAATCCTTGTCTTGTGCTTAAGGATAACTTTGAGGTTTCATCATTGAGTATAACTGTGGATGTGTCATATATAGCCTTTATTAACTTGAGATATGTTCCCTCTATACCGCAGACTTTTTTTTTTTTTTATAATAAATGGGTGCTGAATTTTGTAAAATGCTGTTTCTGCATCTATTGAGATGATAGTATGGTTTTCATCTTTCATTTTTTTATGTGGTGTATCATGTTGATTAATTTGTGGATGTTGAACCATCTCTGTACGCTTGGAATAAATACCATTTGATCATGGTGTATGATTCTTTTAATGTATTGTTGAATTTGGTTTGCTGCTGTCTTTTTGATAATTTTGCATCTATGTTCATCAGGGATATTAGCCAGTAATTTTCTTTTTTGTTGTGTCCTTGTCTGGTTTGGTATAATGGTAATACTTACTATGTAAAATGAGTCTGGAAGGGGTGCCTGGGTGGCTCAGATGGTTAAGTGTCTGCCTTCGGCTCGGGTCACGATCCCAGAGTCCTGGGATTGAGCCCCACATCAGGCTCCTTGATCAGTGCTCTCTCTCACTATCTCTCTCTCCCTGTCAAATAAATAAATAAAATCTTAATAAAATAAAATAAAATGAGTCTGGAAGTATTCCCTCCTCTTCAAGTTTTTGTAACAGTTTGAGAAGAATTGTTACTAATCTTTGATTATTTGGTAGAAGTCACCAGTAAATCCATCTGGTCCCAGACTTTTGTTTTGGTGGCGGTTTTAGATTACAGATTCAATCTCCTTGCCAGTAATTGGTCTATTAAAAAAATTCTATTTCTTAATGATATTGTGTTGGAAGATTCTAACTCTCCAGGAATTTATAAATTTCTTGTAGATTGTTCTATTTGTTGGCATATAATTCAGAGTAGTCTCCTATGATCATTTGTGTTTCTGTGGTATAAATTGTAACTTTTTTTTCATTTCTGATTTTATTAATTTGAACCCTCTCTCTTTTTTCTTGAGTCTATACACAGGTTTTTTAATTTTATCTTTTCAAAGAAGCAGCTCTTAGTTTCATTTATCTTTTATACTGTCTTTTTAGCCTCTATCTCATTTGTTTCTATTCTGATCTTTATTATGTCTTTCCTTCTATTAAATTTGGGTTTCATATGATTTTCTTTTTCTAGTTCCTTAAGAGTAAAGTTAAATTGTTTATGTCTCTTAGAACCACTTTTGCTGCATCCTATATATTTTGGTATGTCATATTTCCATTTTCATTTATCTCTATTTTTTTCTCTTTGATTTCTTCTAATGCCCAATAGTTTTTCAGTAATACATTTTTTATTTCTACATATTTGTAATTTTTCCAGTTTTCTGCTTTTCACTGAATTCAAGTTTCATATCATTGTGGCTAGATAAGATGCTTGATACAATTTCAATCTTCTTGAATTTATGGAACTGTATTATGGCCTAATTCATGATCTATCCTGGAGAATGTCCCAAGTGCACTTGAGAAGAATGTGTATTCTGCTGCTTTGGGTGGAATGTTCTGTATTATCTATTAAGTTCATTTGGTCTAATGTGTCATCGAAGGCTGATGTTTCTTTATTAATTTTATGTCTGGATGATCTACCCATTGATGTATATGGAGTGTTAAAGTCCCTTATTATTATTCTATTGCTGTCAACTTTTCCTTTTAGGTCTGTTAATATTTATTTTATATATTTTTGTGTTTTTATGTTGGGTCCATATATATTTATAATTGTGCTGGATTGACTCCTTTATCATTAGATAGTACCCCACTATGTCTTTTATTGCAGTCTTTGTTTTAAAGTCTATTTTGTCTGATATTACTTATAGCCACATCAGTTTCTTTTTAATTTTTAATTTTTACTTACAAGGAATATCTTTTTCCGTCCCTTCACTTTCAGACTGTGTGTGTTCTGACTTCTGAAGTGAATCTCTTATAGCCAGGATATAGATGTCTTGATTTTTATCCATTCAGCCACTCTATGTGTCTTTTGATTAGACAATTTAGTCCATTTACATTTAAAGTAATTATTGATAAGTATGTACTTATTGCCAGTTTAATTGTTTTCTGTCATTGTATTGTATTATTCCTCTCTGTAAGTTTCACCTCTTTCTCTCTTCTATTTTAATTTGATGACTTTATCTTTAGTATTATGTTTAGATTGCTTTCTCATTTTCTTTTGTATACTACTATAAGTTTTTGCTTTGCGGTTACTATGATGTTCATATATATAACAATCTCTTTTAAGTCTACAGCAACTTTAAACACATTCCAAAACTCTACATTTTACTCCCCAAACCCACCAATGTTTTATGTTTTTGGTAGCACATTTTACAACTTTTTATTTTATGCATCCCTTAACTAATTATTGTAGTTTTAGTTTATTTTACTGTATTTGGCTTTTAACTTTTATAGTAACTATTTTATAAGGATCAATCCAGTACCTTTATTGTATATTCACCTTTTCCAGTGAGATTTTTACTTTCATGTATTTTCTTATTATTAATTAGTGTCATTTTTGTTTTTTCTAGCTAAAAGAAGTCCTTTTAACATTTCTTTAAGACTGATTTAGTAGTGATAAACTCATTTAGCTTTTGCTTGTCTGGAAAACTCTTTTTCTCTTCTTCAGTTTTGAATGATAACTTTACTAGGTAGAGTATTCTTGTTTGGAAGTTTTATTGTTATTGTTCTCCTTTTGGCAATTTGAATATGTCATGCCATTTTTCTTCTGGCCTTGCAAAGTTTCTACTGGGAAATTTGCTGATCACCTTATAGGGTATATAACAATGTGTTCTCTTGTTTCTTTTAAGATTCTTTAGCTTCTGACATTTTATTTTTAATGTGTCTTGGCATGGCTTTCTTTAGATTTATCTTATTTGGAATTTTCTGAGCTTCCTGAACCTGGATGTTTGTTTTCTTCCCTAGGTTAGGAAAGTTTTCAGCCATTATTTTTTCAAGTATGTTTTCTGCCCCTTTCTCTCTCTCTCCTCTGAAATCCCAACAATGAAAATGTTATTTTACTTGATGCTGTCCTATTGGTCCCTTAAATTATCTTCATTTATTTTTTTTTTCTTTTGCTCCTCTGTCTGCATGAGTTCCATTACTTTGTCTTTCACCTCACTGATCCATTCTTTTGCTTCAACCAGTCTGCTGTTTAACATCTCTAATTTTCTTTGTTTGTTTGTTTGTTTGTTTGTTTCCAGTTCATTGTATTTTTCAGCTCTGTGACTTATTTCTAGTATTTTCTCATATTTTCCATCTCCTTATTGGAAATTCTCACTGTGTCCATCCACTCTTCTCCCAAATTCAGTGAGTGTTCTTTATGACCATTACTTTGAACTCTTTACCAGGAAGATTACTTATCTCCACATCACTAAGCTCTTTTTCTGAGGTTTTGTCTTGTTTTTTCATTTGGAACATATTTTTTTGTTTCCTCATTTTGCTTGATTTTCTGTGCTTATTTCTGTGTATTAGGCATAAGAGCTACCTCTCTCAGGCCTGAAGGAGTAGCATTATATAGGTGATGAACTTTATGGTTAACCTTGCTCTAACTCTTGCTTCTTTCTCAAACTTGGTGAATGTCTAAGCAGCCTGATTTATTCTTTTTTTTTTTTTTTTTTTTAGGAGTTGGTTTCTAATGGGCCTTAATTGAGGGCCTTGACTGATTATTCAACAGACTTTTCTTGAGAAGCAGAATGACAAGTGGTTAAGAGCACAGACTCCATAGCCAAACTGCCAGGGTTTGGAGCCTGACTATACCTGTCTGACCCTGGACAAGTCACATAAACTCTTTGTGCCTCGATTTCCTCAACTCCATAATGGGGATGAATAATAGTGCTTACCTCATACATTTGTGCTGGTGCTTAATTGTGTTTTTATTTTTTTTAATTAAGATATAATTGATATGACATAATATTAGTTTCAGGTATACAACATAATTTGATATGTGTATATACTGTGAAATGATCATCATGATAAGTCTAGTTACCATTTGTCACCATACAAAGTTACACATTTTTTTCTTATGCTAAGAACTTTTAAGATTTACTCATTTAGCAACTTTCCAATATGCACTACAATATTATTGACTATAGTCACCATGTTGTACATTATATCCTTATGACTTATTTATAATTGGACATTTGTTCCTCTTGATCCCCCTCACCCATTTTGCCAACCTCCCATCTTCCCCTCCCCTTTGGCAACCACTAATCTGTTCTCTATGTTTATTAGCTTTGTTTTCGTTGTTCATTTTTTTTTTTAAATTCAAATATAATCAACATACAGTGTTATAATAGTTTCAGGCATACAATATAATGATTCAACAATTCTATACATTTCTCAGTTCTCATCACAATAATCGTACTCTTAATCCCCATCACCCATTTCACCTATCCCGCACCCACCTCTGGCAAACAGTTTGTTTTCTGTATTTAAGAGTGTTGTTTTTCCTCTTTTTTTTTCTTTGTTTTGTTTCATAAATTCCATATATGAGTGAAATCATATGATATTTAACTTTGTCTGACTGACTTGTTTCACTTAGCATAATATCCTCTAGATCCATCCATCTTGTTGGATGGATAGGAAATAGCCAGCTTTCATTCTTTTTTATGGGTGAGTAATATTCCATTATATATACCATATGTTCACCTATGAATGGACACTTCCATTGCTTCCATACCTTCAGCCTAATTTATTCTTGATATGTCCCTCTTGTTGAGGGTGTGCCAAGGCTTCCAACATTCCAAGGAAAATAATCACATTTACCATCAAATTTCAGGCTGACTAGAAGCCAGACTGTCAGGCAGCAGCAGCTTTTAAAGTATGCAAATATACACAGCCCTGTGAATTCACAACTGTCATCACTGCTAGTCTCCAGACCAGGAGATTGGCAGTGTTCCCTGGGCAACAGTTGTAAAAATTAAGGTTCCAGATAAGTGTGTAAGCTCCTTTCTTGGAGGTTTTGTTGAGCTGTGATGAGGCCAAGGAAGGTATATAAAAATTCTGTCTTCATGCTTATTTTCACTGGGAATGCTTTCCTTGCCTCTAGATGTGTGGAAAACCTGAAGCCTGTCCTTCAGGCTGAAGCTCTAGATAAAGTAAATAGGCCATTTTCATAGGACAATGGGTTGTGTTTCAGTTTACTGTCTGTGCAGAGCCCTTGTGTGTGTGTGTGTGGGGGGGGGTCTACTAGGAAATGCTCCTTGTTACAGTCCCATGGAGCTCAGTAACATCAACCCCCTTGGTCATCAGGGTCACACAATCAAGGGATGCTCCCTGTGTGATCATTCCCAATGGCTTAAGCAAAGCAGCTGGAGAGTATAGAGGCAGGACATGCTCCACAGCTTTAGAAAAGCAGTGGGAAATTGTCTTGATTGTATATACCCATGCGTTTCAGCAATGCAGTGGAAAAATGCCTTTTCTGTGCACGTGCACGATAGCTTAAACTAAGAGCAGGAGAATGCCATGACCATTTGTGCTTGCTATCCCTAGCCAGGGGGAGGGAGAGTATTGCAACTGCCTGGACACACTTCCTTAGCTAGGGAGTGAAAGAACTCTACCACCATTCATGCTCACCTGCCCTGGTGAGGAAGCAGGAGAATGCCGCAACTGCACATGCTCTCCAGCTTCAGCAAGGCAGCAACAGTGCTGCCAGCAGTCACCACTGCTTGTCTTAGTAAGAAGTGGGTAGATGCCATGTCTGAGCTTGTCCAGCTCTGCTAGCCCCCTACAAGCAGAGTACGATGGTATCTGCCAGCAGCTTCGTCTCTGGGGAGAGTTTCAACTGCCCACTCCCCCTGTAATGGATGCTTTAAGATTAGCAAATAAATTTTCACATACATTCTAGCCTCTTTTCAAACTGCTATTTTTTTCTCTATGTCTTAAGTCAAATAAGAATGCATGTGAGTCCTTTAAAAGGATAAAAAAAAAACAATGATCTTGTAGCACTTGGGATCACATGGATGTCAGCCCTCTTGGTTTTCTAAGCCACACCTTTTGGGGATTTGTCTTTCCTGTGTAAATCCCAAGGGTTAGAGTGCCTGATGTGGGGTATCAACCCCTTGCTCCCCTGAGAGAAGTTTCTTTTTTTTTTTTTAAAGATTTTTATTTATTTATTTGAGACAGAGAGAATGAGAGAGAGAGAGCACATGAGAGGGGGGAGAGTCAGAGGGAGAAGCAGGCTCCCTGCCGAGCAGGGAGCCCGATGCGGGACCCGATCCAGGGACTCCAGGATCATGACCTGAGCCGAAGGCAGTCGCCCAACCAACTGAGCCACCCAGGCGCCCAGAGAAGTTTCTTATTATTATGCGTTGCCACACCAGGGGTGTAGTTTTGGTGAGACCATGTTTCTGCCTCTCCTAATTGTCTTGATGTAGTCCTTTTGTTCTTTGTTGTGGAAAAGCAGTTCATCTAGTTTTCAGATCTTTTTCAGAGAGAAAATATCTATATTTAGCTTATATTTGCTATGTTTGTGGGAGGAGGTGGTTCAGAATCTTCTTATGCCTCCATCTTAAACTCTCCTTCACACAGAGTTTTCTAGGTGGCAAAAAGCAAAGCAGACTGTGACTGTCACTACAAGCTGAAAATTTGAAAACACAAATGAACATCACCTTAAAAATATATTATTTCATACTCACAATTATAAAGAAAACTTCCTTCATTCACTTTGCCTGGAAATTCAGTGTCATTATACAAATGAAGCAACCAGGGCATGGATGGGAAGGAATCTGCCACTGTTTACCTTCTTTAGATCATAGAAAATTCAAGTCTAGAAGCACACATGGGCTTGCCTAACCCACTACAATATTACATTACTATTATTATTATTACTTCTAAATTTCTTATAGTTGATGTTTATTCACAAGGAGATAAACAGTGTTTATAGAGATGATCACTATTGTATACTTGCCCCAAATATAAAAAGTGACTTTTCTTGCACAATGACATAAGCTAATTAAAAATGATAATACTTGACATCTTCTGCATGTTATGAGACAAAAAATAACAGAATAGAATAAAACAAAACAACACTGCTGCAATAATACTACTATGGCAAAACAAAGAATAACTAAATTTTAAACCTATTATAAAAATTAGATTTAAATTGATAGATAGTAGATAGAAAATAAGGTAGCTGTAGCTGAGTAGATAGAAACACAGAGTTAGATTTATGTGTGTGTGTGTGTGTGTGTGTGTGTGTATATGTAAAATATATTTTATCTCATATCTCCCAAAGAAGTTTTTTAAAGAATATATTGTAAGGTTATGTTTCTAGTTCACTGAAAAATATATAAAGAACTGGTTTTTCAGATAATTTTTATCCAAACTATAATACTGCTATGTTATATACATACACTGAAAAAAGACCACATAATGTTAAGTAAAGCGCCTCTATTTTCCTTTAGTAACATCAGACAATAACCTCATTGAGACTTGGGTTTAACAACAGTAAAGTTAGTATATGTGAGGGGTATGGATTGATGACTCTTGTGAATACTGCAAGAATGAAAAATTATATTCAGTAAAATATATTTATTCATTCAATAGATAGTGCCCAATAAAAATTACTAAGAAACCATTATAAACAAAGTTTTTCTTTTTTAGTTCCTTATGATATATCTGTAATGAAAAGAAACATATTCCTGTCTTCATGGAGCCTACATTCTTCGAGGAAACAGCATAGTAAGGTCCAGCTCTTATTTTATGAAGCCAACAATATATTTTTTAACAGATTTATCCTATTAGCCCTTACATTTTTATTTGGTACATAGGAAATAGCAAAAAATAGGAAAGAAAAAGTAAAAGGGGAAAAGAGCAAACTTTCTTTGAACTAATTTCAATGTTTATATCCTTTAAACTTATATAACTTGATCTTTATTTCTTAAACATGGGAAAATCATCAGGCCTGTGATACTGAAATAGATATAGCATCTATAAATACTCATAATATCATTTCTTCTTTCAAAAGTCTGACTGCTGTGCTCTCTGTAATATAATGGATTGTAAACTTATAAATCTTTAAAATAAGGAGGAAATAAGTAGTAGTTATACAAAATTAGGTTTTTTACTTAAACCTAAGTAAACCAGGTAGATCCCAGCTGACAATAAAAAAGAATATTTTTAGGCCAGTCAAATTCAGAAATAAGAAAAATTTCTTAATCTATATTTTTTCTTAACATTTAAAATATCATGAATCTATACAATCTAAGTTGATTTTCCACAAATGTGTTTTTTCTGTATCTGTGAATAGAATAACTAGGTTTGATACTTATTTGATCTCAAAGGATATCTTGAAGGAATATCTATCCCATTATTGAATAAAAAAAAAAATCTTAGTCATAGGAAGTATCTGGATCAAGTTTAACAGAAGAAATCATTGCATACTTGAGGAAAAATAAAAATATTTTATTGGGGCAACACAAAGTGCAAAAATTTTACTAGTCACAAATTTTAGAAATATCAGTGTTTCTATAGTAGCAGCAGCAGGATTAGAAGTAGCAGTAATACTTTGTGTCAAGATGACAGAATAGGAGGACCCTGAGTTTACCCCATCCCATGTTAAAAACTAGATATCATACACATCCAAGTCAATAAACTGGAGAAAGATCCAAATACTGGCAGAAGAAACTCCACAACTAAATATAGAGAAGATGCAGAATCTGAATGATTAGGAAGTTCAGAAAGATGGAGGGAAGCTGTGTGTGCAGAGAAGGCAGAGCACTGGGCCAGCCCAGAGAGCAAGTAATAGGTGGGTCACCACCCTTAAAGAGATAGCAGCCTGTGCAGAAAGGCAACAAAAAATGGCAGTTTACACAATGCTGGGGGTGAACATGAGACAGATCTATTCATACTGATTTTGGACTGTGTCTGGGGAATTCTCTGAAAACTAGGGAGCTAGCAGATGTCATTTTCCTCTCCCAACCCCCCACATAAACACAGGGCCACCTGTGGGAGTCAGTGCTGTATAGACACTCGCTACCTAACCTACTAGCAGTGTGCCATGCCAGCGAGTTCTCCCGAGGACTCACCCACTCCAAGCCTGCTAGCCTTGGCCCTGGGCTCAGGGTAAATTTTGTTAAAGCTGCATGCCACTCCTGCACAGCTGCTGGGTGCACAGCTGCTGCAACGTGCCACACCCAGCTGCCACACCATACGCAGCCACATGCCTCCAGTCACCATCATACAACTGCACCCAGCTTCACGACCCTGGCCGCCCCAGTATACAGCCCTCAACCACCACAGCACTTCAGGGTATAGGGTATAGGACCAGTGACACAGCTCAAATTTTGCTAACACTGCTGCTCAGCTCCAAAGTTTCCTGGTGGGCATTCCTCCTCAGAGCTGGCCTACCTGTGTCCCACTAAGACCATAGAGAGCTAGCACAGCCCCACACAGGCAGAGTCAGTACAGATGACTGCAATGAAAGGAAAAGTGACTCGGTCACAATAGCAGGGTGTAAGCAACATCCAAAGGATACTCTCCTAAAGTGCCAAGTTCTGGTGAACAAGGGACACTAAACTGTAGAGCATTCCAGGACTTCTTCTTCATAAAGTCACTGCTTTCAAGAGCAGAAGACATAGCTGACTTTCCTAACACATATGAACAGAAAGACAGATAGACAAAATGAGGAGACAGAAATTTCTCCTAAATGAAAGAATAGGACAAGGCCATGGCCAGAGATATAAGTGAAACAGATAGAAATAACATGCCTGATAAGGATTTAAAGCAATGATCACAAGGATACTCACCGGACTTGAGAAAAGAGTGGAAGATATGAGTGAGACCCTTAACACAGAGATAAAGAATAACATAGCAAAGATAAAGAGCTCAATAAATGAAATGAAAAACATGCTTCATGGAATGAACAGCAGGATGGAAGAAGCAGAGGAACAAATTAGTGACCTGGAAGAGTGAGTAATGGAAAGTAATCAAGCTGAACAAAAGAGAGGAAAAAGAATTATGGAAAACAAGAAGTAGCAATACCATAACAATAATTAAGTTGATTACCCTTCAATTCACACTTGAATGTAGACACCTGAAAATATTCACTGACTCAAAAAAACAGAAACTGTTGTTTAGATTAGATAAGCCAGATGGCAATTTATAAGGCAGAGTTTCACAATCAATGAAGAGAAATATATTCACAAGGCTGCATATAGGTCCTACTGCAACTTCAGACAAATACCAATTTGCACATTTATAGTTTGAAAGTCAGTTTTTCAGAAATCACAAGGAGCTGGGAGTCATGTAAATTCTCACAAGCTAGAGTAGAGACACATTATTAAAATCATGGTTAAGTATCTTAAATATCCCAAGTCTACATCTTAGGAGTGTGGCCAAACTAGCCCTAGATTAAAGGATGCTCTAGACATGCCCTATTTAATCTTAACAACAGACTTCAGAATGAGTAAACTGATCTATAGTTAAATCTATTGCTTGCCAGAGCAAAATGTAAGACCATTTAATAGCGTTAAAAAATTATCATATATGCAAAGGGACAACTAACTTATAACTAATAAAAATAAGCCAATAGAAATCAACCAAAACATGACTTGAGATGATAGAATTAGCAAAGACATTAATTCTACTGTTACAAAAATGATCAATATATAAACAAATGTAAAGCAAAGCATGAACAATAATGAGTAAAAAATAAAAAATAAAATATATAAAAAATACAAAACAAACATCTGGACGTGAAAAAAATAATGTCTGAAATAAAAATTTCACTAGACCGTGTTAACAAGATAATAAGATATTAGATACTACAGAACAAAATATCAATAAAACCAAAGAAAAAGCAACAAAACTATTAAAAATTAAGAACATCCAGAAAAATAATACTGAAAAATATAAGTAGCACTTTAGTAATGTGTTTAAAATATTAAGGAATCTAATATACATATAAACAGAGTCCCAGCTTTGGAGCAGGCATATACACGATTTTATTTGATGAAATTTACAAATATAAACCTACAACTCAAGATGAAAATTATAAACCTACAACTCAAGAACCTCAAAAACCACAAGCAAACTCAACTTAAGAAAATAATGCCAATACTCCATAATTGAGCGGTTTATTACCAAACAGAGAAAAAAGTTTTACTATAGATGCTGGAACAAAGGTAAGTAATACAGCATACTTTTTGTCAGGAACTATTTAAGTCAAAAGATAATTTAATCAAAAACACTGTGAAAAGAACAACCACCAAAATTTGAATGTGGAGCTCTATATATTCAATAAAATTATCTTTTAAAAAGGCAGATAAGGGGCCTCTAATTTGTGCTTGGGGTATATAAAACTGCAAAGATCATTGTTTCCACCCTTATAGAAACAAACAGTCAAAGTGCAAAATTTACCATTCTTCTTGAACTTATCGATCAAAGACCTGAGTTGGCAGAGCAAAAACTAACCTGAAATCTATGCAAGTTGAAATTTATGAAATATGAAAACTATGAAAGCAATGTAAACCTGCAAGTAGAGAAAAAACATGATTATATGATTATCTGGGCAAAAACAGCTTGACACTAATGAGAATTGTTAAATAATTGAAAATTGTTAAAGAACTAGTAAAGGCCAAATGTGATCTAGCAAAATATAGAATAATGGGGGATGCAAATGCACCTACTTTCACACTCTTCCCCATGGATTTCAACAGTAGCTCATCAAAAAAAACTGATGAGAAATTTGAGAAAGCTTTCCTTGTAGCAAAGGCCAAGTGAGAACAACAGCTGCTGCAGGAAACATATGAAATAATTCCCTATCTACTACCTCCCATTGAGAACAAAAGACTTAAATTGGAAGGTAAGGGCAATAAACAATGTCACTTTTATGAAAGTGAAAGGAAACATACACAAAACTCCTAGCCCTGGGGAAAGGGCAGGGATGCATGCTGCACCCAGAACTATAGCTACAGAAGGAGCAGGAATAGTGAGAAATCCACTCTCAAGACTTAGAGAAAGAGTGGCTGCCTGAGACTGAAGCATAATAACTGTAATTGAGAAGGTACTTTCCCCCATAACCCAACAACTACCAGCTCACAAAAGTCAAAAAAAGTGAAATACTGGAGAGAGACACCCTCTCTGAGACACAGCCAAAAGGGAAGACCTACAGCTAAATGTGGAACAGTAATCAAAAGAAAACCTCTGACAAATAAATCCCCACTCTAAACGCTAGGTATCACTAAAGCAATCTGAAGCCTGTTGGGCATTAAGGGTAACAAATGTAACAATACTATCCAAATATCCCACCTTTGCTTCTGAACAAATTAACCTCAAACCTCACATGAAAAGTCCAGAAGCAGGAAAAATATGAAGGCATGTTTATTTCAAAGCATAAAAATATGAAGGCATGTTTATTTCAAAGCAAAAAAAATTCAAAGGGTTTTTTTCCTATCTTTTTTATACTATCCAAGCTTTCCTGTTTTTTTTTTTTATTATAATGTGCACAAACAAATCAAGAAATAAAAACATGCCAAGAAATACAATAATCAGAAGAAACAGACTGAGATATAACAGGGAATTTAAAATAACCACAATTAATATTTTAAAGCTCTAGTGGAAAAGGTGGGATAACATGCAAGATAATATAATCAATTTCAGCCTAGAGATGGATACTGTAATGTAAACTGCAAGTAGAGAGAAAGAAGACAAGAAGAACTACTTTTAGTTTCATAGATACAATGCATTGAGCTATGAAGAAAAATGAATTTTAGGATAAGTCATTAAAATTTACCCAAACAGAAATAGGAAAACTGTCTGGCAGGCCATGGGAGGCACTCATTCGCTCCCTCCTTCCAACATTGTTGATTTCAGGGAAGGTTAAGATGGTGGGGTAGGAATATCTTGAGCTCACCTCCTCCCAAAGATACAGCAAATCCACTACATATGAAATAATTCCCTCTGCAAGGGACCTAGGAACTAGATCCCTCTGCTCATCTAGTTTACTAATCTTGGAGCACCTGCCAGAGAGGGAGGCCTCTCCCTGGGTACTGAGATACTGGCGGTGGCAGCCATTGCTACTATCTTATTCTGCCATACTAATCCGGGCAGTGAGGGTACCACTTTGGAATTCTCCTTCTAGACTGCAAGTGCCAGGGAGGTGCGCCTACTGAAAGTCTGCATAACCCAGTACCTCAGTCAGAGCTCACAGAAGATAGGATAATCCTGTCCACCAGCACGTCTGTAGCAGTCATAGCTTGACCCTGCAGCTAGATGGACCAGGGGCCAACCATATGCAACAGTACTCCCATAGCATTCACAGACCAGACACAATGGGAGGGCACATACAGCACCCTGAGAGTATCTAGTTCTGGTGACCAGGGAAAACTGTGCTTCTGAATGCCACAGGACACCTATCTAAGGCCATTCCTTCAAGACCAGGAAAGGTAGCTGATCTATCTAATACATAGAAACAAATACACAGAGTCAGGCAAAATGAGGAGACAGAGAAATATGCCCCCAAACAAAACAAAACAAATAAGACAAAACAAAACAAAACAAAAAAAAAAAATAAGACAGAACCTCAGAAAACAAACAAACAAACAAAAAACCTAATGAAACTCTGATAAAGATTTCAAAGTAATGGTCATAAAAATGGTCTCTGAATTCATGAAAATAATGGATGAACACAGTGAAAACTTCAAAAAAGTGAGAGAAATGTAAAAAAGAACCAATCAGAGATGAAGAATACACTAAATGAAATGAAAATATACTAGAGAAGGGCGCCTGGGTGGCTCAGTTGGTTAAGCGACTGCCTTCGGCTCAGGTCATGATCCTGGAGTCCCTGGATCGAGTCCCGCATCGGGCTCCCTGCTCGGCAGGGAGTCTGCTTCTCCCTCTGATCCTCCCCCCTCTCACGTGCTTGCTTTCTCTCATTCTCTCTCTCTCTCAAATAAATAAATAAATAAATCTTAAAAAAAAAAAAAAAAGATAGAAAATATACTAGAGAAAAAGAATAGCAGATTAGATGATCTAGAACAGATCAGAAAACTAGAAAAGAGGATAGGTGGAAATCACCCAAGCTAAACAGCAAAATAAATACATAAATTAATTAATTAAAATTAAAATTAAAATTAGAATTAAAAAAAATAACATGAGGATAGTTTACATGGACTCTGAGACAACATCAGGCACACTAACGATTTCATTATACAGGTTTGGGAAGGCGAAGAGACAGAAAAGGTGCAGAAAATTTATTCAAAGAAATAATAGCTGAAAACTTTCCTAACCTGGAGGAGAAGACATCCAGATCCAAGAAGCACAGAGAGCCCCAAACAAGATGAAGTCAAAGAGGTCCACACCAAGACACATAATTAAAATGTCAAAATTTGAAGATAAAGAGAATCATAAAAGCAGCAAGAGAAAAGCAACTAGTTATGTACAAGGAAATACCCATAGGACTATCAGATGATTTTTCAGAAGGAACCTCACAGGTCTGAGGGAGTGACACCATATATTCAAAGTGGCAAAAGGAAAACAAACAAACAAATTAAAAAAAAAAAAAAAAAACCTATAATCAAGAATACTCTAATTGGTAAGGTCAACATTCAAAATTGAAGGAGAGATAAAGAGTTTCCCAGACAAACAAAAGTCAAAGGAGTTCATCACCAATAAACTAGTCTTACAAGAAATGTTAAGGGACTTCTTTAAGGGGAAAAGAAAAGTCCATCACTTAAAGCAAGGAAAATATAAGAAAAAATGCTCAATTGTAAAAGCAAACATATAGGTAGCGGATTAACTACTTATAAAGCTAATAGGAAGGTTGAAGGACAAAAGTAGTAAAATCAGCTATATCTGTAATAATTAGAAGATGGTTATAAAAATATGCAAAATGTGCTGTGAAAAACAAAACATGGGGAGGAGTAATAATATAGTGCTTTTAAAATATGTTCAAACTTAAGTGACCATAAACTTAAAATAGACTTCTATAATACATAGGGTGTTATATATGAACCTCATGTTAACTACAAACCAAAAACTTATAATAGATACAAAAAAATAAATAAAAAGAATTCAAACATAACACCAAAGAAAGTCATCAAATCTGTCATCTATCTATCTATCTATCTATCTATCTATCTATCTATCTATCTAAAGAGCAAAAGAAGAAGGAGCAGAGAGAGAACTATAAAACAACCAGAAGACAATTTAAAAAATGGCAATAAGCACATAATGATCAATAATTACTTGAAATGTAAATGAACTAAATACTTCATTTAAAAGACATAGGGAGACTGAATGGATTAAAAAAAAAATCCATCTATATGCTGCCTAAAAGAGATTTATTTCAGGCTTAAAGATGTAAAAGAATAAAAGAGAAGGGTTAGAAAAAACATTCCATGCAAATGGAAATAAAAAGAAAGCTGGGATAGCAATACTTATAGCCAACAAATTAGACTTTAAAACAGACTTAAGGAGGGCACATGTTGTGATGAGCACTGGGTGCTATACAAACTAATGAATTGTTGAACACTACATCAAAAACTAATGATGTACTATATGGTGGCTAACTGAACATAATGAAAATAAATAAATAAATAAATAAATAAATAAATAAAGTAAAACAAAGACTGTAACAAGAGACAAAGATATTAAATATTGATAAAGGAATCAATCCAAAAAGAAGATAAAACAATTATGAATATCTATGAATCTAATAGAGGAGCACCTAGATATATAATGCAAATATTAACAGAAATAAAGGGAGAAATTGACAGAATTGACATAATAATACTAGAAGATTTAAAAAAACCCACTTACATCAATGGATAGCTCTAGACAGAACATCAATTAGCAAACTTTAAATGACACATAAGGCCAGATGGACTTAATACATATATACAGAACATTCCACACAATACAAGAGATTATACATTCTTTTCAAGTGCATATGGAGCATTCTTCAGGATAGATTATATTAGGCCACAAAATAAGTGTCAATAAATTTAAGAAGACTGAAATCATATCAAGCATCTTTTCTGATCACAATGGTATGAAACTAGAAATCAACTGGAAAAAAAAAAAAAAAAGACAAAACACATGGAGGCTAAACAATATGCTGCTAAACAACCAGTTGGTCTATGAAGAAATCAAAAACAACCTAGATGAAATGGATAAATTCCTAGAAATATACAATCTTCCAAGACTAACAGGAAGAAATAGAAAATCTAAACAAACCAGTAACAAGAATAGTTAACACATGTACTTCTCAAACTACTCACAAAATTGAAGAAAAACAAGTACTTCCAAATTCATTCTATGCCAGCATTTCCTTAATACCTAAACTAGTCAAAGACAGTACAAAAAAAGAAAATTATAGACTAATATTCCTAATGAACATAGATGCAAAAACCCTCAGCAAAATATTAGCAAACTAAATTCAATGATAAATTGAAAGGATCATACACAAAGATCAAGTAGGATTTATTTTGGGGATGTAAGGATAGTTCAATATTCACAAATCAATCAGTGTAATACACCAAATTAACAATATGAAGGCTAAAAATCATGATCGTCTTAAGTGCAGAAAAAGCATTTGAAAAAACTTAACATCCATTTATGATAAAAACTCTCAACAACGTGGTTATAGAGGGAATGTACCTCAAATTAATAAAGGTAATATATAACAAGTCAATAGCTAACATCATATTTAATCATGAAACTCTTAAAGCTTTTCCTCTGAGATCAGGAATAAGACAAGGATGCCCACTATCACCACTTCTACTCAACATTGTACTTGAAGTCCTAGCTGCAGCAACCAGACAAAAAATAGAAATAAAATATACCCAATTGGTGAGAAAGAAGTAAAGAAGTCATTATTTGCAGATGACATGTTACTATAAATGGAAAATCCTAAAGATTCCACCAAAAAGTATCAGAACAGGGGCGCCTGGGTGGCTCAGTTGGTTAGGCGACTGCCTTTGGCTCAGGTCATGATCCTGGAGTCCCGGGATCGAGTCCCACATCGGGCTCCCTGCTCAGCAGGGAGTCTGCTTCTCTCTCTGACCCTCCTCCCTCTCATGCTCTCTGTCTCTCATTGTCTCTCTCGCAAATAAATAAAATCTTAAAAAAAAAAAAGTATCAGAACAATGAATGGATTCAGTAAAGTTGCAGGATATAAAATTAATACACAGAAACAGTTTCATTTCTATATACTAAAACTAAATATCACACAAAGAAATAAGAAAAAAATCATAAGTGTACCAAAAAGAATAAAATACCTAGGTATGAATTTAACTATGACACTGATGAAAGAAACTGAAAATGGCACAAGTAAATTTAAAGATACTGCATGCTCATGGATTGGAAGAATTAATATTGTTAAAATGTCCATACCACCCAAAGCAATCTACAGATCAATGTAGTACCTATTAAAACACTTATGGCATTTTTCACAGAACTAAAATAAATAATCCTAAGATTTGTATGGAGCCACAAAACACCCTGAATACCCAAGACAATCTTGTAAAAGAACAAAGCTGGAGGTATCACATTCTTGGATTTCAAATAGTATCACAAAGCTATAGTTATTAAAACACTATGGTACTCACACAAGAAAGACACATGGGTCAATGGAACAGAATAGGGAGCCAGCCCATGTTTATATGTTCAACTAATTTACAACAAAGGAAGCAAGACTATACAGTGCAGAAGAGACACTCTTCAAAAAATCATGTCAGGAAAACTGGACAGCTACATTCAAAACAATGAAACAGCCACTTTCTTACACCGCAAAAATACTCAAACTTGGTAAAAGACCTAAATGTAAGACCTGAAATCATAAAACTACTAAAACTAAAACAAAACAAAACACATAGGGAGTAAAACTTTGGACATTGGTTTTAGCTATATATATATATACACCTATATATTTATTTGTCTACTTGGCCAAGAGCAACAAAAGTAAAAATTTAAAAAGTGGGACTAAATCAAACTAAAAAGCTTTTGCACAGCAAAGGAAACCATCAACAAAATTAAAAGGCAACCTACTGAATGGGAAAAGATACAGTTGACCCTTGAACAACATGGGTTTGAACGGTGCAGTGTCACTTAAATGTAGAATTTTTTTTCAATAAATACAGTAGAGTACTATAAATCTATTTTCTCACCCTTATGATTTTTTTTAAAAAGATATATTTATTTGAGAGAGAGAGAGAGCACAAGCATGAGGGGAGGGGCAGAGGGAGATGGAGAGAGAATCTCAAGCAGACTCTGCACTGAGCACGGAGCCCGATGCAGGGCTCAATCTCAGAACTCTGAGATCATGATCTGAGCCAAATCCAAGAGTCAGAAGCTTAACCAACTGTGCCACCCAGGTACCCCTCCCTTATGATTTTCTAAATAACATTTTCTTTTTCTCTTATTTTATTGTGAGAATATACTATACAATACATATAACATATTAAATACATGTTAACTGACTCTTTATGTTATCAGTAATGCTTTTGGTCAATGGTAGCCTATTAGAAGTTAAGTTTTTGGGGAGTCAAAAGTTATATGTAAATTTTCAATTGCATGGGTTGTCACCATCCCAGGGGAACTCAAACAACTCAAACCACCCCCCACAACAACAACAAAAAAAATCAAATAATCTAATTAAAAACTGGGCAGAGGGCATGTATAAACATTTCCTCAAAGAAGACATATAGATGGCCAATAGCCACATGAAGATGCCCATCATCACTAATCATCAACAAAATGCAAATGAAAGTCCCAATGAGATAATGCCTTATACCTGTCATTCCTATTATAAAAAATACAAGAAATTAAGTGTTGGTGAAAATGTGGAGAAAAGGGAACACTTGTGTAGTATTGGTGGAAATGGAAATTGGTACAGCTACTATTAGAAAGAGTATGGGGGTTCCTCAATAAATTAAAAATAGAGCTGCCATATGATCCAGCAATTCCACTTCTTGGTATTTATTTATCTGAAGAATATATGTGTGCTAATTTAGACTGACTGTTCAGACAATCTGAACACCTGAGCTAATATGTGAATCACAAGAATCATGCCATGCCAAAAACCAAGGAACACAGCATGCCAAGCATAGGGGAGAGAGTAATTCAAAGGCCTTTGTATGAAATTGAGCTTGACTTATTTGATTAACAAAAAGATAGTGTGATTGAAACTTCATGGAGGGAGATTTTGTAAGAGAGGTTAGGAGGGGCTTTGAAAGCAAAGGTAATGAGATTTTATTTTATATTCAGTGAGAATTAGAAACAGTTGTGGGGTAATAAGGAAGAAAAATAATCTGATTCATTATTTAAAAGATCATTCTGGCTGCTGTGTAAATATGGATTGTAGATGTTGGGATATTTTAGATAACCATATCATTTAATTTCCCACAAAAACCAGTATACACAGAACTATTCCTATTAACTAGAACAAATGATCTTCCTAGGTATAGCAAATATGTTTTGTTTGTCTATTATTTTCCATTGTTCTCTTCTTTCTTTCTAATAAAATGCCAATATTGTTCACGTGTCCACTTCTTATGCAGCCTAGGAAAGCTGGTTCCAGTTCTGCTCAAACAGGCCTTATTTTTCTAAGGTTATTCCTATTGTCCTTAAGAGGAATTATTTCAGAAATGGAGTTTTAGTCATGACTGTAAGTAGGATAACTTAGATAAAATGGATTTTTAAAAGACACAAACAACCAAAGCTTATTCAAGAAGAAATAAATAATGTGAATAGCTCTATTTCTACCAATAATTTGAATATGTAAAGTGAACAAATAAAACATCTTTCCATAAAGAAAACTCCAGGTCTAGATGGTTTCACTGATGAATTCTACCAAATCTTTAAGTCAGAAATAATATTATTTGTATATAAACTCTGCCAGAAAATTGAAGAAGAGGGAATATTTCCCAACTTTATCTATGAAGTTAATGCTATACTGATACCTGATCTTGAAAAACACTTAAGAAAATGAGAATACAAGCCACAGATTGGTGGAAAATATTTATATGAGAAAATAAAACATATGTTAATACAAATACATATATACAAATGTATGTAACAGCTTTATAATGTATTAAAACAGTAAACAACCCAACACCGACCAAAAAAATGAAAAGAATTAACAATTATGGTATATCCATATATAGTGAAATGCTACTCAGTCAAAAAAAGAGGAACTGAATATTGATTTATACTTTGACATAGGTTTTTCTCAAAATGCAGAGTGAAATAATTCTGACAAAAATAAATATGCAATGTATGATGGCATTTATATAAAATTCTAGGAAGTACAAAGTAACACATAGTGACATAAAACTGATCAATGGCTGCCTGGTGATACAACGGGGATGGAGACATAGGAATGAACAAGAAGGAGGGATTGCAAAATCATGAAGAAACTTATGGGGTGATATATATGTTCAGTGTCTTAATTTTGGTGTTGATTTTACAGGTGTAGACAGATGTCAAAACTTATCAAGTTGTATATTTTAAATATATGTAATTGATATGTCTGTCATGAAAAATATTAAAATTTGAGTTTCTTAGTTATGTGTGGTTAATTGAATATATGCATTTATCTCAACTTTTTTTTTCCAAAGTTTTTATTTAAATTCCAGTTAGTTAATACACAGTGTAATATTAGTTTCAAGTATAGAATTGAGTGATTCATCACTTACATACAACACTCAGTGCTCAGCACAACAAGTACCCTTCTTTTTTTTTTTTTTTTGGTAGTATTTTATTTTTATTTTATTTTTTTTAAATTTTTTATTGTTATGTTAATCACCATACATTACATCATTAGTTTTTGATGTAGTGTTCCATGATTCATTGTTTGCGTATAACACCCAGTGCTCCATTCAATACGTGTCCTCTTTAATACCCATCACCAGGCTAACCCATCCCCCCACACCCCTCCCCTCTAGAACCCTCAGTTTGTTTCTCAGAGTCCATAGTCTCTCATAGTTCATTTTATCATCAATCAATGGCATCTAATAAAAGCTCTTGACCAGGACTCATTTGTGACACAGTTGTCCTTGCCTGCATATGAAGGAATATGGTTACTAATCCTAGTGGCATACCTGGACAACTATAACACTATATTTTTCAAATAATAGACTAATTACTACTGAAGGAAGAAATTAGAGCACCAGTTGTGGTCTGAAAATTTTCTACTGACATCTTCTCTTAAGATCAAGAAAATGCCAGAGTGTTAGAGGCTTGGGAAAAATTCAAGAGACAACAGTGAAGCAATCTTTTAGAATATCTGCCTTTGTAGCACTCTTGACAGTACAGAGGATAATAATATTATTTTGAAAAAAAAAGCATCATTTTGAAAAACATTAAAATAGAACCCTGAGTTGAAAAGTGATTCATAAGTCAGATTTTCAAACAAAAGAACTTTTAGAAAAGCCTTAACCAATTTATTTCTATTTTTCTTTTTATGTAGGCAAACAAACATATCATATATATGATAAAAACTTATTTCTAAATAAATCTTTAAAAAGCTCTTTCAATATATATAATACATAAACTCAATGATAAGGAAATATTGTAATAAGAAAAATAGTTTAGTTAGAAGCATTTTATTTAAATGATAGCATAAAATACTGCATCTTATTACCAATGGCAGCAGTAAATAGACTTGACTAAATCAGTGGACAAAGATAAAAAAGGATGCTGTTAAGGATGCTGTAGCAAGGTATGGGATTCCCATTATTTTGTAAAAGTCCATGGACAATATTCACATTCCAATCTATATCTACAGTGCCTCCAGGAAAACAAGCACAAAACGGCAAAGTGGCAGCCTAAAGTGAAAGAGTTCAAACATTCTATTTCTTAGAGAGAAATTAATACATGACATTTAAAAATGAGAAGTTAGAAAATAGTAAGTGAAGTATTTTACAAAATGAAGCAAATACCAGAAGGAACTTCTAAAATAATTGAAAGGCATCACTCACAGGCATTGAAGGACAGAGACCACTGATTTATCTTTTTTCTAAGACTTGTAACTTTGTTTTTAAACTAGCCACCTCAACTATTGTCATATTTTTAAAAAAAAATAAGGACATAATATAAAAATTTTAATGCAGCAAAATATATTTGAATATTTAGTTTAATTGAGAATATTAGAAAAGATAAAAAGTAAACAGCCATGATCACATGGACTACTTCTATGTTCTGTGTATTTTTTTTTGATAACTTAAGTGACAAATTTTAGACTGTTCATAAAATGCTTTATCTGCAAAATAATATAGGGCACTTTTGCCTGTGATATGCTATATAACTTTTTTGAAAGAATAACATTAAAATGTTTTATCTCTAATGTTAAGAATGACTTTTAGGGCTGGATAGCACATAGAAAGAATAAAGGTTTCAGCAAAATTGGGTGAGGCAGGATAAGGAATGAAAAAGCAGAAGGGTTGAGAAGATGTGCCAATAGTTGATGAGAGGAAGTCAGGGACAAGGACTCAAGGATGACATTGTTAGGAGACGGCCAAAGAAGGGGGACTGATTGTGGATTTCCTTATTTTAAAAGCAGAACATGCTTCAAATGCCCAGAAGTCTCTTACCTACTTACTGTAGGAGAGAGCTGGACGATCACTTTTCTTTTACTGACAAAATTGGAGGCTGTTCGAGTGATTATCTGCCATCTGTTGTCTACAGGAGTTCAATTGCTGAAGAGTCCTCTAGAAGGGGGGAGAAAGAACTCATTCTTGATGGAAGGTTGAATGTACATTCAGAGGTAGATTCAGCTGAGCAAGTGCCCAGCTAATCCCCTTTGCACACAGGGACAAGGCTGCCACCAACTCTAATTGATTCTGAAATGAATCTGTATAGAAAATTAGAAGGTTTTGGATTCCCATGTGAGCTTCAATAAAGAGCCAGGATGTAAGCCTGACAGCTGAATGGATTCAGAAATGAAAATCTGATAAGCGGCTTAAGACTGTACTTAAGTCCAGAAATGATTTGAATGCTGTTGTTAATGGCATATTGTATGTTGTCACCTAGTTAATTATCTCTGAAGATGAGTTCTTGCAGAGAAGATATGCTATTCTTCCACAGCTTTTCCTCATCACATATTTATTAGCCTCCCCCCCAACCCCTTCCCAACTATCATTGCTAGAAGGCAAAAAGAAAGGATTAGGCCACTGCAGCTCCTCTGTGGCTGTCAGTTCACTGTGCCAAACTTCAAATATGAACTGTTGCATGTACTGCCTCCGACATTTCCTTTTACATCTTCATTTGCAAATGAGGAGCTGACATTTGTTAGGCCTTGTATTTGCACACAGTTCCACCACATGAAAAGCAAACACTGTCACTGCTGGATACTTTGTTTATTCCTTTGCAGATAGTATATGGCCTATTTAGAAATTTTCTTCAGAATTTTTTTTTTTTAACTGAGATAGATAGTCACAGAGCTACATGTCCTCATATTTTATTCAGTAAGCCGCCTGCAGTTTATGGAGTGTGCACTGCATTTGATAGCTATTTAAAACTGTATTTTTTTTAAAACTGATTTGCACTTTTCTGGTTTATATTCCTTGGGTTTATTTTCTCTAGATAAATGTAGATTCATTTTTTGATTTAAGAGTTCAGGTTTCTTACTCATTGATTTTGTTTTAGTAAGAGGAAAATATTTTCCACCAAATGAAAATAATGAAGTAAATTCAAAAAACATAATACATGTTCCAAATATTGTTCTTGGTTTATTAAAAGTCTCATTTTTTCAAAAGTAGCTTGACAATGTCAACATACTCAAAATCATTAAGGCAATTATCTGTTATTACTAAGAGCCTTTCTGTGAAACACAAGCTTGAAGACAACTTTATAGAGTAATATCTATGCCGGCAGGTGAGCTGCATCTCAGCCTAAAGAGATGGAGGTCTATTTGCAAAGGTGGTCATTAAAGGGTTGATTGCATGCTTAATTCTCAATAAACTGAGAATGCTATGAGAGCAAATTTTAAGAGGTTTGTAAAAACAATAAACCAAAATCACCTATATGGACATCATCTAGGAAGAGAAAAACAAAAGGAATATTTCATGGTTATTAGTAAATTTAAAAGAATAGCTATTTAAAAATTCTCATCCTATTTTTACCAGTTCTCTAGAATGGTATTTATCAGCAATTATTTCCTATAATACATGTCTCACAAACAGCATTTTCCTCACATATTTAACCATAAACTACAATCCTTCCCTATACCTTCCTAATTTGATGTTCCTCCTTATACATTTGACGACCCTACCAGTTCACCAAAGTTTGGAAATTGCTGTTCTTTGTTTCTAACCTACTCAGAAGCCAAGAGGCACAAACAAATTAAATATTACAAATGAAAAGTTTAGAGCATTGTATAGAGCCAGGGCTCTTTTTATGCCAAAGACAATAGAAGAAAATGACTTCCGTTTGTTTCACATATTAGGTGGTAAGTTCTTAGGGGCCTGAGTGTGTGTATCTTTGTATCTCACACATGCCTCTTCTCACACCTAAATAATGATCAGCTAACTTGAACTGAATAAATAATTTTCCTTCAGTTATTTCAAAATATTTTCCTTTATTTCATATTGGCCTGCTTTGACAACTTGCAAAAAAATAACAGCTTATATGTTACTAAAATACTAAAAAGTTGACGTTCAAAATGCAAAGGATGATAAGTAAATGCCAGAGGGAATATCTGCCTAGATATCATGTCCGTGACAAAGAACTAAAAATGGTAAGAAAAAGTTAGAAGTGTAGTTAAGTGAAATTTAATTGAGCTCAGCTATTTGGGCTTAGAATTGTCTCAATTATTTATTTGAAAACTAAGGTCTATGTCCCAAATTGGTTTTAAAAAAAAAGATATAAACTAGATATGTGGAAAGAAATTCTTCCACTAGTACACCATTCTCATTCAGATTTATGTTATTTATGCACAGTTTTTCTCATAAGAAAATAAGAAACTTAAAACAAGTGTCATAGAATAAGAATGTCCATAAAATATGTCTGTTAAAGTGTTTAGTGGAGGTAGCTAACAGAAGGAGAAGGGTACTTTAAAAGTATCCTTTATTATGAATGTTTGCTTTTACTGACAAATATATGTATATATCACTTTGTGCCTTTCCACTGAGCATTTAAATATTTTTAGGAAACTTAATATTTTATGGGTCTATTATCTCTGGTAAGCAAGGCAAGCTGAAGATCAGCAAAAAGACAGGCAGATCCCTCATTAAAACATCATTCAACCAGATAGCTAGGCTTCTTAGACTTAGACTCATTTGAAAGTACTGTGAAAAATATCAATTACTTTTTATTTTTCACCATTCTTGATTACTTAATGTATTTACTCATCTACTAATTGGTATCTCCTCATGTTTTTCTCTCACCTTAAGTTTATACCATTTTCTTTTCAATAATTGAACATCAGATACACTATCATCAGTATAGCTATGATAGATAAAGGAATGTCAGTTTTGCTTACCATTTATTTTTTCATAATTGCTCAGATAATTTGTTTTAATGTTTGCATAAAATACCTACCTTTCAACACTATAAAACCAAAATCTTATGTTGGTCTCTTACATAGTACTATTTTCTAAAATTTTCAAACTACTTTTGTTTTTCTCTTTTATGATTTGTGATGGTTTTAATGGAGATAAATTTTATCTACATATTTAGATAGTCAATACTTGGCTTAGAAAGTATTTTTTTTTATCCCAGTTCCTTTGTTTTGAAAATTATTATAAAAAGGTAATGATCCAGGTCTTGGTGGTACTGGATGTAAGCCTGCAAGTGATAGCCAATTGCACAGCTTGCTTCCAAGCATGCAGTGAAAGCAGCTCTTATCACACAGGAGGCCACAATTAGTACAACATCACTTACACACAAGCCACAGTTTATTAGATCAGAAACCAAAGAGTGATGCCTCAAATGAGACTACATAGTGGCTCTGAGGTGTAAGACATGGGACCAGAGTCTAGCAAAGTTATAACATACTAATTATTAACTAATTGGCTCAAGTAGATCTTATTTTGGGCTCTCTCTCTCTTTCTTTCTCTCTCTCTCTATACACACACACACACACACACACACACACACACACACGTCTAGAATCCTTGAACAACGTGGGGGTTAGGAACACTGACACCCCATGCAATCAGAAGTCCATGTATAACTTTTGACTTCCCCAAAACTTAACTACTAATAGCCTACTGTTGACTTGAAGCCTTACCAACAACAAAAACAGTTGATTAACACATATTTGTATGTTATATGTATTATATACTGTATTCTTATAATAAACTAGAGAAAAGAAATTATATTACAACATTTTAGTTTTCTACAATAAAGACATGAACTATGTGCTAAGGTATCTGAGAGGAGAAGGAGCCACTAAGAAGAATACCATTTCAGGTAGAAGAGACAGAGTATTACCAAACACCTGGAACTAGCTTAAAGGTAGTATAGTTGACCCCTGAACAACCCATATAGTTGAAATGTCAACTGTTTATCTTTTTAGTTTGTTTCTCTGGAAGAATCCTAAGAATATAATATATCTTCTTTGTATCAAATGCTTTTTTGTTATTCATAAATGGTGTTATATTAGCATTTAAGCTTACAGAGCATAAATAATAAATGTGTTTGGGTAATGTCAAGGTTTAAGATGGCTATTCTTGATTCAAAACTCCCTACAGTTAACTGTCATCTCTAGGTGGCTCCAGGTATCCCCATAAAGGACGTATTAAGGTTCCCATCACGGGCGCCTGGGTGGCTCAGTTGGTTAAGCAACTGCCTTCAGCTTGGGTCATGATCCTGCACTCCCGGGATTGAGTCCCGCATCGGGCTCCCTGCTCAGCAGGGAGTCTACTTCTCCCTCTGACCCTCCCCCCTCTCATGCTCTCTCTCTCTATCTCATTCTCTCTCTCAAATAAATAAATAAAATCTTTAAAGTTCCCATCACACAGTGTAATCAGAAAAACTTCCATGCTCTTCACAGTATGGAAGCCTGGTTAGAACATTAATTTTTATCAACCACAACATAATTAGTGACAAGTGCCAGTATTTACATTTACTTTTAGTTTCAGGAAGTTACACAGCAAAAGCCAAAGTTGACATGATCACTGACCTCATCTATCCCTGGTTACATACTTTGGTAATCATGGTCACATGGAATAATGAGAAACACAATTTCTAAATTCTGAGGAATGTCTTTATTCTACTCAGTTGGAGTTATTTACATCTTCCTTGTTACAGAGATTGACCTTGTTTCTCTAGTCTCCATGATCCTGAAACTCACAGATTGTCTTCAGGAAAGCCCTTTTTCCTCTTTCAGAGAAAAATTTTTTTTCATCAAGAAATAAGAGAAGATCCAAAACACATTGTGTTAAAAAATATTTTATGTGCTAGAATGAATAGATTACCTTTCTCTTAGTGAAATCTTAGACGAGGATGCTAAAAAAGTCTTATGTCCCCTGCATCAGTCCAGATAGGCTAAATTATGCTGTTATTATGGAAAACCCCAAAATCTTAGTAGTATTTTAAAAATAAAGGTTTCTTTCTTTCTTATACTATGTGCCCATCACAGGATCTGCTGGAAACTGTGCCCCACATCCTTCAGTTCCAGGTCTCAAGCTAAGAGGGCATCCATCACATAGAACATTTCCAACCAGTGTATCTGGGAGAAGGGAAGATGGCAAGTCATTCACTAACTTCAGCTACGTTTGCCTAAAAAAGACACAGACAATCACACATACATTTCATTGTCCAAAGCATTAGCCACAGCTAACTTCAAAGGACCAGAGAAGTCCAATCTTACCATGTGCCAGAAAAGTGGGATAATCGGAAGTATTTGACAAAATGATTAAAAGATGAACACACTCACCCTCCAAATGTGTAGTATAGGAAAGTCACTATAAGCACTGCATTAGGGACACTGCATGTCCTAGGCCAAGATCATTAATAAGCTAAAACTAATGAAGCATCTACTAGATAACAAGCAACATACTGAGTCACTTATATATATTTTCACAACACTCTATAAACTTCCCCAATATTATGTAACAAAAGTTGCAGCTTAAATATTAATGTTATTTAATCAAAAACATACTCCTATTGAGTTATCGAGTCAGATTTCTAACTCAGGACTGTTGGATCTTAGAGTCTCAAGACACTAAAAACATTTTACCATTCTATAATACTGCCAGTGTTCCTAATGAGAGTTCAGGGATTGGCGACATGGAGAAAAACTGTGACCAAAGAGTCAGGGAAGATAAATGAGAGATAATCAGAATATAAAAACACATGGTGAACTAGATAAATGGGATGATGTTGGAGTAATTTTATTTGTTCTCAATGTAACTTAAGCTCAGGGAAGCTAGAGCTACAATGAAGATCACTGAAGTAGTAATAGCAAGAGTAAAATGTAAAGTACTTATCCTATATGAGCATTATTACTAACTGAATGATTCTGGAAAGTTACTTAATTTCTTTGTTCCTCAGTTTTCTTATCTCTTAATTGTGGTGATAATAATACCTAACTTAAAGGCTGTTAGCTTAAATTAGGCAATGTAAGGTATTCAACACTGATAAAACACAACAAGTATATGTAAGTAGAAAGTACTTATGATTCCTTAAAGATTTTAATATTCCCTCTTTATACACCCTCAAGACCCAGGCACTTTTCTTCTTTCTGTCTCTCATTGAAACTATTTGATTTATGGAGTGCCTGGGTGGCTCAGTCAGTTAAGCATCTGCCTTTGGCTCAGGTCGTGATCCCAAGGATCCTGGGATCGAGTCCCGTGTTGGGGTCCCTGCTCAGCAGGGAGTCTGCTTCTTCCTCTACTCTCCCCCCTGCTCATTGTCTTTCTCTCTCTCTCTCTCAAATGAATAAATAAAATCTCTAAAAAAAAGAAACTATCTGATTTAAGGTTTGGGTACTTTAAATAAATTATAATGCAATATCTATTTCATGACAATCATCTTATTGTATATATCGTGCTTTCAATATTTGTGTTGGTATTGTGATGTATTCATTCAACAGATATATATGGGCTTTCACTCTTTACGTTTTTGTTTTGTTTCAAAATGAGTCACTGGTTTAAAATAGAGAACCCCTGCTTCAGTGACCAGTGTTCAAAATCTGGGCATTTTTCCATGTTTCCCATGTATGTATATATAGGAAATGATTTACAAACGAAAGAGGTAGCCTCTGCAGCAGAAGGCATAGCTTCACTAGATGCTTAGGTGGAAACAAAATGGGTACATTTTAGGGAAGGAAAAGTGGCCATATTTGATTGTATGCTGTTGATGAGAGTGACATAGAGAGCAAAGCAGTAAGCAAATCATTATGGTACTGGAAGTAAGAAAAAAAATGTACACTTAATTCTATTTGTGAGGTAAATTACATTGATGAAGTATACTGCAATTTACAGGTGCGCCCTGAGAACAAGATGGCAATATGCTTGCCAAATCCATGCTGCTTGGCTCCTGGTATGTCTTTTGGAGTCAGTACCTATCAGGGCTTGTCACAGCAAACAAAGCAGGGCAGGGGATCTGGGGTCATTGTCTTTTATGCTCTCTTTCTTTTCTAAATAAAGTAGAGCAACCAGAGAAGGATTTTCACTTAGCACATCAATATATTTTCATTATGACTAGCAATTTATTGTTCTTTCAATATCCTCATCAGTCACTTTAAAATACTCTCACATGAAACATTATTTTTCTTCGGTAGAAGATTAAGATGAATGACCTGAATGAATATGCTGTAGCTCACACTTACGGGAATCTCTTGAGGGAGTCTGAATTAGTTCACATATGCAGAAGACCACTGTAAAATTAATACTTAGTTACATAGTGCTTAAGGAAGATATCCATTGTCTTAAAAACTTTTATTGAAAATCATAAAGAAATCTTTCAGTCACAAAAGAAGCCACAGAATTTCCCCCTGTGATTCAAAGTACCTTTTTATTGATGAAATAAACATAGCCTGAGCTTCCCCCCCACCACCCCACCAAGAAAGGCAGCTACAGATCATTCTCTTTGATCTGGCATATTTTTCAAGCTTGGAACAAATCAGGAGAGGTTGCAAAAAGTATATTCGGGTAAGTAAAATATTGTTTGTAACACATACAAATATATATCTTAGTATCTTAGATGAGAATTGGCAATGTTAGAATATACTTGTGATTTTGAGGGGGATTAAGCTCTCTGAAAAGTCCTCAGTAAATAAAGTCAATGGTGTCTACTGAAATTTTTTATTGACTTTTTTCATTAATAAAGGCTATGTTTATAATGAATTTCCTTGCATGAACTGAACCTGACCTGTTGCCAGAAGTGAGAAAATGCTACTGAGGCATTATTTTAAGGAGTTACTAACACACACTGACAAAACCCAAAATTAACCTATTCCAGTAAAGAAATACCACATTTGGGAAATTAAAGTAGGTGCTTGATGTTTTTGTATGTAGGACAATGAAAGTAAAAACCATTAGGTTTTTAAAAACCTAATTAAAAACAACTTCTATCTGAATTATGATAATTTATCCAAGGTTCTACTGTCTTTTGATTCCATTTCTGGTTACTCTTTCTTGATCAACCCTTTATTTTCTTCTACAACTTGAAAAAATCAATTAAGAAGGTAAGTGACTTGACTAATATCATATGTCAAGACTTTCCCAATAGCATATGCCAAAGGAAGGATCCTAGCCTGAGTTTGCTAATTCTTTCCAGGAAAAAAAGAAAGTGGGATAAGCTTTTTAAAAAAGAAAAAAAAAAAAAAAAAAAAAAAAAGGAGAAAGGCTAGGGGTGCCTGCGTGGCTAGTCAGTTGAGTGTCCAACTCTTGATTTTGGCTCCTGACAGGATCTCAGGGTTGTGAGATTGAGCCCCACATTGGGGCTGTCTGTTCAGCAGGGAATCTGCTTGGGATTCTCTCCCTCTCCCTCTGCCCCACCACCCCCACTCACTCTTTCTCTCTAAAATAAATAAATAAATCTTAAAAAAAAAAAGGAGAAAAGCTACACAATGACACATAGTTTAAGGGAAAAGAATGTGTGTGTGTGTGTGTGTGTGTGTGTGTGTGTGCAGATAGAAGCAATATATTCCCCTTTTAAATGTGCTTAGAACTGTAGATTGAATGTATAATAGTTCATGACAGATTAAAATATATCCCCTTTGACCTATGCCAGCACTTAGACCCCAAATATTCCTCCCCATCTATACTGACCAACCCAAATTGTCCAAACAACAGCTTCTAACCCATGGCTCCAGTCTTGCTGCTATATATCTTATTCCTCAGTTAACAAAACCTATGTTTCCTCTTACCTGCTACAAATTTGAACAGTGAAAAATTCTCATAACAAAACTGAACATTGATATTTCTTCCTCTATCCTGTTAAATCTTTAAGCTTCTTGTCTCCCAGAAATATTCATTTTATTTATTTATTTATTTTTATTTATTTTTTTTAAGATTTTTTATTTATTTATTTGAGAGAGAGAGAATGAGAGAGAGCAAGCACATGAGAGGGGGGAGGGTCAGAGGGAGAAGCAGACTCCCTGCTGAGCAGGGAGCCCGATGCGGGACTCGATCCAGGGACTCCAGGATCATGACCTGAGCCGAAGGCAGTCGCCCAACCAACTGAGCCACCCAGGCGCCCGACCCTCATTTTAAAGCTATTTTCACATTTGCTATGTTTTAATGCAAATTTGAGCTAATAAAGATTTAAGTGTGCTTGTGTGTGTCTCCTTCACTTTTGGTGCCATGGCTCGATCAGTACTGGGTTTATGATTTTACTTTAAAGAGGAAGGATGTATCAGACCCACTGCCATTTCCCCTTAGGGCCCCAAGCATAGACTGCAATGTGAGTTCTGCTTCTGTCTTGCACTCTGCCTTGTTATGTCACAGTTCAGTTTGAGCATTAATAGTAACAGTCTTCAGTTAAGAACTCCCACTTTGTCTTGCCTTCACTTTTCTACAGTGCTTTTGAACACACAGGTAAGAGACTGGTGTTGACATTTCCAGCCATACATGTGCATGTGTATCATGCTGCTAATGGCACAGATATTTGAATATTTGGAGAACTTTTACCAAGGAAGTTTTTTTTTCTTTTTTAATTTGGTCCAAATTTATTTATGTTGAACTTTATACATAAGCAAAATGTGAACACATTCTATATGACAAAAATCATCATAAATACAATTAAATGCCATAAAAACTTGAGAGAAAATATTTGTAAAGTATATTAGAAAAGTGGTCAATATTCTTTTAATTAAGAATTAAATAATTAAGAATTTCTTTGCATTTATTATACCAGCACCTATGTATATATACACACACAAAAATTGTTCACATCCTTATCCTATTTTTCTGTTGGTGTGTAAGTGCTTTTTATATCTTACCAAGGAAATTTAGAATTACAAGGATCATTTAGTACTTTGCAATAAGCAAATTTGTTAATTTGAGAGGAACCTTAAAACAAAGGGAAGAAACCCTCATGAGGAGATGGTCTTTTCTGTCTTTAAGAGATCACACAAGAAAGAGGCTACTTTATTTAAACAAAACTGTAACAAATCTTTGTTGTGTTTGAGTTGGGGGTGTATGTGTATCACACACATATGTATATAAAAACAGATTTTGTTCATCTGATCTCTTTCTACTCATTTAAAAAGGAAGATAATTAGCTGCTTTTTTTGATAATTAGCTTTTTACAAAGAAAATTTATTTGTCTGAAGCTGGCTCTTCTTAATTTTCCCTTATCTATTTTAACTTCCTCTCCCACTCCTTTCTCTAACCTTTTGAAAATTTTGCACACCAATCTATCAAAATGTTTTTCTGTCATTATGTGTGCAATCTAGAAATATGTAGTCCAGGTAGAGAGTAAAGTTAAAAAAAAACCACAAAGTTAATAAGTTGTATTTCTTTTTCCTTAGAATGTTGGTTAAAGAAAGTTTAACCTATAACTCTGATTAAAGGAAAACCTAAGAGCTTCTAAGCATTAAAATTGTTAAAGTTTAGTTAAGTCAATTTAAATATATGGATTTTGTTATGAAAATATTCCTTTAATATTTCTGATAAATACATGAATCTAAGTTAATATTTGTTTAAAATCTATTCTACATATTCTTCCAGATCTTATTATATAAAATTAATGTTCATACAATATTTTAATTTATGCCACTCTAATCTTAAAATCATAATTTGATATTTTAAAATTTCTAACAATGGTTTTATGAGTCAAGTAATTTATTGTTATATCTGCAATTGTTTAAGATTTTAAATATATAAAATAATGTTTAAATGAAATTTGAATGATAGATGTTTTAAAGTGTTTAATCTCATTTCTTAAAATGTCATAAATAATAAGGGCTTAATGTATAGATGTAAATTATAATTTTCATATCCTTAATCAAGTTTAATAACTTGCACTAACATTAAATTGTATTAATTAGTCACTAATATTGAGATAACTGGATAAATTCCAAGTAAAAAAATAATTAACAAATTAGTCACTAAATTTAGTTTTAGTTTGTCCTTATGCATTGCAGAAGAGCTAAAATTTGTCAGTACATCCAAATGCCTTTAGGTGATCTGTTTGCATTCATATAACTATAAAGGTAACACAAACTAACTGTCCATTAAGAAAAACAGTTAAGTCATTTGAATGTCCCAACTTCTAGTTTTTTCTTGGTCTAGAGAAACAAAACTTGGTTGTTTTGATAAAAGATGATAGTTACTATACATATTTGAAATTATATAAAGTATTACTATTACAGATACAAGAACACATACAAAATCATAGATATGACCTGTCATTTTCTTAAGGAAACCATCATATTTTATTAAGATAGACTAAGGAATATAAAATATGCATTATTTTGATATGTTGGTAATGTTCATATATATTTAAGATATATATTAAAGTGATATATAAGCTAAGTTAAAGCAATGTTTGATATTATCATGCATATAAAGAATTATGTATTTGTATATATCTTACCCTACACATACACAGTTACATGCAGATTATAAATGTCAATATGAATATGAATAATTAAATGAAAATAATGAAACATATTAAACTTTCTAACAACTTTGACTCTATTTTAATATATTTAGGGATGCCTGGGTGGCTCAGTTGGTTGAGCATCTGCCTTTGGCTCAGGTCATGATCCTGGGGTCCTGGGATCTAGTTCTGCATCCATTGGGCTCCCTGCTCGGTGGGGAGCCTGCTTCTCCCTCTGCCTGCTGTTCCCCCTGCTTGTGCATGCGTGCTCTCTCTCTCTGACAAATAAGTAAACTCTTTCAAAAAATATTTATTCGTAAGAGAAAAGATTTATAGCTCCTTTTTGGCAAAATATTTCTCCATAAATACAAAAAAGTAAAACTGAAATTTTTTTTCAAAAAAATAACCAAGTTACTCTCTGCCCAGAGAAAAAGCCCCATTTTTATTACCAAAATATTTTGTTAATTTGCAGTGCTTCTAGCACACTCTTGAACTGAATAATTTTTTCAAGTGTCCTTATTTTGAGGAATGCCATTTAAATTGCTAAAATCATTTCCCTTTATTGCTGTTCCTATTTCTTACTTTGAAAAAGTATGGATTATCTATGTCTTGTCTCCCCTGTCAAGTGTTTTTTGTTTGTTTGTTTGTTTGTTGTTTGGTCTTTCCCAAATCCAGGCACCAAACTCAGAGTAACAAATTATCTATATGTTTCCTAGAACGGCATCCAGATACCAAAATGAGTGCCCCTTCCCTTTATGAAAGAAAGATTATAAAATCAATCAGGTTTGTTTGGAATTTCAATTGTTATAGTTCATTATGTATAAGTAAAATACGTTAATAGAAGTTTTGATGATTGTGTACTTGTTTTAATGACTGCATACTTCTTAGTTAAAAAGCATATTAATGTTCAAGCAAAGACTGGTACACTATTTGTCTAAGAGTTGATTTATATTTCTAAATGTGATGCAGTCGTCACTTACAGACAATCACTAACACTGTGGTATGTCTCAGAGTATAAATCAAAAGGCTCTAGACAATTGTCAATGTCTTCAGCATGTATAATATGCTTTCACTACCAGGCTAATCACTGACTATCTGTTTATAAACTAATTGTGTGCTATTTCTCAGAAGAGGTTCCATTTTTTTTTTTAATTCTGATAATGCTGGCTAACATAATCCATTACCCAGAACAGTTTCATTTTATCCCTGTAGCATTGATAAATTATCTCCAATTTTATATCAGCATTCATAAGGCAATCTCACTCAAAATTCCCTAGGATGTTTCTGACATATGTCCCATCTGCCAAACCTCAGAAACCTGGCATAACTGTAAAGACAAGAGCCAAACGTCTATTTGAATATCGAAAGATGGATTTTAAGCATTCACCTTCTTCAAATGACAATAAGAATGCTTTACCATTGTTTCTCTATGTTCTAGATGGCTTATTCTCATCTTATAGTCTTTGTATTTCCAACTTGGGATATACTAAATCACTAATACAGTAACTGAGGTACACATATTATAGGGACTGTAATCAAGACACTTTGTAAGATACTGCCCATCATCCAGAAACACCACATCCTTATTGTCCTTAGTCCTCAATGAAAAGTGAAAGAATGAATGATATATTTAAAATAAAGCCTGAAATTATCTGATGAATTATAATTGCCATGGTGTAACAAAATACCCTTATGTAATGCCTTTCAGATTTTCACAAAAGGAAATCAGAGGATATCACTGTATGAACTAATCAAAGCTCACCCTAAGAGACTAGAATTACACCTCTGATAACTGATTATAATTTTTTACATAAATGGTGTATTAGTCTGCTCAGGCTGCAATAACAAAATGTCATAGAATGGGTAGCTTGAATGATGAAAATTTCTTACAGGTCTAGGAAGTCTAAATTCAAAGTGCTGGCTGATTCAGTTTCTGGTGAGGAACTTCTTCCTGGCTTGCAAATAGGCACCTTCTCACTGTATCCTCACATAGGGAGAGCAAGAGAGAGAGAGACAGAGAGGAAGAGAGGGAGAGACAAGGAGCACACTCTAGTGTCTTCTAAGGATACTAATCCTATTGGACCAGGGCCCCATCCTATGCCCTCATTTAACATTAATTACCTCCTTATTGGCTTTAACTCCAAACACAGCCACACTGGGAGTTAAGGTTTTAACATATGAATTTTGGAAGGATACAGTTTAATCCATAGTCAATGGTCAAATAGTTTAAGGGTTTAAGACAACATATCCACTTTTATAACCAACAGGTCCAAGTGGCTTCTCTCAGGGAAAACTATAGGAATCCCTACACAACTTTCAATCTGGAGACCTAGTTTTACTGAAAATGATACCAACATAAGACTGCTCTTGATTTTTTTTGGAAGGACCTTATTATGTACTATTAACTACAAATATAGCTATTGAATTACAAGGATTGGATGCCTGGACCTGCATCTGCCAACCTGAAATAATTCATATCATTTCCATGACCTGGAAGTCTTGACAACTCAGAGATCTATAATTGAGAACCTCTCAAGATACTCCAGAGAAAATGACATCATGAAGGAGACGTTTTCCCAAGAAGCTTTGATCTAGCAGCAGACGTCCATATGTAAACAACTTCCACCAAAAGATTCCTAGACAAAGATCCAAATGCCAAGAATAACCGACTGCCATCCTTTTCTTTCTCTCTACACCTTATTTTTTTTTTTTGAAGAATTTATTTATTTATTTGATAGAGCACGAGAGCAACAAGCAGGGGGAGTGGCAGGCAGAGTGAGAGGCAGAAGCAGACTCCCCACTGAGCAGAGAGCCCCATGCGGGGCTTGATCCCACGACCCTGAGATCATAACCTGAGCGGAAGACAGATGTTTAAACAACTGAGCCACCCAGACACCCCTACACCTTATTTTCATAGAAATGTTTGTTTCCCTGTTAGTTTAAGATTCTTATCAAAAATGGAAATTAAGATTTCCAAGAGGTAACATTTGATATAACATCATATCTGACTAATGGTAAAAAAAGAAAACAGAGACGTAGCCACAATGCCACTTTCTTAGTCATCACTTTCAGGAATTCAGATGGAGCCTGAGATTTGTTTTCCTGATTAGGACTAAGGAAAATTGGTGCATGGGAAAGGATCTATTTATGATTCTACTTTTCATGTTCCTTGGCATCACAATCCTATGATACATCCTTTCCAGTCTTAAATGTGTCCATATAGCTTATACCCTGGATCAATGATTGAAATCTCCAAAGAAAACCAAAAATCATATGAAAAAACTAATGACTGTGCTAGAAACTCAATCACCTCTTGCTTGTTCCTCAGATTCAGAAACTTCAGAGAGTAATATCTGTGTTCTAAGATCTGTCTTAGCATATTGGCCTCAAGGCCCATGCTGACCAAAAGACAAGACCATGAAAGATCTTGAAGACCTATAAATACTCCACTGTAACATTTATGAGACTTCAGCTCTTTCTGCTCAGTCTCCTTACAAACCCAAATTGCCCAAGCAATGTAACTAAACCATGACTCCAATCATGCTTCCCATACATCCTATCTCCAAATTAATGTAAACTAAGCCGTCTCTTGGAAAAGGCTACTTCTTGGAAAATATTTTAAAATAAATATCTTGAAACATAGGTAAAATACCAAAGAACTTTGTATTTTTAAAGTTATTTTTGTGGTTTACTTTGCCAAATTATATACTTCAAGGCTGAGACATTTTTTCGTTTTGTTTTCTTAGAACTTACAAAAGCAACAGAGTAACTGTGTGCCTGCATTTACTAGGGTATGAAACATAAGATCTAATGGAAAGCTAGGAAATAAAAAGATGTTTGGGTATGATTATCATAATTCTCATAATCAGGATCTTAGGCTATGAGTATCATTTCATGTATTACCATGCTAAAGTGATGAATCTACTATCTTACTCATCTCATTCAGCAGATTTTTACTGAGTACATCACACATCCAAGGATTGATCTAAGCTCTTGAGATTCAATAGTGAACAAAACAGGCAAAATTCATTGTCCTCCTGAAACTTACAATTAGTAGAGGAAGACAGATAACATACAAGTAACACAAAAAATAAATATAAGCCAACAATATTCCCAGGAGAATCCCAGTATGTGATTATTGTCATTGAGTTCCATCCAGTTTAACATATTTATAATATTTTATGTATATACACACACACACCCATATATGTTTTTGGAAATATTAGATTCCTGTTTTTAGAAACAATTTTAGATTCACAGGAGGTTGCACAGTTAGTCCAGAAAGGACCTGTGTTCATTTCACCAGTTTCCCAGTGGTTACAACTTACACAATTATAGCACCTCATTTCTATCAGGAATTTGATATTGGTACAATGTATGTGCATAGTTCTTTGTCACTTTATCACATGTGTAGGTAAGTGTAACTACTTCTGTAGTCAACATACAGAGGATTCCTTCACCACAAAGATCTCCCTCTCCCTCACTTTTATATTCATATAAGTCCTCCTCCCTGGAACAGTCCTTAAATAAAACCTGGCAACCAGGAGTCTGTTTTCCACCACTATAATTTCATCATTCAAGAATGTTAATGACTGGAAGTATGCAGTTTTGACTTTTTGCATTTGGCTTTTTTCACTCAACATAATGTCCTTGAGATCCATTCAAGCTGTTGTGTGTATCAATAGTTCATTCCTTTTTTATTGCTAAGCAGTATGTAAATCCAGTATTTCAGTTTTTATTGTACATGTTCTTTTTTTGTTTTTGAGTCTATGTGAATATATGAATATATCACAGTTAGTTTAACCATTGAAGCACATTTTAGTTGTTTCAAAGTTTTAGCTATTACAAATAAAGCTGCTATGAACATTCATGTATAGACTTTACAGTGGACATAAGTTAGTTTTCAATTCCCTGAGATAAATACAATTGCTGAATCTCATTGTAGCTCCATGTTTATTTTTTATTTATCTTTTATTTATTTCTTGAGAGAGAGAGAGAGCATGAGTGGGGGGCAGAGGCAGAGGAAGAAGCAGACTCCCCACTGAGCAGGGAGCCCAATGCGGGGCTCAATCCCAGGACTCTGGGATCATGACCTGAACTGAAGGCACACGCTTAACTGACTGAGCCACCCAGGTGCCCCACTCCATGTTTATTTTTATAAGAAAGTGTCAAACTGTTTTCCAGAGTGCTGTACTCATTTTACATCCCTATAAGAAATGTTAAGAGATTCAGTTTCTGTGTATCCTCACCAGCGTTTGTCATTGTCATTATATATATACATATATCTGTATATGTGTGTATATATATGTGTGTGTGTGTATATATATATATATATATATACTTTCTTCTATTGGTATGTACAAAAAGTAATCAATGCTGCCATCTAGTTGCACCCTTGCCAGGCCTCAGGCTGCAAGATGCACAAAGTTGCGGACTTACATGTGTCAATAAAAAGTTCCAAGTGTCCTAATAAAGAATACTGTCAGAAATTTGAATGATCCTACTAAAATGGTTTTATTATTTACCATATAACTTAAATCTATGTATTTTATTTATTTTAGTTTAGTTTAGTTTAGTTTAGTTCAGTTTAATTTAGTTCGGTAACCCCTTTTCATTGTTCAGTAATTCCTTTTGGCATCAGTGGACTCAAAATAAAAACAAAAAAAGAACATGTACAATAAAAACTCAAATACTGGGTTTACGTTTTTTATGAAAGTTGATGGTGAGCTTCTTTTTTAATTTTTTTAATTTTTTAAAAGACTTTATTTATCTATTTGTCAGAGAGAGAGAGAGAGACAGAGACAGAGCAGTAGGCAGAGGGAGAAGCAGGCTCCCTGCTGAGCAAGAAGCCCAACGCGGGACTTGTTCCCAGGACCCTGGGATCATAACCTGAGCTGAAGGCAGACTCTTAACTGACTGAGCCACCCAGATGTCCCTGATGGTGAGTTTCAACATATTCTTTATCAACATTCTCTAAGAAATTCCATGAAAAATGGAAATAATTCCATATTAAAAAAATGTCATGACACAGTACTAGAGACAGATATAGCTGAGGAAATTATAAAACAATTTTGATATGTACCAACAGTAGCTATTCTGTTTTAATGTTCATGTATATTATTTTTAACATTCATATTATAATAAATATAAAAAGTTTTAATCTTTTACTTTATTGTTCACATGGATGCTATTTTTATTCTATAGAAATAACTCTAAGAGTACTTTTTAATAGAACCATTTATAGATTTTTAATATCATAAAACCAATTGTTGGTCAATAAACATATCTTTTAATTCATATTATGTCATCTTAATTATTTTAGTGACCTCTTTCAGACTCATGTGTCCCAAATTCATGGTAAATCATGTCATTAACCTAATTCTTTACTATTTTAGATATTGATGAAATTTATGGAAAAATATTTTAAAAAGAGAAGGGAAGACTTATTGGAAGTACCAGGATGGGGACTGGGTGAGGTACACAGCAAATAGAGTGCTCAGGTTGATACTGAGCAAAGATCTGAAGGAAGTGAGGATGTGTTACATATCTGAGAGAAGAGTGTTCCAGGGAGAGGAAATGCAGAGCCATTATACAGCTCCTAAGGCCTACTGGGTGCAAAGAGCAGCAGAGGTTTATATAGATAGAGTTGGAAAAGAAACAGTAAGGGGAGTTAATAAGAAATGAGGTTAGGCAGGTAATGGAGTCATGGTGGTAGGTCAAATTTTGTTGGCCCAATGGGCCATTATAAATCCTTTTTTTTTTTTTTTTTTTACTTTGGTTGAAATGGAAGATTTTGAGCAGAGTTGTGTAACGATCTTATTTATGTTTTAAATGAAGAATTCTGCTTCTGTTTCCAAGATTCTAGAGTGACAAGTTAGCAGATTATTACTCTAATCTAGGCAAAAGACAGTGACCTGAACCAGGATGGAAATAGGCGAGAAAATTTGAAAATGGAAGCCTCCACTGGACATAAGCCAGAGCCTAGAACAAATGCTTTCCTCAGAAACTGGATCTGGGTCACCAGTCCAGTCCAGACTCCCAATCCTTAATGTTGAATTGGTCTCAGCAATTCTTATCCTTCTTGTTCTCTTACGGAATTCAGCCTCGGTTGAATCTCCCTTCTCCAATCCATTTGACATATTTAATGTATAGATTTCAAGAGTAATTTTCAAAATCAAAATCCCTTTTATTTTACCCTAGCAATCCCCAAATTCCCTGCTACAAATACTACTGTCAGTTCAGCAGTTTGGATGCAGGATCAATGAGGATTAAAATAAAAGAGGTCAGTGTTGCTATAACAGGTACCTTCCCTATCATAACTTCAACCCCCTCCTCTGCCTTTTTATCCCATTACTTATCTTACTATGTCATGAAAGATACAATTCTGTTTGAGTATAAGGGCCTGTTTATATAATAAATTATTGTACAAATGTGACAACAACCTTATACTTTATGAGAACCACAAAAGCACAATTTTTGAAAGGCACATGATTATAGTGCTGGCATGTTCATTTTTTATAACCAGCTTATTCAAGTTTCTGTCTCAATAGGATATAACCTGACACTTTTTAGACATATTCTAATCACTGTCCTACAATTGGGCCATATACAATCCTCCTTCGCATTCATGTGAAATCATCCTGAGTGGACGAAATAACTTTCTGGTCAGTACAATTTAACTATGTAATTTTACATCTGATCCACACCTTTCCTCTCTCTTATTGGTAAAATGTGTGGCTCAGGAGAGATAGAATGCTAGGTGAATAGTGGTCAGTTTTTCCACTCCTTCTCTATTCCTTCCTTCTGGTGGTTGCCCTATAGGATGGGGATAGGGAAGTCAGATATGGGAGACAAGGCTCCAATTTGGCAAATTACCATGCCAGTACTTAGGGCAAGATCAATTCACGACTCTGGCGTGGTCATGTTTCATCACAATCTACTGGTCTCTATCAATCTGAAAAAGAATGAGTATGTGTTTAGAATACTACTCAACTCCACATCCATTATATCCACTAATAAAGTCTCTCTCATAGAGGGTGGCTAAGTCTCCAATTGTCCACCCTTCTCTTTTCTGGTGAGGTATAACCACACATGAACCAATGGCTAATTGGACAGCTCTGTTTTCTGCTTCTTCCTCCTATCATCTTCTATTCCCTTGGATATTATTATTTTCTATTTAGACTCTCTATATTATTGTCTCTTTTCACCCTTTTGGTTATGTATCACTCCAACATTGGTGGCTCGGAAGATTCTTTAATTTAATCAGACTGTCTCCTCTTTTGTAGGTATTCTGAAACACAAGTGATTATATTGGAGACTTCCCAAATGTCCTTTCCCCTATATTCCCCAACTGATTTTAGACAAAGTAAAAAGCTCTTATTATAAATACTACACTTCCTTCAAAATGAGTGATTTTCTACTTCTGTTGTCTCCCTCCCACTACCCATTCTTCTTATACATTTAGAAATGTCTGGGATTTACTGAGTTGGTTCTGACATTTCATAGTAAGCCTTGGAAGGAGGTTTCTAGTATCATCTGTTACCTCCCTTTAAAATTAGTGTGCAGTTGGGGTGCCTGGCTCAGGTGGTTAAGCATCCAACTTTTGGTATTGGCTCAGGTCATGATCTCAGCATCATGAGATGGAGTCCCTCTTTGGGGCTGAGTCTGCTTGTCCCTCTCACTCCCTCTCTGCTCCCTTTCCTGCTCCCAAGAGCATGCACATGCACTCTCTATCTAAAATAAATAAATAAAATCTAAAATTAATGTGCAGCTAACATGGTTATATGTAAAGTCCACTCATGGCTTGGTAAATTTATATGCAGGTATATTTAATTTTACATAGATCGATATGAAATTATGGTTATTTGCTTTTGTCTCTACAAACAAAACTTTTTAAAAGGATTCCTTAAAACAAATTTACTAATATTTTAGCTAACTTGCAGAAACATAATATAAAGTTTCTATAAGAAGAAATGAGAAACATAAAACTTAGGAGTATAGAAGTTGGAGGCATATTTTAGGTTAGATCTTTAACATTTGACAATAAAAAGTTCTATATCTATAAGTCTTCTGTTTGTGTCATACTGACATGTATCAAGCAATGTCAGGCAGTAAAGTAATGAGCAGGTTTAAAGAATATATAAGTAATGCAGGTTTACTGTTACTGCACAGTTTTTTTGGGGGGGTGGTTCCTGTATAATTTTATAATTGAGATTCTGGAATAAGAGAAATCTCAGTGAAAAAAGGTGTTTGAATTGCAATTAATATTTTGAAAGTAATAAAAGTGGACTCCCCTACCCAGCCCCTGCTCTTGCTCTCTCACTCACTCACTCTCTCAAATAAATAAAATCTTTAGAATAATAATAATAAAAAAAATAACAGAGAAGGGAGCCATTCAGAGTAAGACCTGAAGGGTACCTCCTGCTAGCAACAAGGAATGAAGGCATAGCCAGAGACAAGCTGCCAAATAAGGACAGTGGACTTTTGATCTAGTGTCACTCAAGATTAATCTAACTGATCTAGTTTGACCAAGATGTCCTTTAGCATAAATTACCATTCTCCTAAAAACTAGGGTATGTTTTTGTTACTTCCCAAAGTACAATTCTACCACCAAATTTTCAGCAGCATTTCCATTTTGTAGACTACTTTTATAGTTACCACTATTCTTTAAGCATTCTTTTTGTTAAAACATTTTTAACATTTTTGAGACAGTCTGAATGACAGAGATTTAAAAATGGTAGTGAATAATGCGTCACCTAAGAACACAGATGTCGGGTTTACTCTCAAGTTACTTTGCAAATATTTGAATTGTGGTTCTTCTTCTTCTTTTTTTTTTTTTTTTAAGATTTTATTATTTATTTGACAGAGAGAGAGAGAAAGCAAGAGAGGGAACACAAGCAGGGGGAGTGGGAGAGGGAGAAGCAGGCTCCCTGCTGAGGAGGGAGCCTGATGCGGGGCTCAATCCCAGGACCCCGGGATCATGACCTGAGCCGAAGGCAGACCCTTAACGACTGAGCCACCCAGGTGCCCCTGAATTGTGGTTCTTTCCCAGATAGAAGACTAAATTCAGGGCATCTCCTTGAGTAAAATAAGGGGGGAATACAATGCTATTCAAGAATTTTATCAACTACTAGTCTCTCACTCTCTTGGTGAGTTTAAATGAAATACATGCATCATAGAGTGAAATTATTTGGACAGATATCCAGAATAAACCCAAAGGAAAAAAAAAAAACAACAACAAAACTGCCCACTGTGAAGGATTTCTCAGTTACCAAAGGATGCACAGGAGGTGTGCAGACAAATCCTATTAATGGGTAATGGGATTTACTCGCATGTCCAGACACCAGTTTGAAAATGTGATTCTGCTCAAGACAGAAGCAGGAGAGTTCTTAAAGGGGACAAAAATTCTGTCTTCAGGAAAGATGGAATATATTTCACTAAAGTCAATCTGATTCACCCTTTAATAAATCACTTGAAGGGAAAAAAAAAAAAAGGTCTTTGTTGACACAGGAAATGCTGAAGCCTCCTGAGCTTAGTCCTTTGAAGTAAGGTCTACACTAGGCAGTAAGCAAGAGAACAACAGAATCTTAAGAGAGGTAGGCTCAGAAACACTAGGGATTTCTGGCTAGTGACATTGCTTATTCTTCCTAGGCAAGGTCTAGAATATGACTAGTTGAGTATTTTAAAGTATTACATATTTTGTACTAAACATAGGGCAATATTTAAAAGATCAATGTCAAACTCTATTCAGCCCACCAAAAAAAAAAAAAAAAAAATTAAAGCTACATGACTAAGTGTTAACATATTTTTTTCTCATTGCCCAAATGTTTATCAATAATTGTATATCTACAAAAATACATTAGCTAGATTATGTTGTCTTAGAACAGGGATTGGCTTTTTCTATAAAGAGCCAGACAGTAAGTATTTTAGGCTTTGTTGACTGTAAGTTCTCTGTCATCTCTACTCCACTCTGCCATTGCAATGCAAGAGCAGCCATAAACAATCCATGAATTAGTAACCATTGCTGGATTTGGCCAGAAGGTTATAGTTTGCTGATCCCTGATGCTAGCCATTTAGCATCTTTATCAATATAGCGCTAGCATCTATAACAGTTCCTGGTATGTGATATAAATTAATAAATAAATTATTAAAAAGCTGGTAGTTCATCCTCTCTGTATTCTTTTGTATATTACTTCTCCATTGATGTGATTCCAGTTGGTTGGTTCTAAGACCACCTAGACATTTTGGGAAATTTAACCTCAAAATACATAATAGAGATGATATTTCTGTGGTATCATGGCCAAAAAATTTATAATATGAATCTAATCTTAAGGAAACATTAGAATAACCCAAATTGTGGGATCTTCTACGAAAATGTCAAGGTCAAGAAACACGAGGCAAGGCTGAGATAATGGTCCAAAATAAAGAAAACTAAAGCAACATAACAAACAAATGCAATGAGTATCCCTGGTGTAGATCCTAGATTGGGGAAAAACAAACAAACAAAAAAAGATAACATTTGTTAGACAAATGACAAATTGGAACACACACTGTGGATTAAAAAACAGCGTTGGCTGATGTTCAAGTTCTTTAAAGGGGTTATGAAAAAGAATGACCTCGTTCTTAAGTAATATACCCTGAAGTATTTAGTGATGGGGGTTGGGGTAGTGATGTCTCTAATCTCACTGACAAAATAATATAAGTACATATAAATTGATAGAGGATAATAAAGGAAACGGGGGCAAATCAGGCTAAAGGTATACAAGAGTTCCCTGTAAAAAGTTATTATAAAAGTAGTATTGTCAGTCCCCTCCTCTTCTCCAGATTTTGATACATATAAAATAGGAAACATCCAGATATTTTTACAGATGATTTGTAGCTCTACCTAATATCTTCTACTTTGAGCAGATGAAAGGATATAATAGTAGATACTTGGTAAAGAAATGACCTCAACATTTGAAGAAACTTCTAAAAATAAAATGTTTGTAACTTTTTCTTCCAGGAAAATCGTTCTTCTTCTTCTTTTTTTAATATTTTATTTATTTATTTGAGAGAGAGAGAGAGCATGAGCAGGGAGAAAGAGAAGCAGTCTCCCCTTGAGCAGGGAGCCTGATGCGGGGCTTGATCCCAGGACCCTGGGATCATGACCAGAGCTGAAAGCAGACGCTTAACTGACTGAGCGCCCCAGGCACCCTCCAGGAAAATCATTCATAAAGAAATCCCAATAACTAAAAATATTGTCACTTTTAAGCCTTGAAAAATTTCACCAAGGAAATTCCAAGTAATACACTGCAGAAATACTTAAAATACTTTCTTCAGCTCTTTTTTAATTAGATTATGTTTTGCCTGTAAACCAGATTAACAAGAACAAGAACACAGTGTTTGAGCTGAATGCTGAGTAAAGGCACAACAAAATAATTAGGTGAACCCAGAAAACAAGTTTTCAAAATGAGGCTGAAAGGGAGGAGTTTTCAGACAGATGGGGCCTGAAAGAATGAAGCAAACAAGGGAAGTTAGAAAGTCCTGGGGGTCCAGGTAGAAGTTGGTTAGAAAGATAGATGTTTTACTGGATGAATAACCTGCTTGGTTAGAAAAATATCCCTTCTCTGGGCAATCTTAGAACAGCTTTGTGTTCATTCTAAATGAGCTTTGCTATTAGACAGGTTTACTTTTCCTAATTTCTATTTAGTGTTTTTAAATTGCTATAAATGTATAACTTCTGAAGCTCTACATGCTGGTTTATATTAAGGTCTTCTAACTTAGAATATTGAACAAATATGGAAAATCTTAAATTATTTTAAATTACTTTTTAAAGCCTAAAATTTATTGAACTATGATTGATACACAAAAATCTATAGATTACATATATACAACTTAGAGATAAGTATACATCTATGAAAACACCACTGAAATCAAGGCTATGCATTTATCCTTCGCTTCTACAAGTTTCCTCCTGCCCCCTTTATTTATATTTACATTGATTTTTTGTATGTATAGTAAGAGAACTTAACATAAATTTTACCATTAGCCAATTTCTAAGTATACAATACAGTATTGTTAACTATACGCCACATGCTGTACAGTTGATCTCCAGGATTTATTCATCCTCCATTAATGAAAATTTGTGCCGTTTGACTGACTTCTGTTTGTAAGGTTAAACATGAGTCTGAACTAATCACTGGAACCATGAGTACCAAGCTTATTTGCAAAAAGGGAAAATGAATATCACCTAAAGAATATCACCAGATTTAACTGAAAAATAGACATGTGTCACCTAAAAGAAGTTAACTTGTAAAAAAAAAATTAAAACATACTCATTATTTTTTTTTTTAAAGATTTTATTTATTTGAGAGAGAAAATGAGAGAGAGAGAGAGAGTGCACGAGAGGGGGGAGCGGGAGAGGGAGAAGCAGACTCCCTGCTGAGCAGGGAGCCCGATGCGGCACTCGATCCCGGGACTCCAGGATCATGACCTGAGCCGAAGGCAGTCGCTTAACCAACTGAGCCACCCAGGCGCCCAAACATACTCATTATTATTATCTCTACATTTTTAACCATGGGCTGACCTAAGACTTAAGGTTTATTATATAATGCCCTTTTGGCAAACCTGAGCTCAGATAGCTTTCCATAGCTATATGTTTTAAGGAGTCAATACATTCTATTACTATAAACATACCCGAAAAGTAGCAAATGGCAAAGTTATGACATTAACTTAATAGATAAAGCAATTCTCAAGTAGCCAGTAAAACAATTCTTTAAAAATTAAAGTATCCTCAAATTGTGATTTTTCCAGAAATTGTGTTCCTATATTTACTGCTTTGCAGCAGTATCAACTATTTTGATCTGAAATTGGCCAACTGACCTCCATAAATTGCCATTTATCTTAGTCCGGACCTTGCAACATTTCTTCCTCTACAAACTCTTTTCAAATTATAGATATTGTTATCAGAGTAGAAGGTCATTTTAAATCTGTTTATAGGTTCAAATAATGCTTAAAATCAATAGTATTTCCTGCATATCTCCACATTCTACTTGATTCAGCAGGTAAAACGGTCACATTCTACAGAAAACAGAATTTTTGCTGCTGAAAGTCACCTTTATCAAAAGAAAGAGCATTAGGACCTTATTTATTTTTGTTTTGAAGCTTTACTTTGATTGATTTATATCAAACCAATACCCATTTCTGACTGATGTTTCTTGGATATGAACTATATTAATATAGTTACAGATCATAATTTGGTATAAAGTTTTTTTTTTTACAGACCTTACTGAATCTTTCAAGTATTTTTTTAAACAAAGACAAGTAACTCATAAAAATATGAAATAGTTATCTGCTAAATGTCAATTACAGGTATATTTTTACACACATGCACATGTGACTATTTGTAGGAGTCCTATTTTCAATGATTCCTGCTCTCTATCTCTAGCTCCAAAGGCATTTTGATCTTGGCTGTGTGAAACATGCTATTTACAACACCTGTGGCTAAGCCATTGCTTTGTCATTCTCCACCAGTAGCAGCAGGCATAGAATTGCTGTGGTTAGTCTCTCTTAATATATTAAACCAAATTGTTTTAAATCATGTATTATTTTTTTTTCCTGGATCTGAAATACACATAGATATGGAGTGACCATTCATCATTATAACTGTATTGAAGAATCAATATATGTATTTTATCTTTTTTGATTATTTAATCACAGCTACTTCTCATCTCAAAATTTCTGGAAAGAATATAGCAGTTATGTTAATTTGCCTTAGACTTGTTTTTTAAACTACGAATTTTTTGTTTTTGTTTTGTTTTTTTTTTAAAGATTTTATTTATTTATTTGGCAGAGAGAGACAGAGCGAGAGAGGGAACACAAGTAGGGGGAGTGGGAGAGGGAGAAGCAGGCTTCCGGCAGAGCAGGGAGCCCGATGCGGGGCTCGATCCCAGGACTCTGAGATCATGACCTGAGCCGAAGGCAGACGCTTAACGACTGAGCCACCCAGGCGCCCCTAAACTACGAATTTTTAATGAAAGCAGTTATCTTCAGATTTTATAATTAATTTCATAGGGCAACATTTTGTTTTTATATAATCAGCATTTACATTAGTATGTTTTTACATGCATACATACATATACATATATATACACACCATGATATATATACTTAAATATTTATTTATATGAAATGAGATCATTCATTTCCCAAATTATCAAGCAGGTATGGGGTGGCCCAGCAGTGTGTCTGCATTGGTAAACTCTTGGGGGCTGGTTGAGATTTCGAAACCCTTTATTCAGCTAGCATCAGCAGAATTAATGCAGACAGTCAAGGTCAAGGGCCTTGATGCCAGGGCTACCAGCTCAGGACAAAATTCTATAAAATCAGAAATCCATATCATCTCTGTCACTGATATTGATCACCCCAAAAGGCAGCTATATCAATAAAAATAGAATAAATTAAAAGAAAATATTCCTTTTAAACTCAGAAATGAGGTAAGAATGCCCACTATCATCACTTCTATTCAACGTTGTGAGGGCTTAACCAATGTAATAATAGGGAAGAAAAAAATTTAGAGGAAGAATGGGGAAAACAATGTACCCCCTAAAAAATAAATAAAAATAAGGTTCAAAATGAGACCAAGTATAAAGTATACAATTAGGGTCAATTTCTTTATTTACTCATAACCATTTATGAAAATATTTTTTTAACAGAATATTTTCTCATGTCACTGAAATTCCTTTGTGTTATATAGTTATATATATCTCTTACTTTAAAATCTACATGTTAGAATGATCTCGCATACACCAGACTGTGTTGGCTTGTGGAAATCATTGTGAAGGGCTATGGAAGTGCATAAATACTTGCACATCTGTATATAAACTTGCTGAAAAAAATTTGCATAATTGTCATTGATAGCTTTTTTTTGAATGATGAAAAAGGGCCTTGCTAGATTTCACTAATACTTTTTTACCAAAATTGTATTATCAGAAATCAAAAGTATTACATGTTCTAGCTGTTACCAAAGATAACATGTCAAATGTCAGTAAATTAACATGATTTAAAAGAAAAGGAATATATTATATTAACATTAAGCAAAAACTCTAATAGAAGAATTTATGTAAAATTCATATAAGTTCCCTATAGTGATGTACACATAAAATGAAGTATTTACCTCTAAACTAAATTATTATAACATATGCCTTAATTCTAAAATAATACATTTCATGATTTTTGTATTATGTTGATAATGTAATATAAGTAATATATAAATGATAGCACCATTTGGAAAAACAAAGACAAAATGTAAACATTTGCTATACAGTTAGTAGCTTGGTGTTTTCTTAAATTGCTTTCTTATGAGATTAATTTCAATCACAATAAATAAGTGTTCGGTTAAAAAAGTCATCCCTTTTCAAGAATTGTCTTTAGTATAGATAAAACAGAATATATCTCAAAACAAGATATATTAAAGGTGTTAATATATATAATAAATCATGTACAAATGAATGTATTCGTTCCATAAATTTAACTTTCAAATCCACTTATTATTTGATGCCATATATAGAACTCTGAAAGCTGTGTTCAACTGCTTTTCGGCATCATTTAAAACATCTCTGTTTCTTTACATTGTTATTGGGTACATTAGCTGAAGTTAAAAATATAGATAGGAAACTTAACTTGCCTAAATTTAAAAAGTAGCAAAAAAAAAAATCAGCAGAAAAATGTGCAGCTACTGTTGATCATTTAAGCTTCTGACTATATAATGCATATTTATGATTAGCATAACAATATTAGCTAAGGGCAACGCAACAGAGAAGTTTTCCTTTTTAAGTCCTTTATTTAAATTTAAATCAGATTAACAGTGAGTTATCTCTCACTATGACCAGTAAACTATTTCCAGACACAGAACACAAAATAAGAACAGAGTTATTTTCCTTTGCTAGAACTCTCATTAACCAGCACAGATAATGGTGTGCTGACCTAAAATAATGACAGAAACCTCAAGTTATAATAAAACTAATGAGTTAAGAATAATAGAATTTGCTATAAAGAAAAAAAAAAAAAAATCTGAGGTGTGGGGTCTTTTCTGGTCCTGCAGGGGAATGGCATTTGGAGAAAGAGGTCATGCTGTAGGGGAAACTAAACCCGAACATCAGAGAAAGAAAGGTGTAAACAAAACAAATCCAACAAAAACTTTGCCTATTGAATAATTTCCAGAGAACTGGCCTTGAGAATATGGCCTAGTGTCTTGCCAATACACATGACTTTGGAGATGAATATAAAAATGTATTTGAAAACATTTAGTCCATTGTGGAAGAAAAATAAGTAAGATATTTTCTTAATCTACATTAATTTAATACATACACAAACACGTGAATATAAACTAAGCACTCATGATATAATCTTCAAAAACTCTTCTTTTTCCATAAGTACACTGAGATATTGATTCAATTCCCTCCCTCTTCTAACTCTATTCAGTTAATGATAGTCAATCGCCCCTTCACTGTGAAACATGTTCCTTCCTTGCCACTAACTAGAGTATACTTTAGGATTGCTCCTCCTCTCAGTTTCTCTGTCCTTCACTAGCTCACATCTTGAATTTCTGCTCTTTTCCTATACTCACTGCCTCTGAAAGCTTATCACTTCCCTTCAAACTCCTCTCTGCCAATTTGGATCTCTAAGACTTAGATTCACTCCTCTATAGGTGATAGCTGTTATTTATTTGTCATCATTACAAACCAAAATGTCTAAAAGAAAATTTATTTTCCCTCATGATGGAATGCTCTTCTTAGCCTATAGCTTCATTTTTATCATTAGCATTATGTATAATTATCTAGGTCCTCAAATTACTAAATCTTGGGGTTGATTTTCTTTTTTTCCATCCTTCATAAAAGTTTACCAATCCTCTTCATTTTCTCAGCCATTCTTCCCACATCACACTGAAAATTCTTCAAATGCCTTCTACCTTGTTTTTTAACTTCCAATAATTTTGTTTCTTATATCTTATTGCTGATCTTGAACTTGTCTAATGGATTGATGTTCCCAAAAGCTTTTCATATAATACCAATTCCTTTTATAGGAAATTTACTTTGGTACTCTATTATTCCTCATATTAAAAAAAAAAAACAAGCAAACAAACAAAAAACAATTGATTGTCCATGTGAACTTAAGGCACTCTAGAGTGCCACATTAATTTTTATTAACTCTCGCATATCAAATCCTCTATTTGAGTCAGGCCCCTTTAATATTGTACTAATTCTCATTTCTTTGTTAGTCCCCTTATCAGAAATTCTCCCATGTTTATTTCAGGCTGTATTCCATAATTTATCCAACACACAGTAAAGACTCACCCTCATTTCTGCTACTCTACAGCCACTTTTCCCTGTTTTCAATTCCTTTAGCATTTGTAAACACGATTGGGTAATTTTATACATTTATCCAACATATAGCTTTGGAATTAAACTCTAAATGTGTATTTTTTGTTTTGTTTTGTTTTTGTGTTTATTTGTTTTTGGTGCCACACAGGTCTTGAATGTACTTACAGACTAATTTCTTTAGGACTGTAACTGCTTTTCCTATGTCTGTTGGGAATTTATTTCTTCAGAATTTATCAGAGATCTAGGTCACAAAAGGTATTAATAAATTCAATATGATATAACTATCATTGCTAAGAACCTTCCATTTACATTTTGATTCTGTAAAGACCACTTTCCTCTTAAATTGGCATTCCTATTTTATATTTCCTCTCTTTTTTTGTTTGTTTGATTTTCTTTTTAATTAATTGCTGGTTCATAATTAAAACACAGGAAAAAGAAGGGGAAGGCTATAAAGCTTAACTCCAAATCTAATTTGTACTTACTGGCATTTCTAATGAAAATATTCTGAGAACCTAGTGCCTTGTAAAAAATAGGAGGTCAATAATATTTGTGGAATTATACTGAAACAAAATTAGTCGTACCAGTTCCTTGAAAATGTCCAATGCCAGCTAGATTTTTCATGCAAACTGTTAGAGATTTGGGTATTTTGTGGATTTCTTTCTTCAATGTTTTCCTTGTATCATTTGTGTCTTCTTTATATAGCAAGCATATGAGTACAGATTCTTCCCTCAGTGGAAATTGCTATTCCCATGCCAAGACTGAGAAAATTCTATTGAATAAGCATCTGGTTAGTTGTCACTAACTGGAGTGGGAGAAGGAGAGACATAGTTATTATTCTCTCCATTTAAACCATGCCTACTGGTCTTCACCTCCATTCTGTCTTCTCCCTAGTTATTTTTGCTTTCTTCCCAGGTAATTTAGAAAGAGAATATCTAGCCATTGTTTCCAAATACACCTCTACAACGTTGAGCTGGTATCACTAGGGAAAAGGAATTATACAAATCTATAAATCCTAATTATAGTCATTTTGTTTTTGAGATATTTTTCAGGAACAGTATGAAAATAAGTAAGTAGATAAATAAATAGGGCTATATATATATATTCACACACATATTTATATACAAATGTATATTATAGTATATATAATATTGATATATATATCTATATATCAATATAATATATGTAGATATATAGATATAGTATATAGATATAGATATATATAATAGCCAAATGACATCAGTTCATATCCTGGTTTTGTTTCTTACAATTGTGCAATTTAATTCAATAAATTAATTTATAAAATATGTATAATAATAGGACTTAACATACAGTATTTTTAAAGTATTAGATAATATGATCCATGTAAGAGCTTTAGGACAGTGATGGGCACATGTAAGTATGGTTAGTGTTGTGTTGTCAAATTGTTTTGTTAATAATTGGACACACGGTGAACCAAAGATTGATATCATTTTTCCCAACTCTTTGTAATTCATTTATGGGATTTCTTTTAAGTTATGTAGTTGAGAAAATTTTAAATGAGTAATTATAGTTACCTTCATTCTACCAAGAAAGCAGAACAGAGCTGGTGCAGTCACTAGGTAAATACATCTTTCAAATCTACTCTCCTATTTCTTTGCTGTATTATCTCTAAGACTTACTCCCGATTGTATATGCACTCAACCTCATCTGAGTATGCAACTAAATTGATGCACACACAGCATGAATTTATACACAGATGTTCCAGCTGTGTTGATGGTAGCAACCATATGTTGCCTATTCCACATGGGATGTTGAGGCTCACTTTGCTTTGCACAGTGGGAATAATTGGGTTCAGTGGGAAGCATGACTTACTGAGATGCTGTACCTTTTCAGGTGAGAATGCAAATGAGCTGTAGATAAAAAGAAATCACTATATCTGATAGCAGAAGAGTTAGAGGAAGAAGAATAAATACTTATCGTAGTCAAATTGTGTGTCAAGAGACAATTAGAAGTAAATAAGCAAAGGCCAAAGGAAGGGGTAAGGTCACCCAGAGCAGACTAAAGAAGACACCTGAATTTCTTAAAATTAAACCTGGCATCTTTGGAAAGTATTATTAAATAGTGGCCACCGATTTACATGAAAATCAGAATACGGATCTGAGGACCATTCACAGATTTGTCATTCAGTGGTTTGGCAGTAAGCAATTTTCTGATCATTGGTCCAAATACAGAAATTTACAACAGTCAAAAATTAAGGAAGTATATGCAGGCAAGAAGATTTTAACAAGCACATTGTTAAGGCAGAGCTAGATAGATAACTACTAATATCCTGTGACTTCCTTGAAAACAGCTGATTATTAACAAGGGGTATCCTACCAGGACCATAATTATGCAACACCTTGCCCATTACTTAATCAGAGGTACCTCTAAGAAATAGTATTTCTGAATGAAAATTTAGCACATTAATTCTGAAATTTATTTGGTATGTGCTTCTAAAAGGAGTAACCAGATTCATAATGTAGATAGAAAATTATTTAAATTCTCTGAAGCTATGGCTAGTCACCACACCTGTGCATCATTCCTGGCTGAACATTACTTAAGGCTATTTATAAAGCAACACATAACACCATTGAATCTGAAAGAAAGTTGCTGGGTTAATTTATTTTTTTCCTAAAGAGGGCTTTTAAAAGTTTCCTGCATATTTTATTGATAGGGAGCAAATACAATAGTTTTCAAAAGTCCATCCATGATTGTTGGAAGTCCATGATATGCAAGTATAAGTACAAAAAAGAGTGAATTTACTTTGCTTTAGTTTAGATTAAGGTAACGATGGTATCTTGAATTAAATTGAGCATATTACCATATGTCTCAACTATCATTAGCAATGGATTTACCAAGAATGCTATAACAGAAGCCCACTGCCTGTTTTTTTGTTGTTGTTGTTTTGTTTTGTTTTTTACCACCTGAAAGCTAAGAAGAGTTCTTACATTTTTAAAATGGTTTAGAAAATATGAAAAGAACATAATTATGTTGTGGCAGGTGAAAATTATATGAAGTTCATATTTGTACCCACAAATAAAGTTTTGTTTGAACACAGACACATTCATTTATGTATTATCTATGTCTGTTTTCCTACAGTGATAGAGTTGCAGAAATCTTATGGCTCATCCAGAAAAAGTTTACCAACTTCTATTATAAGGTAAAATAATACAGCACATTAGTCTTTCCTTAGCAGGCTTAGTGGTTCAAGAGTTGACTCTGGTAGAAGCTAAGGGTGTGAGGATTATAGACTAGAGCAGCTAGGTGATTGGATTGATATGAAAACTGCAGGTTTAAAGTGTGAGGGGTTCATGATACCCACCATTTAGGGTCTTCTCTTCCTATCTATGTTTGTATCAGAACAGTCAGAATGTCTATGACTCACTTTGAGCCCTCTAAGGCCTCTTTTGATTTTATTTTTTTCTCATTTTTAACTTCATGAAAATTAAGAGTTAAAAGGTAAATCTATGTATTTTCTAACAGAATATTTGTATTTATTTAAGGATAGGAAAATAAGAGTGTGTCAACCCCTCTGATGTGCAGAGGTCACACATCACACTCCTGTTACAGCGATAGTCCATTAGTGCCAGGGTAAAGATTCAGGGCAAGACTACATCATCCTCTAGGTGCCTTCAGTCACTTACCCTTGGCCTGTGAAAAAGTTGCTTTGAAGAAAAGGTGTAAGTTCATGGAAAAGGTTGTATTTATGTGCCACAGCTGCCCAATTAGTGGGGCATGGTGCTGAGCTTAAGGAACAATTATAAGAAATAGACGTACTTCCCAACGCCTAAGTCCCTTCTAAAAAAGGAATGATGGAGCAACTGATCACAAAAGTCATGAGAAAGTGAAGTGCCAAAAGATCATAACATGTTTACAGCAGTAACTTTAAGAGAACTCACAGAACGGGAGATGAAATCTTTTGGATATGGAGTTAAGATTAATTTAAGGCTGGGTTTATAAGCTGTATTTTGTTGTTGTTGTTGTTCTTTTGGTTTGAATGTTTTTAATCCCTAAACATGAGTTGTTCCCCACTTTTCTATGTTGTTCATTCACAAAGGTCTGAAATGAGAGAGGTGGAAGCAAATTTATTGCACAGCATGCATTCTTGAGCAGTGATGTGCTGATAACAGGCTTATTAGTAAGTACATCCAGAGGCAGTCATTGTGGCCTGATATGGATCCTCTTGCAATTTGTTCAATGGCAAGTGCTCACACAGACTATTCTCTAAAAATCTAAGAGCCTCTTAGAAAATGACAATAGCATCTGACCTATCAAGCATTCACTAACTGCTCAGTCACTTGAGTTCTTTTGGTGCTACTGAAAAAAATACTTCACTTTTTTTTTTTATTCTGCTTATTGGTCAGTTTCAAGTATTTAAAGGCCTTGTCAGAATTTAGAATCTTTCTTTAACATTTCTCGGTATGTAGTAGAGGATAAATGATTGTGCTCTCATCTAGCCAGCATTTTACTTGATTTTGTCATATTGACAGCAAAGGACTTACTCTGAAGCAAACATAAAATGAACACTGTCTTGTTAAATATGTCTAAAGTTTAAAAGGAGAGCTCACAACAATTCCTTTGAATGGGACTGTCTTTTATTATACCAACTATATTGTATTTACCTCTATCAAAAGCTTAGTGAGGCATGATATATTAGATATATATATTATTAGATATATATTATTAGATAAATAAAAATGGAGAAAAAATTAAAAGCTGTTTGCTTATGAATTAAAATCCCTAAGATGATAATATCTAGCCTGTCAAATTTAGTAAGTACTTGTTCATCATCTACTTTATAGCTAATGCTTCATCCCATGAAGGATAAGCTCACTTCCTAAAACAGAGATAAAAGTAAACATACAACATGATGATAATAGTTAACAATGTTGTATGGTGTATCTGAAAGTTGCAAAGGGAGTAGATCCTAAAAGTTCTCATCACAAGGAAAAACAAAATTGTTAAGTATATGAAGTGATGGATGTTAACTAAACTTATTGTGGTTTCACTATATACGTATGTCATATCATTCCACTACACATCTTAAACTTACACATTTATATATTGTATGTCAATTATATCTCAATATAATTGTGTGTCAATTATATCTCAATAAAACTGGATAAAATAAATAATACTCATCAGATGAAAATCAGTAAAGGAAATTTCTTATTTATGGACTGGGAAATTTTATTGAAAAGCATATAAATATATTCCATTATATTTTTAATATGGTATTTGATACATTTATGTAATACGTATGCAAGATTCTCAAGAATAATATAGTGAACTCCCAGGAGCCCACTGCCAAACCCAATCAAGAAAACTACCAATGAATCATTTTTTTACCTGCATATTCTCCCCCATCCCTCCTTACCTCTACCATAGAAGATGAGTATCTCGAGTTTTGCATTTATCATTATTATGAGTCTTATAACTTTATCATATTAAATGCATGCCAAATAATATAGTATTATTTTGTTTTTCATCTTTATTAAAATATATCTTACTATAGGTAGCTTTCTGGCAATTGCTTTGCTCACTCAATGGTAGTTTAACATTTGTGTGTATTGTTCTGAGTAGTTGTCGCTTACTCATAGCTTATTATTTCTCACATCTCATTGTCTACACTACCATTTATTTGTCCACTTTTTGTCCATGTTTACTTTAGTTGTTTCCAGATGTTTGCTTTCACAAAAACCATTATTGTGAAAATTTTTTTATATATCTCCTGGAGGAAATGTGAAAACATTTAACACACATAACTAGTTAATGTGGAATATGGGATATGGGAATATTAAGGTAATGGCAAAATTTTCCCTAAAGTGTGTGCATCAATATACATTCTCACCAGAATCTATTAAAGGTTTCTTTAATCCACAGCTTCTTCACTATTTGGTATTATCAGGTTCCTTGATGACAATCTAGGAGATATAGAATAGTCTCCATTGTGGCTTAAATTTGCATTTCCCTAATTAATAATTATATTGAAAATCTTTCCATATATTTATTTAATAAGCATGTCTTCTCTTCCATGTAGCACCTATTCCTGTGATTTTTCCCCCCATTTTTATACTGTGTCATGTTCTTGCAAGTCTTTCCTATCACACTGCCTTATGGAGTGTGCCTTTCCAGGATCTAGTTATGTTACAGCAAGAAGATCACTCAGGGTACCATTCCAGAACCCAGTAGAAATAGTTTTGACTATGTATAAAAGAACAATAAAATCAGAATATAAGTTCAGAATTAGAGACATTTATCTACTTTGACATCCAAATTTAAATATAATAAAAGTCAAAACCCAAGGGAGAACGAAAACAATTAGAACTGAGGGGTCAATTGGGGCTCCCATGAGCTAGTACTTATGATGGGGCTTTATCATTACAGAGAGCAGAAACACCAAAACCAGAAAATCAAGCTGAATCAAAGCCAAGAGGGAATCCCAAACTTGGATATCCAAAAGGGAACCCAAAAGGTTATCAAATGGGTGAACACAAGCAAATAAAAAAATCAGGATATAAAGCCTGTTGACAAAGACCAATGCAAAGACACAAGTCCAAGTGTGAACCTATCTCAGAGTAAGTGGGAGGGTGCAGGGGCAACTGCATAGAAATCCATGTTCCTGTCAGAGATGTGTTCTTATGCTACTGCCAAAATAAAGTGAATAAATTAGACAGCTGAAGTCAAAGTGCCCGAGATGATAGGCATCATATTGTGATCTGCATAAGTTTTCATGAATTATTCAGAGCCAAGGCTGGAGTCAAATCAACTCATTATAAGTCCAGAATTCTTTGTTTGGTGTACAAGGAAGACAAAAATGTAGATTTGGAGAAAGGCCTGCCAGTTCCCAGGGGTTCACATAATACTGGGGAGGTAAATGAAGGTCTGAAAACTCTTATAGGATACACAGATGGCAATGATGCTTAGGGTAAGAATTTGGGGAAATGAGGACAGGGATTGGAATGCCTGTGGAGAGAACACTGTGAAAAAGGGAGGAAGAGGTCAGTGAAGTGGCAGTTGCTGTCTCAACTAAGACATACAATACAAATCCAAGTCTGGCCCCATTGACGATATTAAGCAAAAATCACAGAGTGCTACTCACATTGAACAGTCTGTAAATTTTAATCCCATCAATCAAAATAAGAAGAAATCCCTAGGGCCTCTATCAATGATAACCTACACTTGCCCTAGGAAATTCCTTATCAAACAAACTTGAGGTGTTCCTTTTCTACCTAGTAGGTGTGAAACAGAAAGTTAACATCTGTAGAACTTAGCAGGCATAGTGAATCTCAATCTGACAATGTCCTGCTGTGGCTGTTGCCCTCAATCTTTCACTCTAGATATTAATTTTGTTTATTAATCTTAAGCTCTATGGTAGCCAAAAATTTATTATTTATATAGTTTTCTATTATATGTAACTTCAAATCCATAAAAATTACACAAACAAAATCATAATACACTTTATTCTTAGTTGCAAGTCTTCCTAAGGAAATACCAAATGCATTTGGTCTCTTGATTTCCATGCTGCCAAGTCATTCTCATCTGCATCAAGCCACTAAATTTGAAGATGAGGTGGACTTGATTCATGTTCTAACATATAATCATTAGGATATTTGCCAATAATTTTTAAAAAGACTTTTTTAATATTTCTGTTCTTTTTCTCATTCCATGCACAAAAGAACATGGAAGGTGAGAGAAGATATATTAGTTTAAAAATTAATTTCAATAATAAAACAGCAAGAATAAATGAGAGAAATTTACAGAAAAAATGCTGCTTATTATTGGCTAATATTATATTTGTATTCACATTTCTTATACAATAAAAAGTGTTATTTAAAAGATGTCTTTCTGGGGCTCCTGGATGGCACAGTCAGTTGAGCAAATGACTCTTGGTTTCAACTCAGGTCATATTCTCAGGGTCTTAAGATCGAGCCCTCCCCCAACCCTCTGCGCCCCTCATCGGGCTCCACACTCAATGCAAAGTCTGCTTAAGATTCTCATTGCCTCTCCCTCTCCCTCCCCCACCCCAACTAAAATAAATAAATAAATCTTTAAAAAAAATGAATAAATAGGGGCACCTGGGTGGCTCAGTCAGTTAAGCCTCTGCCTTCAGCTCAGGTCATGATCCCAGCATCCTGGGATAGAGCCCTGCATCAGGCTCACTCCTCAGCCAGGAGCCTGCCTCTCTGCCCCTAACGCCTGCTCATGCTCACTCTCTCTTTCTCTCTGTCTGAAATAAATAAAATCTTAATAAATAAATAAATAAATAAATAAATAAATAAATAAATAATCTCTCTTTCTCTCTAAGGTTTTCCTCATAATCTTATACCAGGTAATCATCCCAAAACGTTTCCCCCCCCCCGGATCATAACTGATAGGAGAACATGGTTTGAAACTAGAAATGTATGTGTAACAGTCTTCTATTGAGCCAAAATATCTTATTAATCTTGCTTGGAGGGGCTGGTTTGTTTCCTTGCATGTTTGTTTGTAACTCTACTTATTCACTTTCTTACTACTTTAAATTAACAAGACATAAATTCAGCATAGCCTTATAAATCTCTTTATGACAGCAAAGGCACTTATTTCTTCATTTTTATATCTAGTTTCCCACGGCAGTCTCTAATAAACTGGCTTTACTTCTTAAGATATTTTCTACCTCCATTTCTACTTTGTAAGTTCAGAACTAGTTTCTTTGTTTGCCCCTCTCTCCACCATTTTTAGAACAAAAGAAAAAAAGCATCCAAAATAATGACATTTATCAACAAGAATTATTATCTTCCTGGGAACAAACACAACTGTATTTATCAATATAAGACTAGAACATATATTTGTACTTTAATTTTTATGAACATTTTAAGTTTTCCATTAGAATAAATTTTAACTAATTAATTACAACATGTTTATACAATGCACTTAAACATTTTCAATCACTTAAAAGTTGTGTTTCAAAATGTAGTCAATTATTATAATCAAATCACACAGACCATCTAGAATATAAATAATTCATTTATATCAAAGACTAATTTTGATTTCTAAAGTATCTTAAATGAGGCCAAAATTATAATTGAGGAAGAGCATCCTTTCATACAAAAAAGTATACACACATCATGGTTTCTCTTAAATTGCCCACATACACTTGCATAAAATTGTATCTGGAGAACCAAATATTCAGTCTCCCATTAACAACAATACTCATATACATACTGAAAATACCAGTCTCAAAGAAAGCTTTACCAAATGTACCATCATCAAACATGAGGGAATGACCTTTTAAACCTCTCAAAATTACTGATAATTTAAATATCAGGCATTATGTTATATAATAAAATAAAGTATAAATCAAAAAGCTGTAATCTGAATGGCTGCAGAATGAAAATACAAATCCCAAAAGTAAGGTTAGCAGGTTACACTCTGGGTAAGGCTGATAACATTAATTACAGAGTAATTTGATTAATGCTGAATTTGCAGTGTTCTTACTTTGCATAAACTCTGTAGTTTGTTAGAGAATGTGCAAAGTTGATTTTCAAAGGGTAACCTGCTCTTTAAGATCACATTCTCAATAATTTTTACTCCATTTCATTAACTCTTTTTTTGCCTTAATAGGTCAGTGCTACAGCAGAAAGCAAAGATATTTATAAAGAATTTCAAGTCAACTTTGTTAAAATATTTTCAGAAGAATAGTTCAATAACTTCTTCTGTAGGATTGCAATTGAATGGTTTATTTTTGAGTCTGCATTTAAAAAAAAATTACATATTTTTGTTTTAAAACAATTTACATATTTTTGTGAAGAAAGTGATACAATTTATATTATTAGTCAAATAAAGAATTACTGTAATAATCCCATATGAAGATCATAACTGACCTGCTGAAAAAGGGGTAATAGATTTGAACTGAGATTAATATTCTAGCAAATAGACGTCACTAAAGTATATGCATACACAGATTCCATAGGCAGGGGCCACAAGGCCGTTACTCTAACATTACTCTAAACACCGAGTCAGATCTGTACCAGATAAGCCTATCATTTTCAAATTGGAGCCTACATGCTATGGCAAAGACCTCTCATGGTCCAAGTCTCTCATGGTCCAAGTAACATTTGAAGATTTAATAAAGCAACTTTGTCATCTAGATAGACTCAAGAGTTACTGAATCTAATTGATATTGAAACTGACAATTATGTCACTGACTCATTTTTTTAGACTGAACTATTCTCAATGTACTATTTAAATTTCTTCAGGAGTACGGTGCTATTCCAACATCAAGCATGGGGTTAATAATACTTTATTACCTTAATGGTATATAAAATTATTCATCATACCTGATTAGTAGTCAATTTCATTTCCTAAAAATTTTACATAGTACCAACCTTGGTGATATAACTCAGGATTGAAAATACATACTGGATTCTTAATGATTATCTTTTCTATATTGATCAAATTAATCAAAACAAATACCTTATCATTTCTATCTAGCTATGAAATTTTAAAAAAGAAAGAAAAAAAGAAAAAAGTTCCTTTTTGAAGTCATTTCTTTCTCCAGTTATCTACTGTACATCACTCCTTGGGCCTCCCCTCAGAAGGTACCTCGCCATTACATGATGCATTCGTTCACATTTTAAATCATTGCCTGTACCCCTCAAACACGCTCTCCATCTTTACTTCTCTTTCTAGCCACCAAAACTAAAAATCCAGAAATCTACCTGGATTCCTTCCTCTCTGCACCCCTCAATCCAGTTGTTCAGTAACTCTAGCCATTTTCTCATACTAATATCACTCAAGTGTAGCCTTTTTACTTCTCCCACTAAGTAGTCTTACTTCCCGACCTCATTTGTTCTTATTCCTGTTTTATTTTCTTTCAATTCCTTCTGCATACTCAATGATATTTCTAAAATACATCTTTTTACATCAGTAACATTAGATAGCTCCCTTAAGGATTCCTTGTAGTCTTATGATAAAACCCATGTTTAGCATGGCATACAATGATTGTGCCTACCTCCTCAGCCTCCCTGACACTCCTCTATATTGTACACATCATTGTTTTCTCATGCTGTGTTTTGCTTCCCACTGCCACAAATGCCTATCTCATTCTTTACTGATGAGCGTCTAATTAATTCTACTAGAGATCAGCTTTACCATCACCTCCCCTAAAACTCCTTCCCTGGTCCTCAGTCATACTAGGTGTACTTCTAACATGACAATGATCACAGTCTATTATAAAGTCTGTGATCCATCCTCACTGCTACATAGCTGACTGAGCATCATGAAGGCTAGTACTGTGACTTTAGCAACTGTTCTAATGACTAGTATAATTTTTAATAGTGAATAATTAATATTTGCTTAATGAATCATTAAATAAATGAACCCTATTCATTTGTCAATAATTATACAAGTCCAGCAGCTATCTCATTCAGTTCCAGAATTCTTGGGCAGATCTCTGAAACTAGCTTTATTCATCAAAGCATAGAGAATAATGTGGTATAATTAATTCCAATTGTATATTGAGTATATGAGATAAAATCACTTTATACTAATTTATTTGAAGAAGTTGTTCACATATGTATACAAGGACTTCTTTATGTTACTATTTAGATATAGTTGAAGAGAACCAGATTGCATATATTATGTCAAAGGGACTTTTACATTAATAGGATTACTACTTCAAAACATTGGAAAAGTAGTTCTGAAGATCAGTGTGAAATGTCTTTTGTATTGTTTAAACTTTTAACTACATACTTGGATGGTCAGTTTGTTAAGGATGCCCAAACATCAAGAAATAAGAGCACATATCCTGTGCTTGATACAAGGGCAAATAAAATAAAAATAATGTTTTCATTATTTACACAGAAATAAAAAGCTAGGGTAAAGCATCCAACACCATGAGCCCCAAACCAATGAAATGGGATATTTAAAGTATGAAAAAAGATGCTTACTACACTAGCAGTAGTAAGCATTTAATATATGTTAACTGTTTACTTATAAACATAATTCAAACATGTGGAATATTTGCATAAATGACTTAAAATTAAAAAAAACTTTAAAAAGAAAACATTTTTAGTTGACAATTATTAATTTGAGCAAATATTTATATCAAATAGATCTACTTTTTCAACAATCTGAAAGAATCCACTTTTATTGCATTATTTTCTTTCCAACACTTTGGCATTTTGTAGCCCTGACCATGCATCACTTTTTACAATCTCAGAGGACTCACTCTTACTAAATTATTCAAAGTAAAATATGTTGGTTGTTTTCAACCACATAGTTATTAGAATATCTAATAAGGGAATTAACAATATTACTCTCAATATAAATAATTATCATTTGTTAGGGAAAAATGTATTTTTTTCTTTTCAAAGTCATAACATGTGTTTGTATTGACCAGTTATTGCACTTAAGTATAATTAAAGTAGTTAAGTTATAAGTATAGTTAAGTACACATAAGTATATGTATGTCACAGATAATTCTTTTTAACTATTTTCTTATATTTAAGTCATAGTAATGAAAGATAAAAGAATAAAAATATTCCACATAAATTAAGATCAGGCAGAAAATCTTTAAGTTCAAATTTAGCTATTCCCAAAGAGAAATTGTTGAAGTCTCGCTTTTCTGAAAACCATGTCTAGGTGTTAGAATTAAATAGGCTCATATTAATTTTTAAGTGTACAACTATTGTATTACAGCATTCCATTTCAAGTCTTGACAATTATTTCCCTGTTGATTCTAAATCAGGAAATAGATGCCAGTAAGCTGAACTATTGTTATGCTTACAGCTGCAGCTGCACGATCTCAGAAATAGCTGTGAAAAAGAAAAAAAGAAAAAAGAAAAACACTGTAGAATGGTTTGAAAAAGGTATGCAAGTCATCTTAGATTTCTAAGAAATCTCAGTCAAACCATTTGCACCTGGGTTCCCATAAGGTGCATTTTCTTATAGATGACGATAAGATAGTTGGGAAATTTCTTTATCATGGGTATATAGAAGCATGTTATAGCTTTTGATTTTTTGTTGCTATTTCTATCTTTTCTTATCCTTGGAGATAGTAAAAGAAAACAACAACAACACTCATGCATTTTATTTGTATTCTTGTTTGTTTCTGGTTCTAAGTTTAAAATGCATGTGTGTGTATATGTGTATGTATTTTATAAAAATCATTGTTACAAACTCTATACCTTAATGGGTAATAGATAAAACATGAATGCTTAAGAATGTTAGAATAAGGGAAGAAAGTGATGTTACCAAGACAGAGACACAGGTCATTCCTGACTTCAACTCCCCCTCACAAGAACTAACATCTAAACATCTGTTCAAGAACAGAGCACCACTAAAAAAAGGGGGGGGGGGCGCCTGGGAGGCTCAGTCATTAGGCGTCTGCTTTCAGCTTGGGTCATGATCTCAGGGTCCTGGGATCGAGCCCCGCATCGGGCTCCCTGCTCAGCGGGAAGCCTGCTTCTCGCTCTCCCACTACCCCTGCTTGTGTTCCCTCTCTTGCTGTGTCTCTCTCTGTCAAAAAATAAATAAAATCTTTAAAAAAAAAAAAAAAACAAAAGAACAAAGCACCACTGAGACAATGTCAGAATATAAGGGTGAGACTGAAGCATCCCCTGCACCTCAGAGACCAAGATAGACTACATTATAAGGGCAAGAGAAGCTACTACACATTGACTGGGTTGGCCCTCCCCCAGGACAGCACAGCATCCTGCAGAGAGATCTTCCCTAAGTCTCTGTCTCCTCCAATTGGAAAAGAAAACCCAGATCGCTTTGTGGGAGACACTATTCTAAACTCCTACCACGGGGATTGCAAGATAATTTGAGGTGCCCAAGCCACTGGGAATATAAATGTGATGGACAGTGGGAAGGAACTTGCAACAACTAACATTTGAATCTTAACACAGAATTCATACCTTCAGTGCCCAAACTCTAATCCCAACCAGTGTCTTTGCTTATCTGCAAAACCAAATTGGGAGTGCACTCTAACCAGGTACTTGGCAGGGTGTGGATCTGCCTGATTCAGATACTCAAACAAGGAGTTTTGTTGACTTTCTCACCCAGGCAAGAAGCTGAATCACACCTGCTGTGAAGAGTGTCTTCTAGACTCATCTGATCAGAAGGGCTGGTGATAACTCCTGGAAGATATGCAGGCCAACAGTGTTCAAGCTCAGAGGCAGGCAGAGCTGATTGCCCCCAGAGCAAAGCTAATGACAGGTTTGAAGGCTTCCTTTGCTATGAATAAGCAGGGGAGTTAATATATAAGGAAGAATGAGGGCAGCTCCCAGCATTTCTCAACCAGAGAGCTTATTTGGGAAATCAAAAGTAGAGCAGCCCCTCCCTTCTCATCCAGGCAAGGGGGAAGAGACATAGCCACATGTACTGTCGAAAATGTCTTCTGGTCCCATTTGACCAGAAGAACTCGCAAAAACACCTGAAAATTGTGTGGCCCAATAGCGCTTGAGCTAAGGGCAGACAGAGCTGACTGTTTGCATAGCAAAGACAGTGGTCCTGTTCAGCCAAGGAACCTAGAGTGTAGGTTGGCCTGAGTTAAGACAACAAAGAGTTTTACTGGTTTTAGAGCTGCTTTTCGCATTGCACCTGGACAGGGGCACTAATTCATAGCCCACTCATCACTGGATATAGTTTTCAGGCTGTGCAGCCAGGGAACCCAACTAGAAGGTTTGGGAAGCTGCACAGCACATTCAATAGCCCTATGTACAGTGACATTTGAATGGAGAACACAGTCCCCGACTTTCCCCATCTGTAGAGCAAAACTGGTGGCTTCACCTAACTAGGAAATTCAGTGCACACATAGGCTTAATTTGGGCCCCAAAAAACAAGCTACATAGGTCCTGGGCCCTGGCCTGTTGCCTTTTAAGAGCAGGAAAGCTAATTTATAGGCCCATCTACTACCGAATACTGTACCCAGTCCCAACCATTAATAAGCCTAACTAGAGAATTCAGGCGTCTGTGAAACCCATCCTACAGCCTCATTTGAGTAGGGCAGTTCTGTCCAACTGTTCCTAGGCAGTGGCACCCACCACTGTCCTCACAGCTCAAATAGTTGCCTCATCCAAAAAAAAGACCATAATAGCAGGTCCCACCTGTCTAACAACATTACCAGAAGACAGAGCCATAAACCCAAACTGAGCTGACTGGTAAAGAACTATCTCTGCCAAAGCAAACATGTAAAGTCTGGAAGAGGATCCCCATTACTCAAATGCACGGATACCCTTCTAAGGAATCAAAGATCATGAAAAATCAGGTAAATATGACACCCCCATATGGAGACCAATAAAACTCCAATTACTGACCCTAAAGAAATGGAGATCTATGAAAGTTCAGACAAATAATTCAGACTAATCCTCTTAAGGAAGTTTAGTGAATGGCAAGAAAATACAGACAAACAACTAAACAAAAATAGGAAAATAACACATGAATGAAACAAGATGTCCGACAAGGAAATAGCAACTATCAACAACCCCCCCAAAAAAACCCAGAAATCCCAGAGTTGAAAAATATAGTAACTGAACTGAAAGATTAAATAAAGAGTTTCAAAAGTAAACTCAACCATGCAGAAGAAAAGACTCACGAACCTGGAGGACAGGACATTGGAAATTACCCAGAGGAACAAAAGGAAAAAAAGAAAGAAAAAGAATGAAGAAAGCCTATGTGAATTATATGACACAATGAAAAGAAATAATATTTGCATTATGGGAATTCCAGAAGAAGAAAAAGTATATTTAAACAATAATGGCTGAAAACTCCCAACATCTGTGGAGAAAAATGTACATCCAGATTCATGTGGTCCAAAGAATTCAAATAGGTTGAATCTGAATAGAGCTACATCAAAACAAATTATAATTAAACTGTCAAAAGTTAAAGAGAAAGAAATAATTTTAAAAGTAGCAATCAAAAAAGTTACAAACAAGGGAACCCCCATAAGACACTGAGCAAATTTCTCAATAGAAACTTTTTAGGCCAGGGGAGAATGGAATGGCATTCAAAATACTGAAAGAAAATAAATTCTAAGCAAGAATTCTATACCCAACGAAGTTGCCTTTCAGAAACAAATGAGGGATAAAGACTTTTCTGAAGAAACAAAAGCTAAAGGAGTTAATTACCACAAGACCTGCCTTACAAGAAATGTTATAGGGAATTATTCAAGTGGAAATAAAATAATACTAATTAATGTCAATAAAAATATAAAAAAGTATCATAAATCTCACTGGTAATGGTAAATATATAGTCAATAGTTAGATTCTGCAATAATGGTGCATAAGTCACAACTTTAGTTTAAAGGTTTTTTTTTTTTTTTCAAATGTAGCAAAATTACCATAAATACAATTACATGCTTTAAGTGTGTATGTGTATGCATACATATATATAAAAGGTTATATATATGTAAAACAAACATGTAAATTATAACATCAAAAACTTAAAATGGGAAGGGAAGAAGTAAAAGTGTAAAATATATACATTCTATTGAAGTTAAATTGTTACCAGTTTAAAATAGGGTATTGCAAGCTTAAGATACTTTATGTAATGCTCATGATAATCACAAGGGAAAACTTGTAGTAATTACACACAAAAAATCATAATAAATACATCAAAGCATACTGATACCAAAAGACATGAACACACACACACACACACACACACACACAAAGTGAGACAGTAGGATAAGAAACATGGAACAATGGATCTACAAACAAGTAGAATACAATTAACAAAATGGCAATAGTAAGCCTTTACTTATCAATAACTACTTTAGCCATAAACAGACTAAATTGTCCAATCAAAGGATCTAGAATGACTAAATAGATAAAAAAGAAGATCCAACAATATGCTGCCTACAGAGACTCACTTTGGCCTTAAAGACACACATACACTGAGAATAAAGAAACGGAAAAAGACATTTCAAGCAAACGATAACCCAAAAGAACAACAACAACAACAACAACAAAAGAAGAGGTTGCTATACTTAGACAAAATAGACTTGAAACGAAAATGCTAAAAGAGAGACAAAGAAGGTTATTACATAATTATAAGGAAGTTAATACGTCAAGAAGATATAGCAATTGTAAGTACTTATGTGCCCAACATTGGAGTGCCTAAATATACAAAGCAAAAACTAACAATTAAAAGGAGAAATAAACAGTTATACAATAATAGATGGAGACTTTAATACCCCATTTTCAATAATGGATAGATCATCCAGACAGAGAATCAATTAAAAAAAAAAAATAGAGAATCTTAACAATGCTATAGACCGAATGGACCTAACAATCATACACAGAACATTCTATCCAACAACAGGAGAATATACATCCTCCTTAAGCACACATGGAACATTTTCTAGGAGAGACCATGTGTTAGGCCATAAAATAAGTCTTAGAAAATTCAAGAAGACTAGAATCATACCAGTTATCTTCTCTGACCACAATGACATAAACTAGAAATCAATAAAAAGAGGAAAACTGGAAAATTCATGAACACATGGAAACTAAACAATGTCTCATGAACAACCAGTGGGTCAAGGAAGAAATTAAAGGGAAAATGAAAAAGTTTCTTGAGTGAAACAAAAATAGAACACAACATACCACAGTATGGGATGCAGCAAAAGTGGTTCTAAGAAGAAGGTTCATAGCAATAAACATCTACATTAAGAAGCAACAGAGATCCCAAATAAACAACATAACTCTATGCCTTAAGCAACTAGAAAAATAAAAAAAGAAAAAGAAAAAAAAAAACAAGCCAAGCCCAAAGTAAGCAGAAGAAAACATAATAAAGACTAGAGCAGAAATAAATAAAATAGAGAAGAGAAAAAAAAAGAAAAACAATAAAAAAGATTAACCAAACCAAGAGTTGGTTCTTTGAAAAGATAAACATTGTAAACTCTTAGCTAGACTAACCAAGGAAAAAAGAGATAGGACTCAAATCAACAAAATTATAAATAAAAAAGGAGACATTATAAATAAAAAAGGAGATTCAAAGAATGAAAACTATTCCCCAACAAAATAAACAACCTAGAAGAAATGCAAAAAAAAAATCTTAGAAACATACAAACTTATCAAAACTGAGTCAGGAAGAAATAGAAAATCTAGACTAATCACTAGTATGGAGACTGAATCAGTAATAAAAACCTCCCAATGAAGAAAAGCCCAGACAGTTTCACTGATGAACTTTACCAATATTTAAAGAAGAATTACCAGTCCTTCTCAAACTCTTCTAAAAATCAAAGAAGAGTAACAATCCCAAACTCATTTTACAAGGCTAGTATTATCTTGATATCAAAAGCAGAAAAGGACATTACTAGAAAAGTACAGGGCAATATCCCTAATGAAATTAGATGCAAAAATTCTCAATAAAATATTAGCAAACCAAATTCAGCAGCACAGTAAAAGAAGTATTCACCACGATCAAGGAGAATTTACCCCTGGAATGCAAGGATCTTTCAACATAGCCAAATCAATCAATGTGATATATCACATTAATAGAGTGAAAACAAAATCATATAGTCATCTCATGCAGAAAAAGCATTCAAAAAAAATTCAACATCCATTTATGGTATAAACTCTTAACATATTAGGCACTGAATGAACATATCTCAACATAATAAAGGCCATTTATGACAAGCCCACAGCTAACATCATACTCAATGATGAAAAATTAAAAGCTTTTCCTCTAATATCAGGAATTAGACAAGGGTCCCCATTCTTACCACTCTTTTCAACATATTACTGAAAGTCATAGCTAAAACAATCAGGCAAGATAAAGAAAAAAAAAAAGTATCAGAATTGGAAAGGAAGAATTAAAATTGTCTCTACTTGCATATGACATGATTTTATATATAGAAAATTTTAAAGACTCAACTAAAAAAAGTTAGATTTAATCAATGAATTCAGTGAAGTTGCAAGATACAAAATTAATATACAAAAATCAGTAGCTTTTTATATACTAACAAAATTTCTGAAAAATAAAGAAATTGATCCCATATATAATAGCATCAAACAATAAAATAGGAATAAATTTAACTAAGGAGGTAAAAGATCTGCGTACTAAAAATTGTAAAACATTGATAAAAGAAATCAAAGGAAATACAAATAATGGAAAGGTATCCTCTGTTCATGAATTGGAAGAATTGATATTGTTAAGGTGTCAATACCACCAAAAGTCATCTATAGAGTTAGTGCAGTCAATATTCTAATGGCATTTTTTACAGAAGTAGAAAAAAAAAACCCTAAAATTTATATGGAACCACAAAAGAGTCCAAATAACCAAAGAAATCCCAAGAAAGGAGAACAAAGCAGGAGGTATCATATTTCCTAATTTCAAGCTATACTATAAAGCCATAGTCATTAAACCAGCATGGTACTGACATAAAAACAGAAAAATAGACCAATGGAACAAAATTGAGAGCCCAGAAATAAACCCATGCATTATACAGTCAACTAATATTTGAGAAGGAAGCCAAGAACACTCAGTGGATAGGAGACAGATCCTTCAATAAATGATGCTGGAATAATTGGATATCCATATGTAAAAGAATGAAATTGAACCCATATCTTACACCACTCACAAAAAATTAACTTGAAATTGACTAAAGACTTAAATATAAAACCTGAAATCATGAACTCCTAAATGAAGCCAGGAGCAAAGCTCCTTGTCATGTGTCTTGGTAATGATTTTTTGGATATGACACCAAAAGCACAAGCAACAAAATAAATAAACATGTGGGAATACATCAAACTAAAATGTTTTTGCATAGCAAAAGATACCATCAATGATGTGAAAGACAACCTACAGAATGGGAGAGTATTTGCAAACCATATATCTAATAAGGGGTTAATAGCCAAACCACATAAAAAGAACTGATACAACTCAATAGCAAAAAAGACAACACAATTAAAAAGTGGGCAAAGTTCCTGAATAGACATTTCTCCAAAGAAGATGTATACAAAAGGCCATCATGTACATGAAAAGATGCTCAACATCACTAGTCATTAGGGAAATGTAAATTAAAACCACAATGAGATATTACCTCATTCCTATTAGAATGGCCATCATTGAAAAGACAAGAGATAACCGATACTGGCATTGATATGAAGAAAAGGAAACCACTGTGCACTGTCAGTGGGATTGTAAATTGGTACAGTCACAATTGGTACAGCCACAATATGGAAAATCTTCAAAAAATTAAAAATAGAATTACAATATGATCTAGGAATTCCAATTCTGAAAATATATCCAAAGGCAATGAAAACACTAACTCAAAAAGATATTTGCATTCCCATGTTCATAGCAACATTATTTACAATAGCCAAGACATGGAAACAACCTAAGTATCCACTGGTACATGAATAAAGAATTTGTGGTATATACATTCAGTGGAGTATTTTTCAGCCATAAAAAAACAAAAAATGAGGAAATCCTACCATTTGCAACAATATGAATGGACCTTAAAGGCATTGTGCTAAGTGAAATAAGTCAGAAAGAGAAAGACAAATAAGACAAATACTATATGATCTCAAATCTAAACCAAACTCACAGAAAAAAATATCAAGATCATGCCTGTAGTTACCAGAGGTAGGGTAGGGGTAATTAGAGGAAGACAGGCAAAAAGTTATGATGACTATAGCTAACATTGCTGTATGATACATAGGAAAGTTGTTACAGTAAATCCTGAGTTATCACAAGAAGACTTTTTTTCATTATTCTTTTCTCTTTTTTTCTTTTCTTTTCTTTCTTTCCTTCTGTACTTCTCTCCTTCCGTCCTTCCTTCCTTCTGTCCTTCCTTCCTTCCTTCCTTCCTTTCTTTTTCTTTCTTTCAATTGTATCTATATGAGAAGATGGATGCTAACTGTACCTATTGTGGTAATCATTTCACAATATATAAATCAAACAATCATACTATACGCCTTAAACTTGTGATATATGTCAATTATTTCTCAATAAAACTGGAAAAAAAAGAATCATCCCATGAAAAAATAGTATTTTACAAATAAACAAGAGCAAATCTCCTTTAGTGAACAGATTTAAGTTGATGTTTCTAGATTTACAAGATTTAATACTTAATTCATCTTATTATTTGTTTTAGATTAGTAGGACTGAGAGAATTTTAATCCATATGGATAAAAATGTAATGGGCAGCCTTGCACAATTTTACATTTCAGTTGTTTGTAGTCAGAATGTAGAAAATGGTATTTGTAGACAGTTGCAGGCACTTTGTGGGATACACATAAGTACAGAACTCAAATGTCTTCAAGGAGCTCTCATTGTCTTCATAATATGGAGACCATAAAATACTAAAATTGATGCTAAAAGGAGACAACATACTTGTTTTTTAAATATTACAACGTATATAATCCTGGCTAATCCAAATTTTTAAGGGAAAGTACTGGCAACTGCAGGTTCTAGGATTGTTTATGAATATAAAAATGCACAAAGATGTCTTAATATCTTAACTATAATAAAGATCTTTTAATATATATCTCAACTATTGACAGGTAAGCACTTCTAGGAAAGATGTGCTGTAAAGTGAATGTGTAAGTAAATTACAAGTCAGTAAAACACCTGCACTTAATATTTTATAAAGAGGAATTATAAAGAAGTAGAAAATTCAGCTTGGTTAAATATTAAGAGTTCTGAGTTCCTATTTCAAGAAAAGAATTTGGGGAACACTAGATGAAAGTTCTAATCTTAACACTGTCACTACTTTCTCATCTATCATCTTCTTTTGTTATATGCAAAATGAGGGGATTCATGTAAAGTTTTTTCTGTCTTTAATATTCTATAATTCCCTCACCGACCTGCTGTGCAGAACAGCACATCCTTTGACTTGTCCTAAACCATGTACCCCATTAATTTTACATAGATCTTATTGTGGTCAATGGATTTTCTGTAGTCAGCATCATTCTTTTGTGAATCTCACAAAAATTAGCTGTAGTGAGTAACTGTTGATAGAAGGCATCACACTTAAAATAAAAATCTGAAAATCAGCCCTTCCCTATGAATTACTGGTAGATAGTCTCCCTAACTGCCCTATGCCAAACATCCTCCTTATGTTTCTTTGTTAACCCCTAATTAGTTGAGCTGGAGGCCTCATCTGAGTAAAATAGAAACTAAATGTTGGAAATCCCTGTCCTAAATATAATTTTCTTAAGTTTAAATGGGTCTCCAATTATATTTTAATATAACCTGAAAATTATAATGCTGAAATGATTTTTGTAAAATGATTTTCTTAACAGTTATTATATGGTTATTACTTGTTCACTAGAATCTTGACTAAAACTAAGAGGATGCCTCAGTTTATGCATCTATGTATACTTAAAAGAGAAGGAAAATTTTAGCTTAACATTTTATGTCAAAAACAAAACAACCTTGTTCAGGAATAAGAACATTTGCCTGTTTCATTGCCTTACTGTTATTTGCAGAACACTTTCAATTACTACTGAAGAAAAAATAAAGCCCAATGTTTTCAGTAAATAAGTTCACAGAATGAATTCTTCTCTATTTTCTTCAACTTGCTCTACAATGTTGGATGCCTGCTTTCATTTCACACACACACATTTTTGCTCACATGACTGCAGCTTTCACTGTACACTGAGCACATTTTTTTTTTTTTTTTGGAGCACACTTTTTAAAAAGATTTTATTTATTTATTTATTTGAGAGAGAGCCTGCACATGAGTGGGGAGAGGGGCAGAGGGAAAGGGAGGGGGAGAACCTCAAGCAGACTCCACCCTGAGCATGGAGCCCAACACAGGGTTTGATCTCAGGATGCTGGGATCATGACCTGCACCAAAATCACAAGCTGGATGCTTAACTGACTGAGCCACCCAGGCTCCCCTGAACACATTTTATTTAAATGCTAGGTTCTTGGGGTGCCTGTGTGGCTCAGTCGGTTAAGTGTCTGCCTTCGGTTCAGGTCATGATCTCAGGGTTCTGGGATCGAGCCCCACATCGGGCTCCCTGCTCAGAGGGGAGGCTGCTTCTTCCTCCCCCACTCCCCCTGCTTGTGTTCCCTCTCTCGCTGTGTCTCTCTCTGTCAAATAAATAAATAAAATCTTAAAAAAATAAAATAAATGTTAGCTTCTTAACGACTATTGGCATTCTCTACCCTTGGCAATGGACAAGGCATCACAAACTTCTTTTCACATGAACAATCACATGATAATTATATTTAAACACAAATCATCCTATTCCACCTCACTGCAATACTTCCAGTATAATATCTATTATATTCTGTTAGCAAGAGCAGGACTTTTATAATGTTCCATAGTCAATGTTATGGTTGCTACATTGATGTTTCAGATTTGAGAAACAAGGCCATTCAACATTAAGATAATATCCAACCCATTTAAAAAATGAATGCAGACCTTAACAGATACCTCACTAAAGAAGATATAGAGTTGACAAACATATGAGAAGATGTTCCACATCATATGTCACTAGGGAAATGAAAATTAAAACAGCAGTGAGATACCATTATACACCTACTAGAATGGCCAAAATCTACAACACTGACATCACCAGATGCTGGTAAGGTTGTGGAGAAACAGGAACTCTCATATAATGTTGGTGGGAATGCAAAATGGTATGGCTACTTTAAAGGACAGTTTGGTAGTTTCTCATAAAACCAAACATACTCTTACCATATGATCCAGTAATCATGTTCATTGGTATGTATCCAAAGGAATTGAAAACTTCTACCTACACAAAAACCTGCACACAGATATTTGTAGCTGCTTTATTTGTAAGTGCCAAACCTTGAAAGCAACCCAGATGTCCTTCAGTAGATAAATGGATAAAATGTGATATACCCAGACAATAGGATATTTTTATTCAGTGTTTTAAAAAAAATGATCTCTCAAGCCATGAAAAGATATAGAGTGATCTTCAATGCATATTACTAAGTTAAAGAAGCCAATATGAAAAATCTATACACTGTATGATTCCAACTATAATGCCATTATGGAAAAGGCAAAACTATGGAGACAGTAAAAAAATCAGTGATTGCATGGTGATGATGGGGGAAGATAAATAGGCAAAGCATAGAGAATTTTCAGAGCAGTGACAATATTCTATATGATATTATAATGATGGATATATGTCAGCAAACATTCATCCAAGTCCATAAAATGTACAACACCAAGAGTGAACCATAATATCAACTATGGACTTGAGGTGAATATGATGTGTCAATGTAGATTAATCCTCGGTAAAAGTGTACCATTCTGGTGGGAGATGTTGATAATGGGGGGAGGCTATGCATGTGTTGGGGCGGGGGTATAAGGGAAATTTCATACTTCTCTCAATTTTGTTGTAAACCTAAAACTGCTCTAAAAAATTAAGTTTCTAAAAAATAACCCCATAATTTTCACTTTATTTTTTAAATTTTTTATTAACATATATTATTTGTTTCAGGGGTACAGGTTTGTGTCACTTTATTTTTAAAATAGGTATTGAAATCATTTTTTATTCTAGAATTAAGTTTTCTACATCATCTTAATAGCATTCTCTTCCATCTCCAGTTTCATGATACTTTTATCCCTGAGAAAGTAGAGTTCAGAGCTAAAACGTGTAACATGACACTTATTGACCACATATTATATACCAGTATTTTTTCTTTTATTTATCAATTCTACACATGCTTGAAGTGAGAAAAAGAATTAAATTCAGCTTTAGAGAGTGTCAAAGTAACTATTCAAACAATTCTGTACATCTCAAATCCAAAGGTCCTTTCCATTTGGCCACATGCATTCCCTTTCCAATGGCCTGCAATGCAATTGGCTTTTAACAAGAATGGTGCTATGTATAAAGAATCATTAATGCCTTTCTTGATGCTGGAAAAAAAAAAATTAACTTTGTACCATCGACTTCATCAAACACACTTCCTTCCGTATCTTGAGAGGGCCCTCTAAAATGATTACCTAGTTGCTTTCTGGGCCACAATGGGATGGCAAAGACAGTCTCTCCACACCTAGACAGAGTAGTTTGTTGGTGACAAAGAGAAAGCCTTGACTGCCAGTGTTTCCTCTCTCACCCTCACTCCATTCTTCTCCACAACAGGCCAGACTTAAAAGTTCATTTTCTTCCCACAAATGGGTTATTCTTGATTCCAGCCTTTCCCTAATCATATCCATTAAATTCATTCCCAAACATAAAAAGAGTTTTGCAAAATAAAACATGCTGTAGGATGAATCACATTTGGAAAACACTGGGCTAAATGATGATAAACAAATTTCTTTATAGCAGGACTGTTCAATGCTTGCATATACTAATATGCACTAATATGACTCTCCAAACGGGGGAAATAGTAGCTTTTCTCAAGCTTATTTCACTATGGGAATATAACTTAGCTGAAAACCTGATAATACTGTTTGGCAAGTCCAGTTTGAGAAACATAAACTCAGCTTGTTATCAACTATTTATACTTAGTGTGAAAGAAGAATAGGAGAGTAGTATTTGATAAGAGTAAAATTTACCTTGTGTCAATGAGCTTCCAAATATAAATGCTAGTTTTGGAGCCAATTTTACTTAGGGCTCATTCTAGAGCAGGCCACCATCACAGGTGCAGCTGATGGGCAGTAGAAGGAAACAGAGATTCTCTGTTTTTTACATGTGTGTGCTGACAGTATAAGTGCAATTATCTATTTTCACCACAAGATTATAAAAACAGCTACATAAATACTCTTGCCAGCATAGCCTGGAATGCAAGAGCAGAGTAATGGGTACCTTTAGTGCAACAGACAGCAAATACTTCATCAGGTAATAGAATAATCTTACCTAAAATGTGCTAATGGGCTACTAAAAAAAAAAAAAAAAGAAAAAGAAACAAAAAACCCAGATCCAGTTGAGCAATTTCTTACTGAACCAGTTTGGTTTTTTGTTTTGTTTTGTTTTTTTGTTGTTGTTTTGTTTTAATTTAATTTTATTATGTTATGTTAATCACCATACATTACATCATTAGTTTCTGATGTAGTGTTCCATGATTCATTGTTTGCGTATAACACCCAGTGCTCCATTCAGTACATGCCCTCTTTAATACCCATCACCAGGCTAACCCATCCCCACACCCCCCTCCCCTCTAGAACCCTCAGTTTGTTTCTCAGAGTCCATAGTCTCTCATGGTTCATCTCCCCCTCTGATTTCCCCCCTGTACCTCTGAAACAAATAATACATTATATGTTAAAAAATAAAAGAGGATAGTGGGAAGGGAAAAATGAAGTGATGAATCAGTTTGTTTTTAATGTCAAAGTCACTTGCAGAATCACTTCCTCTTAGGAAGTTAGTAAGCACCTTGAGGAGTCCACGTAATTATCCCACTAATACATATGTACTTAGTTTCTTAATTTGTTAGTAAAGAGATGTAATAGTTTGTTAGAAGGAGATGTAATAATGCTGCAGTTTATTTTCATGTGTATATGCTCTCTGTCCCCAGTTATGTAGTGAAGTTAAGGTTAAGGTGATGCCCACTTGGCTATTTTTCTTTAAACTTTTTCATTTCTAAATTGTTTTTAACACAGTTTGGGCATTTAACACATTTGGTCAACTTGATGCTCAGGCAGATAAGACAGTTCAGTCTCTCACAGCCACACTTAATGAATAGAATCTTACTAAATGGAAAAGAGTTCAGGTGTCTTTTTAAGTACCTATTTTAATGTATGGATTTACTTAAATCATAGAGTGACTCAAGAAATTACTTTTATTTTGTTCTTCAGGAGAATCACTCATTGCTTATTTCCATTGACATCTCATTTTTCTAAATAAATGCTCCAGTATGAAAAATCTAGGCATCATAAAGTGTCTTCTTATACATAGAACCAGAGATTTTATCACTGACAGGGTGAGCTATTAAAAATATTATTTATACAGTTTTTCTATTAAGAGTCTTATAATACTTAGATGTAAATTTTCTTTGTGACATCATAGCAGATTTCAGAATTATCTCAAAACAAGGAAAATCCAGTAACTGTCAATTTCTCTGTTACCTACTCCTTCAGTCAAGTAGCTTACACACAGGGTCACTTATCATTCAGTTACAGAAGAAAATTTCTAATTTTGTTTTTTACCTAGCACAAGCCATACATTTATTTTATTTAATAAAGATCTAAGACATTTTCTGAGTCTGTAAAGTCTAAAAATACCCAGTCAAAGGCCCAGCCCTCAGAGTCTTTATGGGTGAGTTGAACTCTATTTACCCCAGGGAGGCAGTTGATGCTTTTTCTTCTACTTCTCTATTAACAGTACTAATGGACTTTGAAAGATTTGCATTTCTTCGGCAGCATTATTCTGCCTCATTTTCTTAATGCTATCCTGTTGGTTTTGTCAACTTCCCCTTTTATCTACTCTTCTAGTCTAAATTAAATTCAAACAAGCATACATCATTCTCTATGAATATTATAAAACCTACAAAGCAAACTCTTCTGTGAACATAGTAAATAACACTTCTGAAGGTAATATTTAAGTGCAATTTTAAGCAAAGTCATCCCACTTTGTAATAGAACTAGACAATTAAACAAAATAAATTGCTTAAGGCAACATTAAGAAGATGGCTGCAGGAAAACTTGGCAAAGCAAGACAACTGAATTAAGGTTTTGTTTTGTTTCTCCTCATTAGTTCGGGTGAAGCACCTAGGTATGCTGTGCTGAGATCGTTCCTCCTCTCTCTCATAAAGACTGTTTTGTCAGGTTTCTGACTAGTTATTCCTGCCTGTGAGGTTGCTCAGTAAGCCAGATCCTCAGGAATAGAAAACAGAGAGAACTATAGAGCAGATACCATGACCTATTTCTACCCAATATCCTTCTCTTCCCACCTGCCATTCAAGTATCTATAAAAAGTGAAAAGTAGACCTCAAGGCTGCTCTTACTTCTCTATACTACAGATTTTCCTCTTAGGAAGCCTAACTACATATCTAAAGTCCACGTGGTGGATATGTGAAACTACAACTAATTCCCAAACAAGACACTATTTTCCTTCAGGTGGCTCCCTTATGGCATGAACACATTTGAATGTGTATGCACTTTGTCCCTGATGGAAAAGAGGACATGAGTAACCAAGGCCACTGACTTTGACCCAAAACATGGAGAACAGAAAAGAAGTTGGTTATTCCCACTGGAACCACCTTTTCAGATGGCTAGCAGGTAATTCTGGCTTCTGTCATTTCCCTTGTCTTCTGCTAGGCCAAAACTTAATCAGGGGAATACTCACATTCTAACCTGACTTTCTCTGCTTCTTCTCTCTATTCCTCACATATAAATAAACAGGAGACTGCAGCTCATATTGTTCTCCCTTTACATGGCAAATAACATATGAAAAATGAGTCATAAAAGTAAATGTAGATGTTTGACACCTATTCTTTAGAGACTCCATGTTTGGCCCCCCTTTCCTAACTACCTAAGAAAGACAGGCCAGATAAGTCGAGGAGAGGAATATCTGGGGCTACCTCATAACTACCAGAATCCAGGCAACTAAAACTAGGGAACACAAGTATTTAAAAATCAGTATCATATTCTTTGCTATAATAAACTTTCATGTAGTTAGTTTCCTTTCTCTCTTAAGGTACCTGGTTTTATGCTTTCATGTTTGGTACCTAGAGGGAGCTTACAGTTTCAGTAAAAAGAGCTAAGAATTCTGAGCTATGACTGAATTATCTATCAAACTGAGGGACCAGTTTGCTCTTTGCAGAATCACAAACTAGGATAGTTATAAAGCCAACTACAAGAATAACATTAGGAGCCAGAAATATTGGTTGCTTCTGAACATCATCTCTTTAATCATCTGGGGCCTTCTTTGTCCCTGGTAGCCCATTCACTCATCTCTACTCTGGGGCTTCCTCACCACTGGGGCTCAAGCCAAGGTGAAGCAGCCCCTCCCAGAGCTACTGAGAACACTACTCTCCTTAATGTTACATTTCAAACTTAGATTTCATTTCCTTCCTTTTTTGGGATAAGGAGGCCCTTGAAACTCTTTTTCAGAGAGTCCTTTAGTACATTTCCTGTATTTTCTCCAACTCATTTTCCGCTGGGCTTCTGAATCTGATGAAAGGCTGACAGAATAGAACTTCTTGATGTGTACTACATCCTTGATATCATCCGTGCTTATAATTGTTTGCTTATTTAACTATTTTATAAATTTCTTCTTAGATGTACTACATATTTTAAATATAGCTAAACATACACTTTATTATAAACCAATATATACTCATTAAAAAATATAAGTTGGTCAGAGAAGGTCAAATACTGCATGATTCCATTTATATAAAAGGAATCTAAAATGGTCAAACACATAGAAGTAGAGAATAGAATGGTATCTGGGGGCAAAGGGAAATGGGGAGTTGTTGTTCAATGTGTATAACATTTCATTTATGCCAGATGATTAAGTTCTAGAGATCTGCTGTACAAGGTTGTGCCTATAGTTAACGATATTATATTATACACTTAAAATTTTTAAGAGGGTAGTTCTCATGTTGTGTTTTTACAACTGTAAAAAAAGAAAAGGAAAAAAATCATATATATATGTATATGCATACATAAAATATAGAAAAACAAAAAATAATTTTTCTATCTGTCATTTTCTCTATGCTTTTTAGTAATCACTTTACAAACCATATTTTTAAAGAGATGTAATCACAAAGGGTGTGGATTTTTTACTGTTTTTCTAGGTTTTTCTATTTCTACATAGTCATAATAACTTACTTTATCTATTGAATGGGTGTTAATGCTCTACTGGATGGATGTTTTATTATGTCTCCCACTAAGGAGGAGTGGTTAAGAAGTTATGTTTTTGGACCACCTGGGCTGGAATTCTGATTCCCTATTCATTACCTGTGGGATCATGGGAAGCTCTGCTATTTACTCATGCTTTGGTTTCCTTATCTTTAAAAAACATAGTATCCACATCTTAGAGGGTTTGTTGTGAGATTTAAAAGAATTACTAAATGACAAGTATTTAGAACAGTGCTTGATACACAGTAAGCCCTCAATACATGTAAACTAGCATTACTCTTATCATTGGGCATGCATATGATTTCAATATTCAACAGTTGCCAATGCAATCCCACCATGAAAAAAATTTAAGAGACATATATTTTATATTTGGTATTATCTTAGATATTAGATCTTCTTAGGTTTTTTTCACATCCAAATGATAATTATTATTTTTTAATGCAGAGCCTAACGGAGCTTTGGTAGGTACCTACTATCTTCTAAAATGCATGCAAAACCCCAAAACACTTATTTGAAATTTTATGTATTGGAATTACTAAAGGTATCTTCATAAGGTTCTATTAATATTTTAATAAAGAAATATTCTTTGAAATTAGTCCTCTGTATCATCACAACTCACCTAATTGTTATTCAATAAGTTTCCAAATGTGTTTTGTAGATATACAAAGTATATGGAGTAGAGAATAAGAAAACTTTTGAAGAATCATAACTTAGGTCACACAATATATGAAATAACGCTAAGCTCTAAATACACTCAGGTTCTCATTCACAGCTATGGAATCTTGTTTTACATGAATTCCTAACAGCCTTTTCTGGGTCACCAGTAGAATAGAAGCAAAATAAAATAAGATTAAAAAATGTAAGGTAACAAAATTAAATTGAATTAAATTAAATTAAATGGAAATACAGACTAACAGTTTCAATGAGGCTAGTAAAATATGCCAGCATATTGCCAGGCATCAGAGAAAAATATGAAAAATATCCACAAAACCATCACATAAGAACCACAAATACAGCACAGTGTAAGGTCATTTAGCATAATGGCAAACAGCCTTACATAACTCAGTATGCCCTAGGGGCATTGCTGTATTAGATCACAAGACAATAATTTAAATTCTGATTGAATCATCAATGACAGTTTAAATGGTCTTAAATGTGCTCTCTTCATACATACAGGAAGGTATATAATAAATTTCAAAAATATATGACAAAAAATGGGTATGATTTTTAAGTGCCTTTGTTTAAGAGTAAAATGAAATATCATAAAACGAATTATTCAAAATTGACTCGTTGACAGAAGGTTTGCATTTTGTTTCAGAGACAGCCATGAATAAGTGACATTCTGTGCCCATTTCCCCTCACGGGTCCTCAAAGACACATTGAGTAGGCAAAGCAGAGAGAGAAAGGGAAGCCTGGACAGGATAGTTGTCGCAATGAACTGGGACCCCAGCAACCTGTCCTCTAGCATATCCTAGAATTGTGTAATGAAAGAAATGCACCTTTATCAATTATATATATTGTACTTATTCCACATGTTCTATTTTTTACATTTTAGAATTAATGGTGCAGTTGATATAATACATTTCTTTCTGCCATGTATTTTAAATTAAAAAAAAATGTTAACACCGTATTTTCTGAATCTGTATTTTTTTTTTCCTTTTTGTTTGTTCATTGTGGAATATCCCAGTTCTATTAAGGGAAGGCTATTCTCTTAAGAGCCTATCATTCCACAAAAACCACAGCAGGTTAGTCAAGAAGAGACCAAAACTACTGGTTCCATATTCTGCTCCATTAAGCAAAGCACAACTGTAATGAAACAATCAGCTGTATAATTTATTCAGAGAAAAGAATATTACGGTTATATTTATCCATTTCAACCACATTACAATTATAATTATCAGTCCCTTCCAATGGGTATATTAAAAAATGTCTTTCATAAAATATGTTAGTAATACTTCTCATTCATGCCTCTCCAGATATAGTAGTAGATTGCTTAAAAATCTGAGTAAAACATAAAAGGTTCCTCATGTTTATTACTTTATTTTGTATTTAATTGAAGCCAGATGCTAAAGACAATGTCTCAGTAATGCAATAAAGATGTAAAACCATTTATTATTTGTACATAAATGTTTAACATGCTTAAAAACTACAAAAGCAGAATTTTACCTACAGATATTTTTTTGGTTGTTAAGATAGTGAGTAGGATTTGGATTTCTTTTTTTCCCTTTAAAGCTATTTCTTAAATTGCCTGAAAATACTGCCTGACAAAAGTGCTCTGGCTAATACTGTAATTTAGAAGAGCACTGAAATGTGCCCTCAGCTAGGAAAGTCACAGGTTCTTGGTTCTCCTGTTCCTCATGCAATAGGGAGTTTATAATGGAAATGACAACAGACCATTAACTATAGCACTGCTTGCGGGCATTGATATAAATATCATTACAGATTAAAGACCTCTGCAAGAATTTAGTCAAGTAGGATTAGCAAATAAACTATTAGAGCTGAAGATTAAATTGTGATAGACCAAATAAAGTAAATTTCCTGCTATATTCTCAATTTGTTTCCCAGAGTGGCAATGATTCTTCCTGGTTCAGAAAATGCCTTCTAAAGTGAGTCCTGTGGCTAGGTACAGCCAAGAGGTATGGAAGAAAACCTAAGGTTCCGGTTGATGAAAGGAGATGGGAGCAGAGACTTTGGGCTCAGTGTGTTTCAACTGTGGCTCACAATCCTTAAATGGTTTGGAGAAGCTTCAATTTCAGAGCCATTACTTGCTGTGCATCCACAATCCTCAGCAATACAAACCTGACATTTAATCTTTTGGACTTCACAGCCTTGTCAGATTTCATGTTTCTCCCTGCTTTGAAATCACCTGTGGTTATAAGGTAGTTATAAGGAGCTCAAAATTATAAAAATTTTTAATAGAGATTTGTAAGTAATCCCTACCTGATATATAAGGATATAGCTATGTAAGTATGAGTGTTGACATGTATATTGTGTATATGTACATGTGTTCCCTCAAGAAAATGTATTTCTTATCTTTGTTTGGCTTCCCCTGTTCACTGGTTTTGTTTTTATGGATGTCATGACCCATGCAAACAATGGCATTTTTGTCTTATTACTGACAGGTAAAAAATAAAATTGCATCCATGCTCACCTTCACCTTTATATGTATTCAGTGCATTAGAGATTTTATTGGCTTCCATTTATATTCATACTTTGGTTTTATTTGATATATTCCCACCTACTTCTAAAATTATGCTATAATACAGTTATCTCTGTGAATATATCAAATCACTCTATAGAGAAATATAAATTAATAATGTTAATTTAAACATTCATTTGTTCTTTCTTTTTGTCATTCATTTTATTCAGATATTCAAAGTCTATACATACTATAGCTTTGAAAGAAAGTCCCAAGTCAGCTCCGCTTTCTTTCAAACACAGACTGTGAATCAGAAAGAAAGAATGGCACTAGTACCATAGAGCGTCTGCAAGAAAATCAGTGGCTTCTCTGGGTCACCCCCTTTCAGAGAAGAAATTGAAAGCAATGGAAGATTCCTATACAGCAACAACATGTGGAAATATGAACTGATGAATTAAATAAAAAATACATGCTCAGAGCACTGCTTGTTTCTTTTTTTTTTTCTTTTTCTCAAAAAGATGTAAAAGGAGGTAAAAATTCTGAGGTCAACGTCTGTCACCAGAAGCCTAGAATAGTGACAAAGAGCTACAATAGGAAAGCTCAGAAGAAGAGATGGATATCCTGGTAAAAAGAACAAAACAAAACAAAATTAAAAAGTTGGTTTTTGATTGTAAGTTCTGGCAGGACCAATGAGAATCAGACAACCAAAACCAATCAAAAATTCATGCAAGAATTATGGTGCCTAACATCAGGGTATAATTAGTGGTAGGGACAAGAAACAAGTGATGGATGCAAGACAGATAATAACAGGTCACACTAAGACTCCAACTTTGGTGAATAATGCCAAGAAGTTAGGCTGTGAGTGGGTGCAGCAAGAACATGAGATGATCCCTACCAGCATAAGGACCTCTGGCTTCCATGTGAAAACGTTTAGGAATAGTATGTGTTTTGATTTTATGTTGGGAAAGAAGTTTTGAGAAAACTAAATCCTTTGGCTTCTGACTAAAAGCATATTTTTGTTAAATAAACATCTGAGATTATCAGAGGCTCCTTTATATGTTAACTTAATGATAGAAGCACAATATACCTATGATTGCCATATAAATAATGTAAGCACTCATATTTTTATTAGTACAAAAAAATAAATGATATAGTGCTTGTTATATTCCAGGCATTGTTCTAAGCACTTTACAAAAACTTTAACATATTTAAATCTTGTAATAATGATAAAAGGTTGATGCTATTAACATCCTCATTTCCCAGATGAAGAGCCTAAGGCCCAGGCCCTCACTAGTAAGCTATGAAGCAGGATTAAAACCCAGGCAATCTGATTCTGTGCACCTAGTAAGTCACCTTGGATGGCAGCTGGCAAAAGTGCACTTGATTATACAATTATGAGATGGCCTCTATATTCCTGGAATGCTCTATATTCTTGGAATGTTTAGCAGAGGAATGGTAGGCCAGATCTAGGAGAATTTAGAATATGTGCAACTGTCTCTTAACTTTAGCTCAGAATCTCATGTATTTACTGATGTAAGGAATTAAATCTATTGTATGTTCCCAAAGCACATTCCAGATATAGTAATAAAAGGTCACTTATGTGATTAATTGATAGATAGTAGTACTTAAATGAAGATAAAGGTGCTATAACAGTCCCGTAGTTTTCATGAAATAAGTCTAGAAGCAGTATCTGTTTTTTTATTAAACTGTACTGTTTTATTATATTGTACTGATTTATAAACTCTACAATATTTCTTCTCTCATGGATATATGTTTAGAAATGTATATGAAGATGCATGAGTAGGACAACTGCATGAAATATATCTGTGTGTGTGGGAAGAGGGGTTCTATTTCTCTCATTGCTTTGCTATGCTTTTGTTTTTTGTAGTTTAATCTTTCATGATGTCATGAACGTACTATAAATATACACCCAAATACTTAATTTCTATTTTTAAAGTGTTGTTTTGAATTTATGTTCTGAGTCAAGTTTATTTAGACATCATGAGAAAAATTAGGTAGTAAAGAAAATCATTATAATTAAAATTATCTATGAACAAAAGAGTTTATAGTCAAGATCTTATTGGAAGGAGGAAGGCACTGCCAAGTATTTGGAGAGTATACTGTTATATTATGCAGAAAAGGCTAGACCATGCAATTCTAACAAATTAGCCCCAAAATACCATTAGTTTAATCCTTTAAGCATTTGCTTATTCACATAAGATGGAAGGGTTGGTGGACTTCCTTCGCCCTATAGCTATACTATCTGGACCACCTTCCCTCTAACATTGCTATGACCTGGGAATACAGTGGTAGAGAAAGCACACCATTTTTTAATGTTCTCAGACTGGAAAGGAAACACATTATTTATATTCTAAGTCCACTGACTAGAACTGGTCATAAGACATGAACTTAATTTCAAGGGATTATGAGAAATATAGGGGAGCACATGGAGAAATTTGAAACAATAAAGAATTAATTTTCTCTGCTATAAAATAATATTAAAAGGAAGAAGAGTCCAATATGTTATAACTAATAGAAAGATAAAAAAGAACATATTTATTTTTAAAGACAGTACCTTATAATGATGTTACTTACTTATATATTTTAAAAATGAAAGTTAAAATATGTTTATTTTTAAATAATTTAAATTTAAATAATATATTGAAATAATTAGCATAATTATTTAATATATGTGTCAACCATATTTGGCAAAAATGTGGTAAGTGAAATTCAAGAGGGCTAGAAACAAGAAAAACAGGCAGACTCAATGGCACATATACTGGAGGACGGGGTGGTAGGAGTAAAAGTATTAGAGCATGAACGGAGATTAGCTTACTTAAGCAATGGTAAAATTATTGTTGAGTCAGGCGCTGAACTACCAACTTAGAATTGTCCTTTAACTTAGAAATTATTACCGATAGAGAAATGTGAGGAGCTGAAACTAAGCCAGCTATGACATAATAAAAGTTGCAAAGCAAGAGAGCAAACTTATATCCTACTGCCATGATCAAGGCCCCACTATTCTCCTGTAAGCAACTCCATTTCCATAAAAAGCAAAAATAATTATGAGAAAATAAATGGTCTCTCTCTCTCTTTCAAAAGTAGGTCTATCTCAACCAATAAACTGGTGCACCAGGTCCCAGATGATTGAGAAGCCATCATTGGAACATTATTAGGAGTATTGATTCTTACTATACAATACTGCAAATAAACACTGAAATTGGGAAGGATTCAGTATGATGACATAGCTGGGCATACATCTTAAGTCTACCAAATAGAGATGTACACATAGGTGTATTACTTAAACACACTGACCTTCATTAAACTCCCCTTTAAAATGAAGATAAATTATAGCTATCAAGTAAGTTTGTTGTTGAAATTTTAAAAGATAATGGATGTAAATTTCGTAGGTCGGTACTTGTGTACAGAAGGCATTAAAAAATAGTTTTCAATATAGCAGGCATTAAAACAATAAAAATCAGGGTGCCTGGGTGGCTCAGATGGTTAAGCGTCTGCCTTCGGCTCAGGTCATGATCTCAGGGTCCTGGGATCGAGTCCCGCATCGGGCTCCCTGCTCCTTGGGAGCCTGCTTCTCCCTCTGCTTCTCTCTCTCTGTCTCTAATGAATAAATAAATAAAATCTTTAAAAAAAAAAAAAATAGGAACTCATTAAAAATAAATAAATAAATAAATAAATAAAACAATAAAAATCAAAGGTAAAACTGTGTAAGGGTACACATTTGGTGTGCACTCCATTAACCCCAGATATTTTCACCTCAGTTCCTACAAGTATACAAGTGTGACTGAGTGGAAAAATACTATTTTGGGGGGATAAATACATGAGAGGATCATACATGATGAAATTGCCTATTCCGAGCTCAAGAGGAAAACAGAAGTTGGAAAGGGTAATTTATTTTTATTTTTTTTTCTAGCCTGCAAAAAAAAAAAACTATCCCTCAAGCTGAAGCAGAGCATCAAGTTTGTTGATTATGTAATAGCTGACCATTGAGAAAATTAGCTAATCTTGGGACTTAAATCATTTAGGTTCAACAATGACATCATTCATTTCAACAAAGAAAATAGAAAACTGCATTCTTTGATTGAATAATCTTTTGTAGTATTTACAAAATGTCAAGAACTGGTGGAAATAAACTTTAAGACATCAATAGTCTTGATGTCATTCATGATTTTATTTGAAAATCATTCTCATATTGATATAAATTTATTATAAATAAAAATTACTGAATCAATTTAGTTGGTTTTCCAACTTTTTATTAAATATGTATTTTTGATATTCATATAAAAATAAGTTATAAGGATTAATTTATAGTTAAAATGAGAATCTTTAGTTATATTATCCTTAAAGGTTTAAAATAAAAACCTACTCAATAATAACTTGTTCCTAAAATACAATGATAAATACCTATTAGCAATATCTAATTAAATTAAGTTTGATATACTGTTTAAAAATAGTATAAAAATGTTGTGGCTTAATTTCAGTGTTAATAGAATATCTATTTACATTGAAGACTTTTTACCAGTGTGAAAACAAAATAAAATGCTAAAGCTGCAACCTGTGCCCTCTTCCAGTTTTATTTATATACAACAACAATTCTTTGGGTTGATAAGGTTCAGCAGCTTTGCCTCCAAATATTTACACGTGGATAAACTGATAATGGAATAAGCAAGGAGCATCCCCATGTGATTTCTCTAGAAACAGTACAATATTGTGTGGGAAAGTTCAGGGCACTTTCACTTTAGAAAGGTCACCTTAAAGTTTCCTGAGAACTTGGTTTCGATTTTTTAAAAATTGACTATTACTTTTTTAAAGATCAGTTTAAGAGAGTGAGAGAGGAGTCTATTCTATACAAAGGAGTGACTTGAAAATGCTCTAGTGCCTTAGCTCTACTTCATCTCTCTGAATGCTCCTGATCAGAATAATTACTGGTGGAAAGTAAATGAATGTTTAATTTTCTACGACCTTCTCCAATCCTAAATCCTATTCTTAGTAATCATCATTGCTTGGGCTAATATTTCACAGGGTGGGTACTGGATAACCAAATTTATTCTCCTCTTAAAACCAACTTATGCTTCTTAAATTGGGAAGTATGACCTTCAGTCTTTGACATTATTAGACAGAAAAAAAAAAAAAAAAACTTGTCAGAGGAAGGGTAATGGTGAGTTTTATATGTCAATCTGGATAGGATATGGTACTCCATTATTGAATCAAGCACTAATCTAGGTGTTTCTGTAAAGGTATTTTATAGATGTGGTTCACATCTGCATCTCGTAAGTATAGGAGATTACCTTCAATGACATGGGTGAGCCTCATCCAATCAACTGTTGGCCTTAAGAGCAAAACCAAGGTTTTTAGGGAAGAAATTCTGTCTCAAGACCACAGCATCAGCTCCTGAATGAGTTTCCAATTTGCCAGTCTGTCCTACAAATTTTAATATCCCTAACCCCTGTAATTATGAGACATTTCCTTAAAATAAATTTCTCTTGATAGATGATAGATAAAATAGAGGATAAATTATTTGAGAGAGATGATAGGTTGTTACAGAGATTTAGATAGAGCTATAGATAAAAATATATAGATATCCTATTGATTCTGCTTCTCTGGAGACCCCTGACTACCGATAAAGAAAGTACACTAGTAATTTTTAAGTTCATATAATGTGCCAGCAATCTTCTTAAATTTATCTTTAAAACCTTTTTTTTTTTAAGATTTTATTTATTTATTTGAGAGAGAGAGAGCACATGAGAGGGGGGAGGGTCAGAGGGAGAAGCAGACTCCCTGCTGAGCAGGGAGCCCGATGCGGGACTCGATCCTGGGTCTCCAGGATCATGACCTGAGCCGAAGGCAGTCGCTTAACCAACTGAGCCACCTAGGCGCCCTATCTTTAAAACCTTTTAAATGTACAGTTATTAAGATAATTTTCTAGACCTCTTAAATGATCATTTTCCTAAAACACCTCGTTATTATTTCATGTGTGGAATGTCTTCTTTCTCATATTATTAATGTGGTTTTTTTCTTTCCTTTTAATTTAGTTATTTTCTTGGAACAATTTTCATGTACCTGTTTTCATAACAGTGTAAGATCTGTACCCAAGTCTGATTTTACCAAACTCCTCTTACTTCTGAGTCTCTCCAGGACTTTTTCTATGAGAAAATTAAAATATAGAGAAATTAATTAACTTGCTACATTTTCATAACTAGTAATAGCAGAACAGATTTGTAATTCAAGATGGTAGACTAAGCACAATAAAATGAGAATGAACATATGAAAAAAAAAAGGAGTAAGTATATCAATAGCAATGCCGGTTATAGGAATAGATGAAATCTGTGACCAGACATACTGATTAATTTCCCAAATAGGAAAATAACATGGGGTTATACTGAAAGATAAACAAGAATAGTTGTTCCATAAGAGACCATGTATAGCAGAAATCTGAAGTAAATATGGGAAGTTTTGATGAGAACTGGAAGGTATCAAGAGCAAGAACTGGTTTAATGTTCAATAGAGGAATTAATTACAATAAATTAAGACTTCCTCCTTTCTGTCTTTTACATTTTTTATATCAAACTTTTAGAATTTTTTCTTTAAACTTGGAGGTATAAAGCTTTATATTTAATACTTTTCCTTTTATCCTGCTCAACACTCTGTGGGCCTTTACAACACCATGATTTTTTATTGGATTTTCAATCATATTAATTTTCTTCTATTACTTTATTTATTCTTTCTCCCCATGATCTGTTTTCAACTTCTGGATATCCTATTTGGTGGAGGTTAAGTATCTTGGAATTTTCCTCAATTCCTCTCATTTCTTCCATCTCCTTATACTTTCACTTTGTTTTGTGGGTAATTTTTTTTTAAGACTTTATTTTTCAGAGCAGTTTTAGGTTCACAGCAAAATTGCAAGGAAGGTACAGAGATTTCCCACATACTCCCTCCCCCACACATGCATAACCTCCCGCAATATCAACAACCCCCACTAGTGTGATATGTTTGTTCAACTGATGGATCTACATTTGATGTATCATAATTACCCGAAGTCCATAGTTTACCTTAGTTAGGGTTCACTTTGGTGTTGTACATTCTATGGGTTTGGACAAATTTATAATGACTTACATCCATCATTATGGTATCATACAGAGTATTTTCTGTAGTAGACCTGTGCCCTTTGTTGTTCACAGTATTTTTTTATTATCATTTTTATGCCCATGGGATCTGTAGTGATATCCTCTCTTTCATTTCTTTTTTTTTTTTTTTTTTAAAGATTTTATTTATTTATTTGAGAGAGAGAGAATGAGAGACAGAGCACGAGAGGGAGGAGGGTCAGAGGGAGAAACAGACTCCCCGCCGAGCAGGGAGCCCGATGTGGGACTCTATCCCGGGACTCCAGGATCATGACCTGAGCCGAAGGCAGTCGCTTAACCGACTGAGCCACCCAGGCGCCCCTCCTCTCTTTCATTTCTAATATTAGTAACTTGTGTACTCTTTTTTCCTTAGTTTCCTTGGCTAAAGTCTTATCAATTTTATTAGTCTTTTCAAAGAAGCAAATTTGGTTTAATTGATTTTCTCTATTGATATCCTGTTTTCAGTTTCACTGATTTCTGCTTTCTTTCTTTCTTGTTTACTTTAGATTTAATTTGCTCTACTTTTCTAATTTCCTAAGGTAGAAACTTAGATTATTTATTATCTTTCTTCTTTTCTAATATATATGTTCAATGCTACAAATTTCCCTATAAACACTGCTTTTGCTGAATTCCGTATCATTTGATAAACTGTATTTTCATTTTATTTAGTTCAAAATAGGTATTAATTTCTCCTGATTTCTTCTTTGAGCCATGTGTCATTTAGCAATGTGTTGATTAATTTCCATATATTTGGGGGTCTTCCATTTATCTTTCTGTTATTAATTTCTAAGTTAATTTTATTATGGTCTGAAAGTAGATGTTGTATTATCTATTCTTTTAAATTTGTTAAGGTATGGTTTATGGCCCAGATTGTGGTCTATCTTTGTGAACGCTACCTTGAGCTTGAAAAGGTGTTCTCCTTTTGTTAGGTGAAGTAGTCTGTACATGTCAATTATATCCAGTTGATTGATGGTGTTTTTGAGCTCAACTATGTCCTTACTGATTTTCTGCCTGCTCGATCTGTCCATATCTGATAGAGAAGTGTTGAAGTCTCTGCCTATGATAGTAGATTCATCTATTTCTCCTTGCAGTTCTATCAGTTTTTGCCTCATGCAGTTTGCCACTCTGTTATTAAATAAATATACGTTAGGAATTGTTATGACTTCTTGGAATGTTGACCTCTTTATCATTATTTTTTAATTTATTTTTATTGCAGTTGAATTAGCATAGTGTTATATTAGTGTCAGGTGTACAACATAATGATTTAATAATTCTTTTTTTTTTTCAATAATTCTTTACATTACTCGGTGCTCACCACAATAAGTGTAGTCACCATCTGTCACTAACGTTATTACCAATCTTATTGACTACAATCCCCATGCTGTGCTTTTTATCTCTGTGACTTATTTATTTTATAAATGGAAGTTTGTAACTCTTAATCTCCTCATAATGCCCTTCTTTATCCCTATAACTTACCTTCCTTTGAAGTCTCCTCTACATGAAATTAATATATATCTACTCTTTGCTTTCTTTGGTGTTTGCATGATATATTTTCTTCATCCATTTACTTTTAATCTATATATGTGTCTTTAGTGGATAGCATATAGTAGATTTTTTTAAATCCACTCTGACAATCACTATTTTTATTGAATTGAGTTAACTGACAGTTAAAGTGATTATTGATATACTTGGATTAATACTTACCACATTTGTTATTATTTTCTATTTGTTGCCCTTGTTCTTCATTTTTGTTTTTGTTTTCCTACCTTTTTTGCTGCTTTTTAAAATTTCTTTGAGCATGTTATATGATTTCACTGTCTCTCTTTTAATAGTATATCAGATATACATCTTTTTTTTTAACTTTTTTTTAGTGGTTGCCCTAAAATTTGCAATATACATTTACAACTAATCCAAGTCCATTTTCAAATAACACTGTAATGCTTCACAGGTAGTGTGAGTACCTTATAATAACAAATAACAAAAAAATCCTAATGCCTCCCTCCTTCATTGCGGTCATTCATCCCACTTACATGTAAGCTATACAAGCATATATGTCTTATACATAATCAAATATAGTATTGATATTTTGAATAAACTATTATCTGTTAGATCAAATAAGAATAAGAAAAAGAATTATTTTTCTAATCTTGACTTAACTCCTTCAATGATCTTTCTTTAAATAAATCCAAATTTCTAACCTATATTATTTCTTTCTCTCTAAAGAATATCTTTTAACATTTCTTTCTGAGCAGATCTATAGGCAAGTTTTTGTTTGTCTGAGAAAGTCTTTATTTATTGATAGCCGTATATGGTATACTAAGTAAAAGGAACCATGGTAAATAGGCTTTTAGTACTATGCTGGTGAGGTGTTGGAGGAGGGGAAATTTTCTATAGTCCTATTTTTAGGTCTCAGTCTTTTTGTGAGCCGATACCTGTGGACTATGTACTTTATATGTGTTCCTTAGTTTGTTTTGTTTTGTTTTGTTTTCCTTCCCCCATAGGTAACACAGGATAGCTAGAGTGGTCTGGAGTTGGGTATATCTTTTCCTCTGGTCAGTCAGGCCCTTAACGGTTAACTAGTTTCACCTGAGGTAGCTTTTGTTAAGAACAGAGTACTCTGGAATATTCCAAAATGGTTCCTTTTTCCTTCTTCCCACCAGAAGGAATTTTAGTGATGAAGAAATTTTACTGATATTTACTGTGAGAAGCTGGTTGAGTTCCTAAAGGTAAATCTCACAAAACTGTGGATTCTTTCCTATGACTGGCTACATGTGGAGTTCAACACTCAGCCTTCCTCTATTCACCAATTATGGTTCAGTTTTTCCTATATCAGCACTGGTTCCTGTAGTGGTTTCTGCTGCCAAATCTCTGCTCCTATAAGCTGTGACTCCGTGCACTTGACTGGCTATATCTCTACTTTGGGGGGCAGCATTTTCCCTGTGTCACTTCTCTTATGGATCCTAGAAGGATTGTTGGTTTTTCAGTCTTTGCAGTTTTTTACTTGTGTTAAGATGCAGTGATGACTTCTAAGCCCCTTACATGCAGAACTACAGTTTTGCTTTTTTTTATTAAATCTATTTATTATATTAATATTTTGGTTTTTGTCCCTATTCTTTGTGTTTTTACATTTCTATGTTTTTTATGTTTGTTTTAGAAATTATGTTTCAAAATTCTAGCTCTTTTTTCTTTATTATCCTATCTCTTAGATGTCTTACTTACAAAAAAATATGGACCAATGCTCTTTTGAAATCTTTAAAGATACCAATAAATATTATTTGTTTAAATTGTTCTCTATTTCCTAAATTAATTGTTGTCTATCTATGGCTACTGTTCTTTTCTCACCTTGCTCCTTTCTTTTCATGTTCTCAGTTTTCTCCAAACTATCTGCAGATCTCTGGGTAGTCTCATCCTAAATTATGAATGGATATCTATCATAATTAGTGTATACAGCTGGGTTTTCCTAGATGGTGTGTGAGTATAGGTCTCTCTTCATACTTTCTGGCTATAGTTTGGTTGACTTCAGGCTCTTAGAATAATGTGGCACTTTTAACTGGCAGGCTTCATTTTGAGGTTTACAAATTGTAAACAAGCAGAAAGGATAGGTTCTTTCAAGTCTAAATTTTGTATTGTTTACTGTGGGGGCTGATTTGCACTTAACTGTAACTCTGTTCTGGATATATGTTTTCTCTTAAGGGTCTCTTTTCTGTTTTAAGCCTGGCTTTGCCTCAGTCTCTGCCCTGGTTCTTTCCTTCTGAGGTCAGCATGGACACTGTCATTCAAGCAGAACTCTCAGTCTTTAGAGTACAGGTTTCTGGAAATACTCAATGAATAAACACTACCACTGCAAGTGCGTCGATAACAGAGGTTCATGTCAGGTCAGCCCAGTTTTTTTGTTTTCTTTCTGTAGATACTCATTTAATTACTTACCATGAGCATTAACTCAATGTCCACTCCTATTTATATATTTATTTGCCTTAAATTTAGAATTTTCCAGGGCTCTGTGGGAAAAACACTTAGCTCTGGAGTAAGTAGCTAAATAAATTCTTTTTTCCCCCTTTCCTGGTTTAGAGAGATACAGACTAACTTGGATGCAGAGTGAACTATTGATTAAGAAAAAAAAAGAGAGAATTTGATTCACAGAATCCTGTTTAGACTCAGAAGTCAGAGGAGGCTGGTACAATGAGAGGCAGGTACAGATCCTGGACAGTTATGAAAGGAGGTACATGAAATGAATGTCTATTTACTAAAGAATCAACAGCCCCAATCCCCACAAACCACCAGAAACATAGAGAGAAAAGGAAAAATGTACCAACAGAATAACTAAAGAAAAAAAAAAAAAACTCAATAATTGGAGAGAGATAGGGGTGCTTGGGTGGCTCAGTGGTTAAGCGTCTGCCTTTGGCTTAGGTCATGATACCAGGGTCCTGGGATACCAGGGTCCTGGGATCGAGCCCCTGTCTGGCTCCCTGCTCAGCTCTCCTGCTCCCCCCTGCTTGTGTTCCCTCTCTCATTGTCTCTCTGTCAAATAAATAAATAAAATCCTTTAAAAAAATTATCTGAGAGAAAGACATTCTACAGCTGAAATAATAACAATGTATTTTGGAAAAAATGAGCAATAAGTAAAGAAAATGCTCTTAAATATAGTGTAACTCCTACATTTAAAAAGTTTTAAAGAGGAACTTAAGGTGTTCTCCTAAGAGTAGAACAAAAAGAAAATGAACATAGACAAAGAAAGAAAGAGAAAAATTGAAATATTAGTCTCAATCCTGGAAGTTCAATTTCCTTCTAGTGGGGGTTCAAAAATTAAAAAAAAAAAAAGGAAAATAAAAGAGAGAAAATTATCAAGGAATTAATACAGGAACATTTCACAATAGTAAAATCCACAGGCCCTTTAAAAAGTTTTTAATAAAAAAAAAAAAGACTCCCAACTAGGCACATCATCATAAAATTTTTAACACCAAGAGTAAAAGTTTTCAGAAAAAAGCGAATATGTAAAGGATTAACAATCAGAATGGCACTACACTTCTCAACCCAGGAGGCTAGAATAAAGGAGATAAAAACTTCAATATTTTAAGGGAAAATAATTTTTGACCTAGAATTCTAGGTAGGTCAACTAACCAATTAAGTATAAAGACATAAAAATACATTAAGAAATATAGGGAGACGAACCATGAGAGACTATGGACTCTGAGAAACAAACTGAGGGTTCTAGAGGGGAGGGGGGTGGGGGGATGGGTTAGCCCAGTGATGGGTGTTAAGGAGGGCATGTACTGAATGGAGCACTGGGTGTTATACACAAACAATGAACCATGGAACACTACATCAAAAACTAATGATGTAATGTATGGTGATTAACATAACATAATAAAATTAAAAAAAAGAAATATAGGGAGTCATAAAATTTTTCTCCCATGTATTCTATTATGGGAGTTCTTAAAACGCTCTGATTGACATGAGCATATGCCAAGAAAGAAGAAAGTCTAATAACAATCAAACAGTGGATTCAACACAGTAATAGAAACATGGCAGCTCTGTAGTAGACTTGGGGAGCCAATCAGGTAAGAGCAGGAGGACTGCCAGCCTTAGAATTGAAGTCTCTGGGGAATAAAGCAGGAAGCTCAATAAAATACCTTATATAGGCACATTAAAAAAAATATGGTATCGGCATTAAGGATATGTGAATTTCAAAATATGTAATACAAAATGAAAATAATACAATATTCAATAAAAGAAATGTGATCATAATATACTAACTCTGCAATGAACAAAATGAAATTGAAAGGATGTAAATACCCATTACTAATTAAACTAAAAATAGTGCTAGAACTATATAAAGAAGAGGGGGAAGAGGAAATGAACATTTGGTTAAGTACACTAAAATTCACTATTAACATAACAGAAAGTCATGCGAACATATTATATTAATGAATCATACATATATATATATATATATATACTTTATCTGTATACACGCACACACAGTGCGTGTGTGTGTGTGTGTGTGTGTATACTGGTGCAGAATCTATACACAAAATTATACATATATTATATATACACATATCCTTGATTTTAAGCTAAAGTCTGCCTTATCTTAGTTATATGACCTTAGAGCAAATTGAGTAAATACCTAACCTTCTTGTCTTCACTGTAAAGTGAAAATACATATAGAATCTACTTCAGAGGGTTGAAATAAATTTGACATAATCAATGAAAATATTTGCATACTGCCTAACATGAATTCTCAATAAACATTAACTTCCAATCAGTAGTAGTTTTATAAAATTTTCCTTGATTTATATATTATGTCCATCTAAATGTATTTGTTGCTATCATGAAGATTTACTCAAACTTTCTATCATAAAGATTTACTCAAACAAGTCAAGTAAATCAAAATTATTTACTCAGGATTATACAATTTGTCACTATTTAAGCCCATATTTGGACATGCATTTATCTGACTTTAAATTCAGTATCTTTAATGTTACACTTTCTTAGGAGTTAATAATTTTTAAGCTTGTAAGACAAATCACAGATCTTTTTGAGCAAATGATTTTGTTTCAAACTAAAAATGATCATAAACATATATGAAAAGATAATTTGTGGGAGAGAGAAAATAAGGTTTCTCAGAATTACTCCATCCAGTGTAAATATTGTGTTATGATGACACAATATTCTTGAATATGCATAATAAGGTTATATATCTTTCAATCCACTACTGAAAATATTCTGACACTCAATAAAACTCAGTGATTCTAAGTTTTTCCCTGGATCTTTACAAGATATCACAATGTCCTGATTATCCAGAAACAGACAAAAACAGTGCCTAATATAATCCTTTTGAATAAAATATTTTTCTTTGATTTTATTCTAAACTGGAAAAATCAACTTTGTTAGTAATGGAGAAAATTAAATATTAAGAAAGTAGGGTCAGTAGCCAATACTGCCCAATGTATTTACACATCATTGGACTTAGATGTAATAAGATGTTTTCTTTTTCAATACACTAGTTCAATGTTGCGGAAAAAAACTATCAGTACAAACAAGAAAAATACTTTTGTTAAATTAACGTTATTCAGATTCTTAGATTATGTTGCCATCCAATTTTATATATAGCAAAAATTTAGGTGAAACTTTGGTAACAAAAGTTCACTAAGATCAAGTTACTCTTTCCTGTTTGATCAAACTCTTTCCTAAAACAGTTGGACAAGAGAAACATTTTTAATAAAAAATGATGTATGCTGATATCCTCAAAACTTTCAATTCAAGCTGCTTAAATTGCATTTCATCACAAACTTACTATAGATGAATGATTCAAGATATAGTTATTCAAAAATACAAATTGACTTAAAAATAATAACTAACTAAATTTTCAGGTGCAGATATGCAAAAGTTCTAGTAGATATCATGATGAACAATCCTAATAAGCAATACATTAACTTTCTCCAGCACGCCTCTTACATTCTGAATTCCATTCCTTTCCCCTTACTAGGATAACTGCTACTCACATTTACTGAAACCAAACCCCTCCTCAAGTCCCAATTAAAATTCCAGTGCCTTCTCTGAATAAGCCAATCTAATAAACTCCCTCTTTTGAGCACCTTTGGTTCTTACTGTCTTTACTACTTGGACATTTTAGATTTTCTGCCTTAGGTAGCTGTTTTTGTGTGTGTCTTACGTCTCTGATTAAGGGCTCATACTCTAACGGGACAAGGCCTGGCTACCCATTACTGCAAGGCTCACTATTACCCCCATGCCCCCACAGAGAAACACGTATTATGAACCAGAAAACCACACAAATAATAAGCACCTAATATTTTTTCTTTGAAGAACATAATCTAATTATGTTTTAATAAATAAACTTTATATTTGTTTACCAACATGACAAAAGTATGTAGAGACCAAGGGAGATGAAGTGGAGTTTTGAGACATTGTTTTGTTTTTAAATAAAAATGGCACCTTCTAGATGAAGTAGCAATAATAAAAACAACAACAACAACAAAAAAAAAACCCTCTTTGATTCTTATTCCAATGTTGAGTGTGTGTGATATGAATTCTTAAAACTGAGAAAGTATGGACAGAACAATTTTGTATATTCAAGGAATTTCTTTCTGCTAGATATAAAATGAATAGCATCAGATTTAGAATATCTTGGACATAAGAGTGATGCCCCTTTCTGGGAAGGAATAGAAACTTTGAGGAATAAATGCAGTGAACTTAGCAGAGCCCCACTAACATCCCTTCACTTAGAGGCATGAGGACAGAATGCACTTGTACATCAAATCAAAAGGAACAAATCAAAAGAAATAAATAGATTCATCAGCAACTCTAGCAAGAAAGTCAGAGATACAAGAAGCTACAGTCTTTAGATCATCTAAACTGGCAACTGTTCCTGGTTAATAATTTTCAGACACAACTTAACAGGCAAAAAGTAAACACACTGCTAAATCTGTAATGACTACCATGCTTACACACAGTGGAAACAGTCACCTACCAAAGTTAAGAAAGCCATGCCAGAGTGGGGAAAAACCTAGGAGAGAAGACACTTCCTAGTCAAATTACACTGAGCTTTAGCCACCTTACCTTTATCCTCAAGCAGAATATATGAAGTCGATCAGTCAATTACAGAAAATTGAATATTTTCCTCTTCATTTTTCCGGATCTGAAAGACATAAACAGATTTCAAATATGAATACCAGCAGATCAAAATAAAGTAAGTAACAAGAAAAAATAATTCATAAACTATAATGAAAACTCTGTATTTTAAAAGAAAGGAAACCATTCTGAAAGGCAATTGTAAACAATGCTATTATAAGAAAGAACTTTAGAGAATGTCTTATTCAAGTTCTTGAAACAATTCAATAAAATTTATGCAAGACTAATGACTTTCTGATCAGGAAATAGAAAAGACAGAATATGACTCTATGACTGCTTAAATAAAAACCACAAAGGAGATGAGATCATCAGATTGGACATTAAGGAAAATAAGATTAATAAAATAAATAACATTCTTAAGGAATTATCTCAGAAGCCAAAGAGAAAAAAAGTAGAATAATGATTAAGATGATCCAACCCAGAAGGAGGGAACAAAGCTGACAGGTTTTAAAATGGTAGATCAATAATTTTTAATTAATAATTAAAAATAGTTCTGTATTAAAGAACTGAATTTATGTATAAGAAAAGTTCATAGAGGACTGGTCAACATTAGTTAAAAGATACCAGAATTCAGATATGCCTTTGTTAAAGTATTCCATGTTTAAAGGACTTAAAAAATACTCTCAATAAGCTTCTAGGAAAAAAAAAAAATTAGTACCTATGAAAAGGGAAAATAGCTGGCTGACTTCAAACTCTTGAAAGTAAAATTTCCAAAAGATAATGAAGATTGTAAAACAAGATTTCTAAATATTGCCAATCTGATTTTTATGCAGGAAGGCAAAAACAATTTAAAATAAATTTTAAAAGTTGTTCTTAGATAAACATCTCAAAAAATATGCCATCTACATTTTGTTTAGAAAAAATAAGTACTCAATGACACACTCCAAATAACTGAGAGATTATTCAAATCCTAAAATCCTAGAATGGGACTTTTTATAATTAAAGAACCAGTAATATTCAATGTATCCAATAAAACATAGATGTAATTATTTTAATAAGATAAAACTTCAACCAAATATCAAAAATAACTATTAAAGAAATTTTATTTGAAATAATGACATTGACATTGATGACATCAAGTTATAATTCTGTTTAAGCAAAACCTCAATAGAGAATAAAAGAGCACCAAACTGTTGCACCTGTAGAAAACAGAATATAAATAGACTTAAAATATGACACCAAACCAAGATACTGACTATAAAATGAAATTATAAAAAGATATTTAAGATGTGGAAAAGTGCTCAAAATAAAGTAAGGGGCAAAATCAACTTCTCAAATGGTACAAACACGTAATTATCAAATGTACACACACATCGATACTTACAAAATGTTAGCAGTCGTTCACTGTTAATGGTAGACTATGAGTCTTTAACATTCTCTTTTTTTATACTTTTGCATGTTTCACAATTTCCAAAATAAATATAGTCCTATTATAATCTGAAAAGTTTTAATAAAAAACATGTTCTTATAGTAATACAGATAAGATCAAACTTAGATATATGATGAATTTTTTTCAGTCTCTTTAATGGGCAGAAATTAGATTATTATTTAGTCTAATGGATACAATTTTTTTAATTTTTATTTTTTTTATAAATGACTCTAAGAGATTGTCTCAGTTGGGCCCAAGTGGTTATTGACCTGGTGGAGCCTAGTACCAGACACTGATATGCATTTGTATTAGTGAATATGCTGGAAGGTTTTAGTTGTGTTTGTTTTCTTTGTTTAGTTTAAAAAGCAGGAAATTACGCACAAGGGGCAAATAAAAATGTCCACAGAAATGAAGAACAAAAGACACTCTGCTGGCTCATGGGAGAAAGGGGTACAGGTAGGATCCTATGCTTGTTTTGAGGCTTGTTAAATTCAGCATAAAGCGTCCTACCTGTAGAACCAGAGGACAAAAATGCACCATGGAATTGAAGAGAAAGACTACATCTTTGCTAATTCTACCATTGGTTTTGGGGCAGCTTGGACACCCTAAGGCTTTGGGACCACAGGCAGAGGATTGCTGTGACAAGTGCAAAAACAGGAGAGTTGGAAGCTATCCACAGAACATTTCCACAAATGAAAATAGCAACAGGGGATGGGGAAATAGTGTTCAGAAGTTTCTTGTGTAAAAATTAGAATAGAAGAGAAAAACTATTAGGAAAAACTTTTTGATAACTAATGATCAGAATTGTCTATGAGATGTCCTCTGAGACTCCCAAGGGTTCTCCGTTACCTTTCCAATACACTTAAAATAATTGCCCATCACTAGCAGTGGCCAATGCCTTTCTACCTAATATGACATCTGCCTCCCTCGTCAACCTCATTTGTTACCCATTCAATACCCACACTTTCTCCAATACAATTTTGCTTGATCCAATGAAAGTTTTTTTTTATAAAACATCTTTTTTTTTTTCTCTTCCAATGGTCAGTACTTCTAAATCAGTATTAAAAAAAAATAATATTGAGCTTGTTTTATTCCTTCTAGTCTTTAACAGAAATGCTTCTAATATTTGTTTCAGTGTTTCAGTAATGTTTCCAATGAAACATTAGAATGTTATGGACTGATACATTTTTTTTTCATTTTTCAATTATATTAAGGAAAGAGTCAACTACTGCTATTGTGTTAAGAGTTAAAAATCAGACATTGTTTTAGAAGTTTGTCATATGCCCTTGTGGCATATGTGAGATGGTCAAGCATCTTTCTTTTTTGACCTTTTTATATGGTTATCTATGTGAGAAGATTTTCTATTTTTTAGCTATCTGCATCATTGGAATGAACACCTTATGCTTCTAGCTTATCTTTCATTTAGAGCACTTCTAAATGAAATGGGCTCTTTTTTTTCTTTCTTTCTTTTTTTTTTATTTTCCTTTTTCTTTTTTGGAAATGGGCTCTTTCTTGAAAGAAAGCTGTCTACTCCTACTGTACCCATGTCTTTGTTTATGTCACTTACTTTTGTCATTCAGGTCTAATGGCACCCCTCTGACAAAAAATTTCCCTAAACACATCCATGAAAATAACTACTTCCATCCGATACTCATCTCTGGAATTACTCATTATCAACCTGCCCTACTTTATTTAATTCATAGCATACCTTAATGTCTATAAATTTATCATATATGTATTTGTATACTTTGTTAGAATCTCAATATTTCACCATGATGAAGGCAGTGACTTAGTCTTATCTATTACTATATAATAACATCTTAAACAGTACCAGGAACTTACTAATATTTCAGTAACACACACACATACACACACACACACACACAGATATGGAAAGAGAGAGAAATAAAATGGGGTATGGGGGCACCTGGGTGGCTCAGTAAGTTAAGCCTCCGACTCTTGATTTCAGCTCAGGTCATGACCCACGTCAGGCTCTGTGCTCAGTGGGGAGCCTGCTTGTCCCTCTCCCTTCCTTTGCCCCTCTCCCTGGCCCTTCAACCCACTCAATTCTCTCACTTTCTCTCGCTCTCAATTAAATAAATAAATAAATATAATTTTAAAAAAGAAAATGGGGTGTGAGAAGGAGGGAAGAAGTGAGGAAGGAAGGAATGAAGAAAAAGCAATATAAAAAGGGTTTCTGAGGGTTACTTCAAGGGAAGATGGTGGCCAAAGCTGGGGAAATAGTTCCTGGCCAGATGTACTTCTCAGGAGTTTGTTTGCTAACAGTCTCAGTCATGTTGCTTCTTTAAAAAACAAACAAAAAAACACCAAAAAGGCTACTGCCTATACTAATTCAAAGTTTCTCTCCAAAAGTCTTAAATTCAGGTCAAGCATTATCACTCTTTCATTATAATAATATCCATAAAAAGCAAAATCTGCAGTTATAGGGATATATAATATCTGTGCATAATAAATGTGCTAAATTAACTGGTTATATTTATTATTGCTCAAATATATTATACTTCCTCTGGAATGTGTGATCCTTAGGCAAACTTTTTTTTCCCTTTTTGGAAACCCTAACTGCTTGATTAAAATAATGCTTCAGATTTAGTTTGTCATCTTTTGGCCAATCCATGGACTAATGTGATTTTTATTTAATTATTATAAATTTAATAAACAGGAGCTCAAATCACATCCCTAATATCTAGTCATTACAGACATGCTGCCTACCTCATGTTAGCTACCCTGGATAACTCAATCTGAGCATTCAGATATATTTCACCTTGATTTTTTTTTTTTTTTTTTTGGTAAGAGTAACTAAGTAGAAATGGCCTGTTTATGGAACACATTCATATAGGCTCCTATTAAAATTAAGTGAAATGTTTTCTAAGAAATTCAATAGGTTCCTAAGACTGTATCTACAGAGATTTCAGAAAAAGCCATAGCAAGTGGAGATAGGAAATATCTGAAGGCTGTCAAAATAACAAAGAGATGATATATCTATGGCCAAACAACTCAATGACTACTTAAAAAAGTGAGTTTTATTGATTATCATGACTCATATTCCATAGCCCTCAAAAAAATATTTTAGGGACACTTCAAGTGGCCACTTGACATCAATGAGACAGCCATGCTTGTAAAAATAAACTATAGAAATACAAAGAAAGTCTATGAAAGAAGATCGTTTTGAATAATTATATACATCTTTAACTTCTGATACTCTAGTTTACAATTTTTGGGTACTTTTCCTTTTCATGGGTAAACCCTGAGACAATATTAAAAGAAGAAAAATTTAGTCATCTTTTAATTTGATTGACTCATTTTATACTCTCCTCCCACCCCATGGGCTATTAAAAAAAAAAAAAAAAAACTTTCAAAACTATTGTGAAGTTTCTTACTTGGACAGAATAGATGCATTGTAATTTATAAAAGGAAGTTTTCTTCCTCCATGAACAATCACATCTCACTGTTCATAACATTGATAATCACGTGTAGTTATGTACAAAAAGTTTGAAAATCTGCTTTTTGTGTGTTATTTAAAGCTGCCAATTTGCCTAGGCTTATTAAAATCAAGGCTAAATCATTACAGTGAGTAGAGTCTTAAAGTTGTAGTTGCACTGTCATAGGCCTAAGAATAAATTAAAATGTAAAACTTGAACTTGAGAGACATTTAAATGATCAAACTAAAGCATTAATGCAGGATAAACCTAATCTTAGCAGTACAGGAATGAGGCTTTACTAGCAAGTCTTTTCCAAGAATCAATAAATGTTAGTGAACAATATTAAGTGATGTGCTTAACAGTCCAACGATTAATACACTTAACCTGGTTTTCTCAAAAGAGAAGGTTTGGTCACCTTGGATAGAAGCAGCCTGATATATTAAAATGTAAATTAATTGTCTCTTTCTAAGAGTTTTTTTTTTTTTTTTAACTACATAATAATCCATTAGTATCAAACCTGATTTTTTAAATTAAAACAAATAATTTCTTGGGGTGCCTGGGTGGCTCAGTCATTAAGTGTCTGCCTTTGGCTCAGGTCATGATCCCAGGGTCCTGGGATCGAGCCCCACATTGGGCTCCCTGCTCGACGGGAAGCCTGCTTCTCCCTCTCCCACTCCCACTGCTTGTGTTCCCTCTCTCGCTGTGTCTCTCTCTGTCAAATAAATAAATAAAATCTTAAAAAAAAAACAAAACAATTTCTTTTGCATATGGTACAATTTCAATATAAAAATATTAATATCATAAAATCTGGATTGACTGTCTGGCCTTAAGCAATCTCCTTGTAATAATATCCTCAGTTAGAAAGAATCCTTACTAGTTATTAGTTATTTTTATAAATAGCTTTATAGTATAGAGACAGAGTTAAAGATAACTCTTTTCTGTGACTTTACATTTCATTTAAAAACAGACATAATACTGAACAAAAGTGGTCTAAACCACTCATATGTATTACATACTTAATAATGTTTTAAGGGAATCTAGTTGTTTCTTATATTCATTTAAATTTTGAAAATGTTATCCATTATGTACTTTCTCTTTCTATTGCAACTATTAAGACTCAAAATTTTGTGTAATTCAATTTTTAAAAAATGCTTATTGTTGTATATTGTTGATATTTCATGTATTTTTTTTTAAAGATTTTATCTATCCATTCATGAAAGACAGAGAGAGAGAGAGAGAGAGAGGCAGAGGGAGAAGCAGACTTCCCGCAGAGCAGGGAGCCCGATGCGGGACTCGATCCCAGGACTCTGGGATCATGACCTGAGCCGAAGGCAGACGCTTAACCATCTGAGCCACCCAGGCGCCCGATATTTCATGTATTTTGATCTCTGTCTTTTCTCATTAGATTGTAATCTCTTTGAAGTCAGAATATCTATTTGTCCTACCCCACAGCACATATAAAAATGCAACCGCAGGTAACAAGGTTTATTCCAGGCAATTATACTGGTTCATCAACTCTCCCCGACTCACTAAGGTTGCTGTGTTTTGTTTACCTGGTTCTAATGATCCTTGCTGTCTATATTCAGTTTAATTTCTACTTTTGGCCACTTTTCTGTCCATCTCTATTTTGCTTATTGGCTTTTAATTGCACACTTAGGTCTTGGTTCTACTAACTCATCCCACCCTCTGTATATCGTCTACAATCTATATATGGTGAAGTTTTCTTTCTCAGTCTCGGAGCCCGATCATAACCCAGCCCAAATTAATCCATTACTCAGCACCCAGGAGACAGGGAGTCAGATTGAGTTATTCACAACGGGTGATGTAATAATAACTATTGTTCACTTATTAATCTTTGCTGTTAAAGAAACGTATTTAAAAGGTGGCAAAATTAAAAGACACACACACCCCCCAAATATTTTACATGCTCAGCTATTCCAGAACTTGACTAAAACATAATAAACTATATACCTCACCATGAGTTAGATAAGTCACGCAGATTACTTCTTATCATCAAGCCCGGTAACATGATTTATTATTGTACCCATTATAGAAATGGAGAAATCAAGTTAAGGGATATACATTATACTGACTGAATTATAAAGTGAACATTAAGAAGCTCAACTAGAAGTAATTTACCAATGCTATATCAAACTAATCATTTTAATTATTTTAATTATTTAATTTAATTTATTAATTTTAATTAAATTATTGGATTTAATTATTTAATTATTATCAAATTAATTATTTTAAATTGATTTTTCAACAAATAACTATTCAGGACTATGCATGTGTTAAATACTGTTCTAGCAATGAACAAAAGGAGAAAAACCCATGTTGTCATGAAACTTATATTTGAGTGGTGAAAAATAAGTTACAAAACAAAATATAAAACAATATATTAGTTGTTGATTTCATAAGTGTAGTACAGAAAAGTAAAGAGGACAGAGAATGCTATTGAGGAAAAAGACTTCGCAGAGAGTGAGAGCTGAGTAACAACCTAAAGCACATGATGGAGTAAGCAATAAATTACATAGAAAAATTTCATTCCAGACACAGGGAACAGTAAATGCAAAAGTGTATGACAGACGTATATCTGCTGTATTGTAGGAGCAGAGAGGTAGCCACTGTGGCTAGTGTAGAGCAAATTTGTGAGGAGGTGATGGGAGATAAAGTCGGAGAATCATGGGTGCCAAATTATATTGATTTCTGTATGCAGTTTAAAGGAATTTATTTCTTACTCTTAGTAAACTAGGAAGTCTGGGTGGGACTAAGCAGAGAAGTGACATTCTCTAATTTACATTTTTAATAAGACCACCTTGGCTGCTATGTTTAGAAGAGTCTGAAGAGTGTGGGATAAGGGTTAGAGAAGAAATGTCAGTTCACAGGTTGTTTCATTAATCCCAGTTTGAAAATGATATTAGCTTGCGTAATAGTCTCCGCAGTAATAGCAACGTAAGGTGGTAAGGTTTTGTGTAGCGGATAAGGTTTGCAAACATATTTGTGAAGGAAAGAAGTCAAGAATTATTCCAAGATTTTGGACCAAGTAACTAAACAGAAAAACTATGGGAGGAAAAAGTCTGGGGGAGATTAGTAGCTCAGTATTGAATACTGGGTGTGAGATGTCTATTATACATCTAAGGAGAGACATCCAGTAAGTAATTGATATACATGTTTGGAATTGAAGGGAGGGGCTGATGTAGATAATACATTTGGGAATAGATAATATAATTGGGAATTGATGTAGATCATATATTTGGGATTAAAATAAAGAAGAGGTCCTTTCATTGAGCCTTATTAAGAGGTTAAAATGTTGAGAAATTTAGCTCACATGTGGAAACTGATGATGCCACACATGCACCAAGAGGATAAAAAATGTTTATTACTCATAAGAGGCTTTATGGAGACAGAAGGGATGTCCTCCCAAACTGATCCAAAATGGCTTGAGAGAGCAAAGAAGAGAGATTGGCCTGGAGTTTTTATTATGGTTCAGGGTGTAGTCAGAATGAGGATTTCTGTGCATAGCCAGGAACTTGTGTGGTTTAAATCTGCTATCTGATGCTACCAAAGGAGGGAGCACCCAGGTTTTCTTATAAATTTGCTTAGATGTGGGGCTGAAGGAGGAGAGGAAAGAATAAGTAAAGCTGAAAAAATGTCTGCAGTGAAATTAAAAAAAAAAAAAAAGGGATTCAGGCTCTTATTCTAGATAACTAGAAAAAAATCACCTTTGAGTTAGGAGGTTATTTCAAGAGAAGTAGAAAAAGGATGTTTTGAGAAAGACTGAGTTATCAGCGGGGTCAAATATTGATGGTAAGTCAAGTAATACAAGTGGTATGAATAACCACTGGATTTAGTATTATGGAGGTCTTTATGTCCTTAGAAACAATAGTCTCCCTAGAGTGAGGGGAGAAAGTCAAAGACCTCTCAAGTAAGACTGAGAGAGCAGATATTGGAGGCTGCAAAATTAGACCTTTTTATAAAAATTTTACCATGAAGAGGAAGGAGAAAAATGTAAAGAGTGGGAAGAGGAGGTAGGAATTAAGTAAAACCAAGAGAAGCTTGTGCTTTAAGTAAATTTGATGCCTAATACCACTAAAATTGTCACCTTCACATGAATTTCAAATTGCCCCAGGCAAATAGGCATTGACAATTAGAACTTATTTAGAACTTCCATTTCCATTGCAAACTTAACACATATGTTTTAGCTCCCTAAATCTCATTTAAATGACAAATCTATTACAGTTCTGAGACTGGCAGGACAACACTTCATCTTCCGTTATTATATCATTAATTCTTTTAAGGTATGAGCAAGAATGGCAGTAGACACAGACCAGAACATACTCATTAGCATGCAGAATGGCAGAAAGTCTCAGTTTAGTGAATACTGAGAAGAGTAATAGGCTGTGAGAAACAGGTTAATTAAAAGATGCATTCATAATACTGAGAATCTCCTACATATTTGCCCCTCCCATATTACAACACAGCAAACTATTATGTTGCTTTCCATCCTTCCCTGTCTACAAGGATATTTCTACTCTCTAGTCTAAAAAAGCAGTAAGTCTGAGAAGGAGTAGGGCACCGAGTATGGCTATTAGATTCCAAAAGTGAAGCTCTTTTTTTTATTTCTGTACTAGTACGGACCCCAGAATGTTCATCTATTTCTCATTAAACCTGAAAGTGAGTCTTTTTTTTTTTTTTTTAAAGATTTTATTTATTTATTTGACAGAGAGAGAGACAGCTAGAGAGAGAACACAAGCAGAGAGAGTGGGAGAGGGAGAAGCAGGTTTCCCCCCGAGCAGGGAGCCCGATGCGGGGCTTGATCCCAGGACCCTGGGATCATGACCTGAGCTGAAGGCAGACGCTTAACGACTGAGCCACCCAGGTGTCCCGAAACCTGAAAATGAGTCTTGCTAAGTCAGGAAGACCTTCCCACATACTCAGTTCACCCAAGTAAATCTTCCAATTGAGGAAAGGCCTGCGGTGGAAACACCATGCCGCATATACTAGCTATTCATCATAATTCTAGTCCTAAATTCATCATTTGCATAGGAACTACTGGACACCTGAGGAAAATTAATAGTATAAAGAATCAAGTTGAAGAAAGAGAACTTAAGCCAAAGGAAGCAAAACCTTTAAAATATTAATTATAATTAATAAATCTAGAGTTATTCATAACGAAAGATTCAAGAACAAGAAACAATTCTAGAAAAATAAAAATAAAATAAGATTCTCAAAAGAACTGATTAGAAGTTTAAAAGACAAAAGTTAAGCAGAAACAATGAAGGAAAAAATAATGAAATATACAAAAAATTATGAAGTCAACATGTTTTCAGAGTTAAGGGCTCAACATGACAAATGAAAACATTTTCATTTGGACATGTGGCTTGTGAAATTTTAGAATATCAGAGAAAAATAGAAGCTACAAAATCTTTGAGAGGGAAGAAAATCAGCTTATCCTATAAAGATATGAAAATAAGATGATCCTCAGATTTCATTAGTCATATTAGATGTTAGAGAAAAATGGAACAATGATTTCACTGTTCAGAGGAAAACTGACTAGAATATGCAACTAGATATGAAATATGATAATTTGAAAACTACCTAGAATATGCAAACTAGAAAGTTATCAAATATAAAGTAAAGGCGTTTTCAATTGTTCAAAAACTAACAATTAAATTCCATTTATTTTTCTGTCTAAGGTGGAATAAGAAAACAGAAAAGTGGGAGAAGACTGTCTTAAATAATGAAGCCAATTCTCCATAACAAACTTGGTAACTATATGAATATGAGAGACAGAATACTGGAGTGATTGAGAGCCTTGACTTTATTTTTCCACTGTCTGCTACACCATGAGTTCCATGATGTTTGCCAAGTCATTTAACCTCTCTGTCAGTTTCTTCATTTGTAAAATGAGCAATAATTGGACCAACCTCATAGAGTTGTTGTGATAATTAAATGAGTTAATACGTGTGAAATACTTAAGTGTGAAAATCTCAGTAACAATATGAGCGCATAATATCAGGTTATACACTGGCCATCAAAAATTGAAGGAAATACAGGTAGAATGTTTTTAAACATATAAAGGAATATATAATTTACCTTAAGCATTGTGGGGGTTAAGGACAAAATCCACATATAACTTTTGAGTCCCCAAAAACTTCACTACTAATAGCCTATTATTCACTGGAAGGCTTACTGATAACATAAACAGCCAATTAACACAAATTTTATATGTTCTATGTATCATATACTGCATACTTATAGTAAATTAAGCTATAGAAAAGAAAATGTTATTAAGAAAATCACTAGGAAGAGAAAACAAATTTACAGTACTGTACTTTATTTACTGAAAAACATCTGAATATAAGTGGACCCACATAGCTCAAACCCATATTGTTCAAGGATCATGTTTAATGGAATGAATAAAAGGAGAAGGCATCAAAACTGGAAGTATGGGGGCACCTCAGTGGCTCAGTCGTTAAGCGTCTGCCTTCAGCTAGGGTCATGATCCCAGAGTCCTGGGATCGAGCCCTGCATCGGGCTCGCTGCTCAGTGGGAGGCCTGCTTCTCCTTCTCCCACTCCCCCTGCTTGTGTTCCTGCTCTCGCTATCTCTGTCAAGTAAAAAAATAAAATATTTAAAAAAAAAACAAAACCCAGAAGTATGGTAAAAACTCAAAAGATTTAATTACACAGTGAAACAGATATTATGATTTACATATACGTGTAATCTTTCCATAATGTGGAGAATATGTGAATGGATGGAAATGGGACTGGGCAAACTGGTGTGCTTGACTTATTAGAAATTATAGGTTGAATAAAGAACTTGTATCAAGATACGTGCTAAAAAGGCCAAGTCTAGGCAACTTCTCAGTTCCTCACTGGTAAAATGTGTCTATTGGACACATTGCTGGTTGAAGGAGGATGTAAATAGAAGAATGAGCTTCCTTCCTGGTTATAGCAGGCTCTGACTTCACCCTACTCTACCTGCTAACACAACCGTCTAGGAGAAAGAAGTTTCTGAGTATAGTAAGATTCACCTTGTGCTAAGGAGTTTGAGTTGCGTCTAGCTGAAGTACTAGGTTATGAGCTTCCCACTGTAGGAGCTGCCAGAGTCAGAAAACCAAAAGTTTATAGACCTGGCTCTCCCCAGTCTCCATAGAGGAAACAAAGCAAAGAATGGGAAGTCTCCCCATAGTCAAAAGTTTAACGCAGAAAATAAAAAAAATATATATAATAATATATTGAGTATTATTAGTTTTCATTTCTTAGACATTGAACAGAAAATTTATATTTTCATGAATAAATACAGTTTTATCAACATTGAAAATATAAAAGTGGTATAGAAGAACAAATTCGGCAGGTTAAAAGACAGGAAAATTAGAGAAACAAGTAAGGCTAGAAGTTTCTTTTTACACAGTAGGTTAATAACATAAATATTGAATTTTGGTATATCAAGAAATATTGTTAAATCAACTAATGGATGATTTAATAATAAAAAAGTAAGTTAAAAAATTGAAAAAGAGGATAAGAGGGTCAGGGTGAGTTAATCTCTTATTCTTCATAGAAGAAGGTCATCAGACACTGTCAAAGTTGATTAATCAAACTATGGTCATATAAACACATTATTTAGAACTATGAAGACAACTACCAGAAACATCAAAAATAAAATTTAATCTGATTGCTTGTGGAGAGAGGAAAAATGGGGATAAAAGAGGAATGTGTACATTTGTGTGTGTGTGTGTGTGTGTGTGTGTGTGTGTGTGTGACACAGAGAGAGGGGTGGGGATAGAAAGAGAGAATTAGGCAGTCCTTATTGCAACCAATTGGAAGAACACTTCTGTTAAGAATCAGCATTGTTTTGGTGTTTACTCAGGTATATCGAGCCAACTATACAACAGGGACTAGAACCCAAAATTACTTGACCATCTTCACTTTATGAAACTTCAGGGGAAGAGGAAGGAATTAACAACGAAGATAGAACATTAAGCATCCAAACTGCTATTGTTTAAAGAATTTTGTTGCTACCCTAGCAATCCATACACGGATATGCACAAAACAATCATTGTTAGCCAACAAACTGAATTAATATTATCAGTTGACTCATCAAGAAACAACCCACACTCAAGAAGTATATTTATAGCATGCACTATTTATTTATTTATTTATTTTCTGTTCAGAAGAATAAACCATGAGGAATCAAATACTCAAGATGGTCTTGAGGTAAAATTGCTAGTTAACGAGCTGTGCTGAATAGTTTCTTCAGCCACAGTTATAAACTGCTTCAGACATGCTGGCTGTTTCAAATGATCCACACAATTGTGAAATGAAGATAGAAAAAGACACTTTTGAACAAGATTTGGGGGACTCTGCTAAAGCACTAAATGACATTATGCACAGTTTCTTGATGAGACCATTTCAACATTTCCTAATTTCTATCACAATTTAACAGTTACAGCAGACCTGGTTTCCTTGAAATTTGTTGTGAGGTTAGTAATGAATTAATTCTACCTGCACTAGATAGAGGATTAAGGAAATCATTTTGACTTAAAATAGCTGCAAATCCTATTATGTCTGACTATGAACATTTTTGCCTGCCCAAGAAATCTTTGTGAACTATTTCCACCATCACCCTATCCGCATAGGATTAACATTAATGTCAAAGAACAAGATTATCGCTCAACACACCAAACTAAAGTATAATATATAAAATATATAATACATGATTAATATATACATATATATCCTTGGAAGATTTTTTTTAATCATCAGTCTCTCTGGTGAATATTTGATATTGTATAACACTCATAAGTATAATATCTACAGTTTTATTAATATTCTAATTTATTCCCACACCATTTGCACTAGAGTAGTTGTAACTTCAGTAGTGCACTAAAAATATTGCATAATGTTAACAATCACAGATAAAACAAAATATTAGTATTTCACTAACATAGTATGTTATTTATATTTTGAAAAAATTAATAGTAACTACTGAAATACATGAAGTAACCCTTTACATTTTCTTGTTTAGATAATTTTTAAAAATCATAGAAATGTAACATGAAGTTTACATATAGGAAGTTGTCATATGGTGCAAACCATTCCATAAAATCCTCTTACATGTGTTCTTCAGTCTACATAGTTATTCTACTTAATACTTCTTAAAAGTAAATCATAGCATCTATATAATTCTGTTACTGCAAACTTACACACTTCTCAAACATTGTGACAAATCCCTAGCAATTTGAAATTAAACAGTTGTATTTGCAACACCACCTTAATAAAACCCATTTTAAAATAACTATTTAAGGACATCTTATAATGTTAAATGTCTTGTTATTAATACAGATTCATTAATTATATTTCACATGTGTTTTATATCATCATTTTTTTAGTTAAAAGTTTTATCGATAACTCCATGACTGGCACAATGATCAATGAATCATGACCTACTCACAGTTTAAACTCTCTACTCATTAACTGATCCATGAGCCAGACAAAAATATAATTTTAAATAATTACATTTTTAACATGTTTTATTATGACTTATTCAGTTTGAAATCCTACAATTGAGAATTCCTTCATGAGCTCAGGCTAATTTCTAGGAAAGAATACTGGGGAAACAGGATAAAAAACACAGAAAAAGGATAAATGAAGAGTCAGAATTAAAGTTATTGCAGTGCATTCATCTTGTTCCCCAGAGTATCTACAAACATGTCAAATTTGGGATAGTAAAGCATGCCAGCTCACCTAATTCAGCTTGTTTATTAAACAAATCTTGATATAATATTGTTCTAGGCTAGTGCATGTCTTTTTTTTTAATTGTCATAAAACATACATAGCATAATATTTATCATTTTAACTATTTGTAAATATACAATTCAATGACATTAAATACATTCACAATGTTGTATAACCATCACCACAATCTATAACCCAAAATTTTCATCATCCCCAACAAAAATTCTGTATTCACTAAATAATAACTCTATTTTTTCCTTCCCCCATCCTTGGTAACCTCCATTCTATTATTTTGTATCTATAAATGTGTCTATTCTGGGTACTTCATATAAGTTTTGCCCTTCTATGTCTGGCTTAAGTGTAATATTTTAAAGGCCCATTCATGTTGTAGCATGTAGCAAAATTTAATCCCTTTTTATGCATGAATACTATTTAATTGTATGTAAAAGAACTACATTTTAAAAAATATTTATTTATTTATTTGAGAGAGAGAGAGAAAGAAGGGGGAGGGACCAAGGATGAGGGAAACAAGCAGACTCTCAATGCAGGGCTCGATCCCAGGACCCTGAGATCATGACCTGAGCCGAAATCAAGAGTCACACGCTTAAGTGATTGAGCCACCCAGGTGCCCTAATAATTACATTTTTAAAGTAAATATAAAAAGACAAACATGATGGGTGCCTGGGTGGCTCAGTTGGTTAAGTGACTGCCTTTGGCTCAGGTCATGATCCTGGAGACCCAGGATCGAGTCCCGCATCAGGCTCCCTGCTCAGCAGGGAATCTGTTTCTCCCTCTGACCCTCCCCCCTCTCATGTGCTCTCTCTCTCTCAAATAAATAAATAAAATCTTTAAAAAAAAAAAAAAAAGACAAACATGACATATATAACAAAAAATTTTCAATACTTTTATACTATATTTTTGGTGGCCATGTGATTTATTATTCATTTTAATTCTGAGAGTAAAAGGGATAACTAATAACAATTACACCTGGACAACAAACTTAGACTGGGACTCTCTAAGGCAAACAAGAAAAATGGTCATCCTAGGTATCAAGAACCTCATTGCAGCAAGAAGCAGAATATAGATGGTTACCTATGGCAAACAAAGTATTTTCTTCATGAAGAACTAGATATAGAATTGCTTTGTGGGATTCCATGGTTTTGGTGTAAATTAAAGGTTTAAAATAAAACAAAATTCAAATGGCAAACAGTAGCTTTAAGATAACAGTTTTTCAAACAAACAAACTGGCCTTGGAGGCTCCTAAGAATTGGAGGGAACCAGAAGAAAACCTTCATTCACTGGTTAGAGTACTGCTGAGATCACCATAATTTCACCTGAATACAGCAGACTCTAGTTATTTTGAAAACTTAATTTCACCCCATGCTATGATTACAGAACAAAGAGCCTCTTAAAATCAGTAAATACCCTTTACTCCTCCCCCACTTCCATTTTTACCTAAATCTTTTCAATTCTCTTCTCATCTGTCTTTCAAAATTTTACTCATCATGTCACTTTTCACTAGGAGCCTTCCCTAATTGTCATGGCAGACATGTCTACCTCGACTAGAGTACTTATTTTTCCACCTAATCTTACGATTATATATACTTTTAATACATATATTCAGAGCTTGAGGTGATTGATATCTTCTATACTTTCCATCATCTAATCTATTGTACCTTCTAAAATAGAGTTTCACAAGTGCATAAAAGTAAAATAATGGGTTACGATCTGTCCACAAAAGAAATAGCTCTTTCTTGAGACACACAGAACACCTAACACTCTCCTGACCAATTAGCTTCCAAAATTTCAAGGTCATATGCAGTCTAAAAACAATAGAAGAGGTTGCTGAGGTTGGGAAAATGTTTACCAGAATATCATAATAACCTTTTGTCCACTGCAGACACCTAAAACAATCAAGAGTATGCTTGAGTTTGTCATAGCCACATGGCAGTGCATCAAGGAAAAAGATTATCTTAAGAAAAGGATTTTGACTGAAGAACTAGAAGCATAAAAATTCAGAGTTTGAGTGAACCATAAAATTTACCCTTTTTAGAAAGCTACCTTCTCCAATCTCCTTATAATGTACTAATTTACTGGACAATATACTAGAGAGATGATTGTTCTAATTCACCTTAATACCTCCATTAATGGGAACCCATTACCAGTTGAAAAAGCCTCTTCAATTTAGTGTTAATGTGTTCAGAGGGCTAATTTAGAAAACTTCAGTTTCATATATATTTTGTGTGTGAAATATTACTCTATTCCTCAATATTCTTTAATATTTCATACTATTCCAATGAATGCTATCTCATTCATACAGCTCGACCTGTTGTATTGAGATAGGGTATAATGCAAAATAACAAAAGAGTGTTGACAGGAAGTTAAAAGCTTAGCTTTTAAGGGTGGGATGTAAAGACCTTATGTTACAGCGATAGTGTTAGAAGTATAGTTGAGAAGTGTAATACTTCTACTTCCTGGAGACCAGATAACCTTGTCCTAAAAAGGGAGGAAATCAAAAGTAAAAAGAATCTAGGTACTGGTGTAAGGCCTTGAGAAGCATGGGTACTCCCATGTCTAAGTTTTTGTTAGTGGGGAGGGCTGATAATAGAAACTCCAATAATTTCGAGTGATCCAAATACAAGTATGATGAATGATTCTCCATCCCTCACTCCTGCTCCCAGTAAAGGCTGAAATTTTGCAAAACCTAGAGAGCCCATATAGATCAGTCTCCCAAGAAAAAGAACAGTTTTGAGAAGTGTAAAGAATGGATCTGGAGAGACAACGAGAAAATGTCTGATAGAAATGCAGCAGGATTTATGGAAGGTCTGAAGGCTCACTTGAGGTTGTAGCCATCAATTCAAAGACAGACCGGTCAGTGAGATTGCATTTTCTTCTCTATCCCCTACATTCAGTAGTCTGGATATATTGCAGAAATAGTTAAAGAATTTAGATTTTGTCAGGTAAGTACGAAAGGTGGAGGGAAAAAGAAAGGAATATTGGAGTAGAGATCGTATTCATGATATTGATTATAGTGCTAGATCAGGTTATAATCTGAAAAAGGAAAAAATGATAGACCTCTCATCCTGTAAATAACATAGGGTTAATAAAATAGAGGTACCATTAGGTTGAAACAATTTAAAATTAGTATACTAGAATAGAAAATAGGATATAGAATAGCAAAGTAGAAGAGTGGACAGAAATCAGAACATTTGTCATCTGAGATGTTTGAAATTGACACACTTGGTAATTCAGAGTTGCAGTATGAGCATTACAGTATGCTGCTGAAGAGGTATGTTAATGCAATGATTTTCACAATCAAGGTGCTTTCTTCTATTAAACTACCTTAATTTAAGAATGAAGGGGGAGTGGATTAGAGGAGAAATTCCTGGTATTACCTTGTCCAGGGGATTTCAAACCTTTGGATAGGTATTGACTTAAAAAAGAAAAAAAAGATCCTCACAGGAGTTTTAACATTAAAATGTCAGTCAACTAATTTTTTACATATTGATGGTACTGGTTCGTACCATGGAGGCAAAGAAATCATCAGCACACGCAAGAGTGCAAGGCATATAGTAGGTATTCAATATGTATTTGTTTCATGAGAAAGATTGTTTGAAAGAATATAATTTTAAGAACTAATGAGAAAATCATTATGAAAATACTTGTTCATTCAGTTATTTTTTGTGTCATAAATAGACGAGGTAGTATATTTGAAAGCTTTCTAGATTTTAAAGCTTCATAATCATTATGTTTCTGCAGTTTTGATGTATTAATATCCGTTTAACAACCATTCATAGAAAAATGCTGTAAAGAAAAAGAAAATTTCCAAAATCTTTAATAGGAGACATATATCAATTGGGTTCTTAAGTTGGACTTGACATCCTTCAATTACATAAAGAATAGTTTTGAAAATATAACCTTATTTTTGACTGTTGAGTGTCACTAATCCAGTGCTGTGTTTACCCATTTTTATCTTCATATGATAAATATTGCTAATTTTATTTATTTATTTATTTATTCAATTTTATTTATTATCTAATTTCATTTCTTTCTACTCTCCTCCTCCTTCATTTATTTATTCATTTATTTTCTTGCAGAAGCAAACACATTTTTTTCTCTTCTTACAAAAACAGAAAGAATGACCGTTCATATTACTCTCAGGACTGCATGCTTAGGAAGTTTCTTCCTTCATGGATCTTTTCATGATTTGCTTATTAGGTCTTATTGCATCTTGTAGGTCTCAGGTTAAATATCTGTTCCACTCCCTACCCTAGACACTATTATAATTCTAGCGTATCATTCATTTTTTATCTTTAACAAAGCACTTATCAACACTTGAACTTATCTTGTTTACATGTTTAATCCTTATCTCACACCTAACCCTCACTATCAAGTAAGATCCTTAAGGTCAAGGATTCAGTTTGTCTTTACTCCTGTGTTCCTAACACTTAGAGAAGTACTTAACAAATAGTAGGTTCCCATAGAATACTGGTAGGCTTTCTAACATTAACAAATCTGTAAATCTTCCCTTTTAAGATTTCTTTAATGGATATCATAGTTAAATAGCAGTACTGTATCAGCCAGTCTAGTCCAGATACAAAAATTTCATCAGACAGTTTAACAGAGTTTTTGGTATAAAGAATTATAAACCATGTCTCAGAGAACTAGAAAGACAAAAAGGAGATACTAAAGTATCACAGAAGGAAGCAATTACCACTTTCATGGCTGGGGAACAAAGAGGTAAGGTTGGAATTGGTAGCATTTAGAAACCTGGAGAAGAGTCCTGTGAATCTGAACTCAGATCTCTGAGGAAGGGATGATGCTAAGTTGGGGCTATCTATGAGATGCCACAGCAGAAAATTATGCTTTCCCACAGCATTAAAAGACTGAAAAGTGGAATCAGCTGCTACCACAGCAATCAGTTCTCTGTTGTTCTAAGGACGAAGAAGTGCTGTGGTGATGGCGACAGAAGCAGGAAACAAACAGAAGTAGCAGGTCCTTTTTCCTACAGCCTTCCTCTATTTACTTCTACTGAAAGAATCTAATAGGAACCATCTATCAAAGGAGAAAAGTAGTTTGCAAAATTCCAGCCCCACTAAAAACATGGTAAAAAAGGGTCAGTTTGAAGTCAAGATCATAAGTTTAATAACCAAAATATTTAATTTATATTTAATTTATATTTACTTGAGCAATTTTCTAATTAAATCTTAAATTTTTGAACATGATTTTAAATACTTAATATATTTGAAATTTATTTTGTTAAATGTTTTGAGGTTGCTATAATTAAATTGTTTCCCACAGTTAGTTTTTGTCCCATCACTATTCATTCAATAATTCTCTCTCATTATATAAAATTCTTTTTTAACACAGTAAATTCTAATGAAGGGAGAGAAACGGGGTGGATAAAGATACACAGATGTTTGGTTTACTTTTTTTTTAATTCCTTGTTCTATTTTCTGATTTCCTCAAATCTTTTGTTCTTTCAATATTTTTTTTTAAACATCTATTTAATTATTTATTAAAGAGAAAGAGAGGGAGAGTGTGAGCTGGGGGAGGGGTAGAGAGAGAGAGAAAGAGAATCTCAAGCAGACTCCCAACTAAGAGCAGAGCCCAACACAGGGCTTGATCTTACAACCCTGAGATCATGACCTGAGCTGAAACCAAGAGTCAGATGCTCAACCGACTGAGACACCCAGGCTTCAATATTTCAATATACCAGTTCTTTCAATATTTCTATCTCACTAAATGACACTACTCCCATCAGAAACCTGGGTGTCTTCTTTGTCTTCATCCTCTGTGCTTTCCTTTCTTTTCTTTCTGGGAATTCTTATCCCCTTTTTAATTTGTTCTCTCATTGCAGCCAGGATGATTTTTATAAAACACAAATAGGATCATGCTTTCTTCTTACTTGAAACATTACCATGGTCTCATTTTGCTCTTAAGAACACATCTTTACCATGTCTGAGCAGGACTAATATCATCTGCTATGTACCCACTATCATAGTTTCACCTTTCAGTGTACTTCTTTGCACTCACTGTACTTTAATTCCACGGGAGTTTTCCCCTAATACTGCTATGTTTCTGCTCCAAGCAGGGTCTTAAACAATGGTTCCTTCTGCCTTGAAGGGGCTATCCACTCCCACCCTCTGCAGCTAGGAGCCTCTTCAATTTATTTTCAATTTTACATATATTGTCTCTTTCATAGGGTAGTTTCTGTGAACTCCTTTACTAGGTTACAGTCTTCTATTACATAGTAACTTTTTATAGGCCATATGACTAATCCTTCTGCCACTCAATAGTAAGTTCTGTAAAGGCAATGTTTGGCTCACACATTTTATCCATGGAGTACTTGCCATATACTGATTATTCAATTAATATGTGCTCAATAAATTAATAGAGATAATGCCATCTATTATTAGGTATATAATCCGACTATTTGTTTGCTTCAGTTTCCTTCCAAGAGACATTTATAATGCCCATTTTTAAGTTCTATATATTTTATTCATTTATTATCAGACATTTTACATTTTATGTTGCCATATGGAACTATTCAAATTGTATTTTCAAATAAGATGAATTTTTGAATTTCAACAATGTTTTAATTGATCTTCTTGGGAGCTATTTTTTAAGAATATAATCAGAAATAAACCCACAATTATGTGGTCAATTAATCTGACAAAAAAGACAAGAATATGCAATGGGAAAAAGACAGTCCTTCAACAAATGGTGTTGGGAAAACTGGACAGCAACATGCAGAAGAATGAAACTGGACCACTTTTTCAAACTCTACATGACGATAAACTTAAAATGGATTAAAGACCTAAATGTGGGACCTGACAGCATAAAAATCCTAAAAGAGAGCACAGGCAGTAATTTCTCTGTCATTGGAAGTAGCGACAGTTCTCTAGATATGTCTCCTGAGGCAAGGGAAACAAAAGAAAATTAAACTATTACAAATACATAAGGTAAAAAGCTTATAGACAGCAAAAACAAAACAAAACAAAAAACAAAAACAAAATCAAAACAAAAACCAGCAACAACCAAAAAAATTAAAAGACAACCTACGTAATGGGAGAAGATATTTGCAAATGACATATCTGATAAAGGGTTAGAATCCAAAATATATAAAGAACTTATGCAACTCAACACACACACACACACACACACACACACACACACACACACACACGCAATTAAAAAATGAGCCGAAGGCATGAACAGACATTTCTCCAAAGACGACATACAGATGGCCAACAGACACATGAAAAGATGCTCAACATCACTCATCCTCAGGGAAATGCACATAAAAACCACAGTGAGATATTACCTCAGACTTGTCGGAATGGCTAAAATCAAAAACACAAGAAATAGTAAGTGTTGGTGAGGGTGTGGAGAAAAAGGAACCCTCATGCACTGTTGCAGGAAAGCTAACTGGTGCAGCCACTGTGGAAAACAGTATGGAGGTTCCTCAAAAAATTAAAAAAAAATAGAATTACCAGATGATCCAGTAACTCCACTACTGGGTATTTACCCAAAGAATATGAAAACACTAATCTGAAAAGATATATGCACCTTAATGTTTATTGCATTATTTACAATAGCAAAAATATGGAAGCAGCCTAAGTGTGCATCAACAAATGAATGGATGAGGAAGATGTGGTGTGTATATACACATACAATTGAATATTACCTAGCCATAAAAAAGAATGAAATCCTGTCATGTGCGACAACATGGATGTATCTAAAGGGTGTAATGCTAAGCAAAATAAGTCAGTCAGAAAAAGACAAATACCATATGATTTCACTCATATGTGTAATTTAAGAAACAAAACAAATGAACAAAGAAAAAGGAGAAAAACTAAAAAAAAACAGACTCAACTATAGAGAACACATTGATGGTTACCAGAGGAGAGGTCGGGGGAGGGGATGTGTGAAATAGGTGAAGGGGATTAAGAGTACACTTAGTAAGATGAACACTGAGTAATGTACAGAATTGTGGAATCACTGTATTGTACACTGAAAGTAATATAACACTGTATGTTAATGATACTGAAAATTTTTAAAAAAGAATATAATCACTTCTGCAAATACTAATGATAATTCTCCTTTCTTTCAAATGTCTTTTAGTTTTTCTTGATTATTATCTAAAACTTCCAGAAAAAAAATATGTAATGATAGGAGTGATTGTGGCATTCTTACAAACAGCTTTGAAAATATTTTGGGGTTAAAAAAAAATAGTAAGAGTAAGCTACACTAATAAGTAGTAAAAGGAATGGAACTGTTAAATTTCTACTTTACACTTACCTTGTTAAAAATACTGCCCCCGCTTGGTATGTTGTCATTCTACTTCCAAGACAATGTTGTATTTTTTCCTTGGATTCTTATATCCCTTTAACAAGTTTCTCATACTCTTTTGTGTGTAATAATGTGTAGTTTGATTTATTGCTGTTTATCATATGTTGCCAGAAGTTCCAATAAAGCCCAGAGAACTCCAGACAAGGCTGCTCAGATTTAAATCCTTGCTTCATTTCTTACTAGCTTTGTGACCTAGGAAAGTCATCTGATTTCACTGTGACTCATTTCCTCATCTGTAAAATAGTTTGAGAATAAGAAGAGTTAGTATACATAAAACATTAAAAGATCCTGAAGATTTACAGGGCTTTTAGGACCCTATGATTACATAATCACAAACAGAATTATAGAATGTTGGATAGAAAATTATGTGATACAAGAAAATCATTTTTATCATTTAAAACTGAAAATGCATCTATATATTTTTTACTCTTATTCAATCAGTAGTGCTTCAATATATCTTAAAGGATTATAAACTAAAAATACATATCAAAAGCATTTATTTCAGTGAAACTTCTATGTTATCAAAAGCCAGTTATAGGTCAAGAAACATTGAGAATGGTTCTGATTTACTTTTAGCAGCTCAAGTACAAGAAGAAGACTTAAAATTAATCAAGTGAGAATCTTGAGAATGAGTTTGAAAGATGTGTCCCTTTAATTTCAATAAAAGATTAGCCACAGAAAAGATGGGAAAAAATCAAGAAGTAATATTTGAGAGGTGCCATCTTAGAAGTAGCTCATCCTTAGGGACAATTTGTAAATTTGTGGAATATCCTCAAATCCAATCAAGATGACTAGAGTCAGGGAAAAAAGGGATCATCAAACTTAGAAAAAGTTATAACTTAATCACTATTTGTTATCCCTCATAAAACCTTCTGCTTAGAATTTAGTCCAATGCACATCAGGCTGGGATGCCAAGAATGATGAGCATCAGTGTTCCAGTCCCTCAAAAAGCAATGGCATAATCCTCATAGTGAAAGTATTAAAGTGCCTGTGGGCTTAAATCTAAGTCTCCCATGTGTTTATCATTGAGAACCAGTGCATGAGTCTGACTAATTAAAATATATAATCGATTTGAAAATTAGAAGAATCAAGTAAAATGTCCTACTTTATGATATTTAAGGTTAACCTAAGATAAATCATTGGACTTGTAAAATATTACATCAACATTAAATTTTATGTATATTTGTTTATAAGGATACGCTTTTAAAATCAGGTTTAGATAAGCCCCACACTATATTGAAATGTGTCTTGCTATTCCTAATATCAATAAGCAAAGTCTGCCAAAAAGGGAGCATCCTCTTATAATGAGTCTCAGAAATCAGTTTCTGAGAATTTAGGGATTTAATAATATCGATGAGGGTTTGGGTGAGTTATGGATAGAATAAAAGATATTATCTAAGAGATATGTAAGCAGCAGAGTTTTGAAAAAGGAGTAGCACTAGAAATTTTAAAAATATACATATGCTGTCTTCCCCACTCTCCTGTAAAAAGACATTATCGACAAATGTGTGATTCATGATAGAAAAAGGTTTTTAGTTAAAATATATCTAAAATCATAAGGGACATTCTAAATCCTGAAAAATGATGGAATGTAGGTACAACAGTTGAAATTTTGGAAGGTTTGATCAACATAATTTATGAATTGTTCTAATAGATAATAGGTAAATACTGCTCTGCTCCCAAAAAGTTGAGTATACACATTTGTTTTCCTTTTTTAAAATTTTTAAAATAAGACTATATATTTAATGTCTATGGCATGATGTTTTGATATACATTCGCATAGTGAAATGATTACTACAGTCAAACTAATTATAACATAACCATTTCCCCATATAGTTATCATTTTCCTCCCCAGGAGATGAAGGTGTGCCTGTCTCAGTTCCTCGAGACAGGCAAGATAGAAGCCAGCCCTCCTAGTAGCCCCTGGAAAAGCCGGGGTCCTAGATGTCGGGTCCAATTCCTTCTCTCCTCAATGAGAACCTGGGAGCTGGAGTGCCCATCCACTCCGCACTGAGCTGGGGGAAGGAGCTGTGGCAAATGCCTGCACTCTTGTTCAGGCCACGTGCTCTTTCCTACGGTTGTTTTGCTCTCTGTCTCTCCCAGGGGACAAGCGAACCACAGGGCTCATCAGCTCTCAGAGACAGGTGGGTTAGCTGGAGGCTTGGCTCTGTCTCTGGAGTACGGGGGCAAGAGGGGTGTTGTAGGCAGTGCCCACCCGCCATCTCAAATTACCAGGAGGCTAGGGATTACCTGCCAGAGACAAGCCAGTTAGGAGCCAGACCTCCGGGGAAGCAGCTGGAGAAGTTGAGGCACTGGACGTGCAGTCTAACCCCTTTCAGGCAGAAGGTGGGAGATGGGCATTATCGCAGGAACGTGATAGGACCAGGCTCGCACGAGAGCCTGCAGAGTCATTTAAAACTGTTTTGTTCACCGGAGATCTGAGGGACTAGCAAATGCCAGGCCCCAGGAGTTCCCAGACACAGGCAATGGAAGCCCAGACCCTCAGGCAGCTGCGGGAAAAGTGAGGGCACTGGAAGTATGGTCCAATTCCTTCCCGGTGGAAGCGAAAAGTTTGTGTTCGTTTGTTTTCCTCAGAAGAGGGGTGGAGGGTGGGAGGGAGGAACACCGGAAGTGCCCACAAGCCTCTCCTGTCACGTGTCCGTGGCTCCCACCGTTTACCACAGAAAAATAGCTGTGGTTAGCGATGTTACTGAGTTCAAGGTCTCACCAGCCCGAAACCGGCCAAGCTCCCAGAGGACCCTGCCGGCAGCCAAAGGTAGGAGAGTTAGAAACCAGACTCTCTAGCCGCAGTCCGAAGAGCCGGGAATTTAGACGTGTAGTCTAGCCCCTTCGAGGGAGAAGCTGGGACTGGGTTTAATGGCAGGGGCTCGCTCTGCGCAGAGCGGTGCGGACTAGCTGCTCGAAGTGCTCTTGCACGGGTTTAAAGCGGACTCTTCGTTCTCTGTGGTCCCGGGGGACTAATGAATGTCTGTCAGCTCCCAGAAATACGTGCGTTAGGGGTCGATTCCTCAGGTGGCAATAGTAAAGGTTGGTGCTTTGGATGCGTGGTCTAAACTTTTCTTCGCTCCTCACGAAAAAGGAGGGAGTTGGGGTTTCCTTCTGGATTGTAGGGTGCTGTGCCAGGGATGGCGTTTAGGATGAGAGTGTGTTTCAGCTTTTCCTGCTTTTTCCATTGTGTGTATTTTCTCAGCCACTGGGTGTATAGGAGATTCTCAGCCAGTTTCTGGATTTTTTCAGAGAGCGATCCTACACGTGTAGCCGCTTATTACTTGCATCCCTCTTTGGGAAGAGGAAGAATCGGGAATGGTCTATTTCACCATCTTGTTAATGTTACAACCCCCATTCTTTTCAAAGATTCATGCAACATTTACAAAAAATGTTTCCAGGTTGTAAAGGAACTGCCATTAAATTATAAAAATATCAACTCCGCATAGAGGAACATTCCTGATTACAACATAAGATTAGTAATTCGGTAATAAGTAGATGTTCCCAGACCTGTAGATATGGAATATAAAAATGGGTTTATGAAAAGTAAATGGAGTAAAATACTTTATTAACTGCTATAGGCTAATCATGATTGAACAGCAGTATGATGTGTGAAGTTTAATGAAACTAAATAAGAACTTGGAGGGAAATTTATATTCTTAAATTTGTTTTAGAGAATAGGAGATATTAGGGGCACCTGGTTGGCTCAGTTGGTTAAGTGTCAGACTCTTGCTTTCAGCTGAGGTCATGATGTCAGAGTCCTGAGATCCAGCCCTGGTGGGCCTCCTCTCAGGGGAGTCTGCTTGAGATGCCTTCCCTTTCCCTCTCTCCTCCCCCTGCTCATGCTCCTGCAGTGCACCGCTCTCGCTCTCTGTCTCTCTCTCTCTCAAATAAATAAATAACCAAATAAATAAAATGTTTAAAAAGAAACTAGGAAATATTAAATTTTAATGAGCATTTTCCTAAACATGTTGGACACTTATCATCAACCCAAAGGAACTATAGAAAAGAAAGTGGTAAAAATAAAAATAATAAAATTTAAAAAAGAAATCAGATTGATCAACTATACATAGAGATAAACAATAAAACAAGAAGCTGTTTTTAAAAACTAATAAAATACCTTGGTATAAGAAAATATAAATGAATAACTGATTTATAATTAAATATAAAAGCAATGTAGAAACACAAAAGCTACTTCACAAACTTAAGCTATTCTAAAATTTGAAATCTTGAAATTCAAAATATTTAAAGGAGTTTTAAATACAGTTAAGGAACTAGAAAAATATTTAGCACATATGAAAAAGACAACGATGATCCTTAGACAAAGATAATACAATCCTGCGAAAAATTAATTAAGGGCATGAACTGAATGTTCACAAAAAGGAAATACAGTTAAAATTAAAAATAAAAACAGAATTACCGTATGATCTAGCAGTCTCGTTTCTGGGTATATATCTGAAGGAAATGAAATCTGTATCTCAGAGATATCTGCACTCCCATGTTCATTGCCAGCATTATTCACAATAGCCAACATATGGAAACAATGTGTCTCTTGAGGAATGAGTGGATAAAGAAAATATGATATATGTATATGTATGATATATATATTTGTGATGATATGGATGAACCTGGAGGGCATACTGTGTGATCTCACATACATGTGGTATCTAAAAAAAGTTGAACTCATGGAAATACTAGAATGGTGGTTGTCAGGGAATAGGAGGTGGGGGAAATGGTGAGATGTTGGTTAAAGGGAAAAAACTTTTGGTTATGATGAATATGTTTTGTACAGAATGTACAATGTACAGAATGATGACTATAGTTAATAATACTGTATTGTATACTTATAATTTGCTAAAAGTAGATCTAAGGTGTTCTCATCACACACATATACAACAATGGTAACTGTGATGTGATGATGTTTTAATTAACTTAATTGTAGTAATCATTCCATAGTGTAAACAAATATCAAATTACAATGTTATACAACTTAAATATATACTAGTTTATTTGTCAGTTATGCTTCAGTAAAGCTAGGGTGAAAAGGCCCTCAAGGTGATTCTGATGTACACACTCAAGCTTGAGAACCACTGCCGTGGAGATTTTAATTGACATTTATTTAAAATTATACTTCACATACTTTGAAATTTTTATTAACTACTTCATGATTCACAAATAAAAATAGTATTCAAAAACTAAAACAAAAAATACTTGTTTAAATCAAAGAAATTAAATTTAATATAATATTTTTTGCATATGCAACTAAATATATATGATGATAGAAATAAATGGTGATGATGATGGTAACTTTACTTGGAGCATTCTTATGTACCTGAAGCAGAATTTTAATTGAAACAAACATTATTAAAATCAATTTAGCAAAATATGTCAAGGATTATAAAAAAAATTTAATAAGATTTGTACCAGTTATTCTCTTCCTAGTAATCTATTAAAAAGAAAACAAAACATACACACCCAGAAACTCTTACAATGATTCATCTACAGCAGAGTTTAACAAGACATTGCTTATGATAATAATAAAATAGAAAGTCTAAGTATCCCCAAATGGAGGACTAGTTAAATAAAATATGGTACATGGATATTATAGTGGACATTTGTGAAGGACTGCCTGTCATTCATTATTTCTTGTCCCTTTCTCACAGGACCTGGATTTTCTCCCATTTTATCGCATCTATCTGATTTATGTGGTGTGGGCCCTGATTGGCTTCATTTAAATATATATATATAAATGGACAGAAATTAGTAAGGTGAGAGGCAATAGACAGACATAAGCCAGTTAGTTCCCATCATTCTCTCTGTATATATTGATTGGTTCAGGGTAAATATGTCAAGTATTATGTTCAGCTGTATATAACTGAGAACCCAAATAATAGCGATTTAACTAAATATCAGTTTATTTGTATCATGGAAAAAGCCTAGAGCCAGGCAGGCTGGGACAAGGTCAGTAGCTGCATTATCCATCAACAATATTAAGTATGGGGCGCCTGGGTGGCTCAGTTGGTTAAGCGACTGCCTTCGGCTCAGGTCATGATCCTGGAGTCCCTGGATCGAGTCCCGCATCGGGCTCCCTGCTCAGCAGGGAGTCTGCTTCTCCCTCTGACCCTCCCCCCTCTCATGTGCTCTCTCTCGCTCTCTCATTCTCTCTCTCAAATAAATAAATAAAATCTTAAAAAAAAAAAAAAAACAATATTAAGTATGTTCTTTCTTTTCAGGCATCCATATCAGACAGTATCATACCTGTGTCTTCATAGTCCCAAAATGGCAGCTACACAACTAGCACTTGCCCACATTCCATTCAGGAAGAAGGGAAAAGGGCAAAGGCAAAATATTCATTCCAGTGAGTTTTTCACACTTAAAGAACTTCTTTGGAGCCACCCAACAACTACCCTGTGCTAATCCTAGGTTATATGCTTAGGAAGTCTGGAAAATGCCGATTTTAGTTTTTTGAGGTATTGTTGGTAAATGAGGAGAAGACTAGGTAAGGTAGGTAATTAATGATTTCTGACAAAGGTAGGTATAAAAAATGAGTTGGTCCTAACAAAGTGATGCCCTTGACTTTTCCCATGGTTTAGAGAGAAGGGTTTGCATTTAAGACTTTAAATGTGTTTTTTTGTATGAATCAAATAATGCTTGATTAGTATACATCATCAGTGCCCTATAACATTCTTACTGTTTTCACTAAGAGTGAATAAGATATTAAAATTGACTATTCTGTGAAAATAATTTGTATTCTTACAGAAATAAGGTACATAAAATTGTCTGTTAAATGACAACCAATGCAAATTATTTTTCATTCCATAAAAATGTTTGCTTTCTATATATGGATACAGTTTATTTTAGGAAGTTAAATATGCCTTGAGTATATCTATCCTATCATTCTCTCTCTTAGGATGATGCACAGTGATGGGAAGGATAAGAAAGTTATAACAGGAGATTTGAGTTTGGGCCCAGACCCCATGTTTACTAATTAGGGGCTCTTAAGCAACTATCTGAAAATAATTTCTCCATCTATAAAATGGAAGTAACTAGAGTATACTCAGAGGACTCTTATAGGGATTAAAGGAAAAAATATTTGAGAAGCATTTAAGAAACTGTCCAGTTCTGCACACGTTTTTGAACATTACCCCTTTATCCCTTTTTATTTTCTCTTTTATTCACTTGTAAAGCACAATGTTGACTTACTCAGCTTAATTAATGTAATATCATGTAACCTCAGTTTCATACAAAGCCCTACCATAATGAAATTTTATTTCACTTACACTTTAGAAACACTCTGGTGCCATTTCCTGGGCAGAAACAAAGGGAAAAGCTAGCCCTAGGCATGGGTCTAACAGGCTGGACTCTCACCAAGCATATGGGCAGGCAGTGCTTCAGTGGAGAGATCAAAGCACAGTGGATGGCCTTTCTCTGGATGACTTCCCCAGATGCTTAAGGTTCTTGAAACAGCTGTTTCAATCCAGGCACAGCAGGTTTCCCACTCTACCCTCTGCAAATTGTGGATTCTTTGCAATATCCCCAGTGGATTTTTTTCCCTTACAAATTGGCCTATAGATTAGGCATGACAATTAGCACTAGTCTATAGACTTAGAAAAAGAAAGAAATTAGTCTGGAACTAAAAGAAAACATGCTGTGCACTAGTAAAACATATGATATAAATTAAGTCAGAAGATTATAAATGATGGAACTAGAAGGGACCTTTGAGACTCCATAGCCCATTGTCCTAATTTTACAGATGAGGAATCTGATGATACTGTATTTTGTTAGACTGCTCATGGTCACCATCTCTAAAATTGCTAAATTTGTCAGTGGGAGGGGGAAGCAAAGACAATTTTGCAGATTCATTTTGTATATAGCTATATTTTGAATCTAAGCGTAAAACAGGCTTATACATTTATTCAAAACACAGCGATCATTTAATCCCTATAATCTATAAGAATACTCCCAAATTTTAAAGATATGATATTTTTTCCCTTTTATTATGTTTTAACTCAAATACAGTTTTCGTTAGCATTTTAACTGCAAGCAGTTTCTTGCTCTCTGGTCAAATCTTATTGTTAATGCAAATCCAGTATATCAAAGCAAAAAGCACTCTATTAAAAATTCATTTATTCATTCATCATTCAGTCATCCAGTGAATATTTACAAAGTATCTATTACTGTTTTAACATTATCCTACACATTGAAGATATAGAAACAGAGAAATGGCTATTGATCTGTAAAGGAGAGAGTATAGATAGTTCTTGAGAAAACCAGCGTGGAGCTACCTTGTCTAAGTTTGAATTTTGTCTTCATTACCATCTAGCTAAGAGACAGTCAGCAAGTTACTTAACCTCTGTGACTTTAGTTTCCTCATCTGTTAACTGTTCATAATAATACTATCTACTTCACAGGAGTTTGTGAGGATTAAATGATGTAATCTGTGCATAGTTTTAGCATATTCCCTGGCAATTATTATTCGTCAAATAAATGTTCATTACACATGACATTAGAAACTCCTTATCTAGTGAGAAATACAGAAAATTATACCACTACTCACAATATGATAAACTGTGGTCTGAGAAAGATAAGCATGTTTAAATGTCCCTGTAAAATATGTCCCTGTTCCTATGGTACTACAAGATGCAGCACCAAATCTATGGTTGGACGATAAGGCCACTGTTCCCTGAGAAGTTAATGCTTGAGTTGCTTTTTATAGATTTTTTTTTCAGTTATTTGACAGTGACTTAGGAGAAACATAATATGAGGAGTGAATATTCCAGGTAGAGGAATGCATTTAGGTTTTAGAATGATTGCTTTGCCAATGATATGTAAGGTGGCTTGAACTTATCTTGAAGACAGGTGTTATGAAGGTAGACTATTGTGGTACTGCAGCTGAGGAATTACGTATGAAGAGTATGAGAGAGAGGACATATTTGAGAAACATTTAGAAGATGGAATTAGCTAGACTTAGTTGCTGATTATATGTGGAAAGTGGGGGGAAAGGAAGGAATTGTGTAAACTTCTTGCAGTTATTTACTTTAAAAAAGTAGTTATGGAGTCAAGTCCATTTACTGCAATAAGGAAGACCAGGCCTGATGAAATGATGAGGCCTGTGTTTTCCATGAGCAAAACCTTCCAAATGACATATAATTCATGAGAGAAAAAGATAACAAATCTGGATATGAAGATAAAGATATCTTCACTGTAAAGTGGCTAAAAGTCATATTCATGGATGGAATTATTTATTTAGAAGAGAAAAGAATGCTTTGGTCAAGCCTGATTAAAAGACTTGGACTGGGAGTAGTGAGGAGATAAATCAATCACTAAAGCTGTCAGGTACATTTGAGATGAGTTAAGGTAAAGGAAAGAAGAAGTATATTGAGGTACCTAACATTTAATAAACACACACTATAACCTGAGCCATTTACATGTTAAAATATTTAATTCTCAAAAGAGCCTGTGATACAGTCATCACGATTTCAGTAATGAGAAGACTGAGGAGGCTCTGCTGGCACAGTATTTTCAAAATCACACAATTGGTATATAGCAGGGCTGAGGTAACCCAAAAGCCAACTCGACATCAAAGCCTTCATGTTTCAGTACCTCATTTCATAACCAAAAAAGCAGGATGAAACAAAACAAAGAATAATATCAGACAAGCCAAAAAAGGAGAAAATTCCATGAAAGTAGATGTAGAGAAAATAGAAACAATATTTTTGAAGAAGTTGCAAGTGAAAAGAGTAAGACTATTTATTTGGATTGGTGTTGTTACTACTATTTTGAAGATGGGAGAAATTTGAAAATACATACACATGGTTATAGCATCCATATTTTTTAATGATGCAACTTTGGAATAACTTTTCATTGAATGAATGATTGAGGCATAAATTTATATGGGTATTGTGAGTTGAAAAAAATATATAATAACCAGAATTTACTTCAGTAACATTTTATTTCAGGAATATCATCCTATTTGATGGGAGGACATTTTCTGATTATCCAGATTAGAGTGAAAGCTAGAACTTAGAGGGGATGGGGGAGCTGACACTGGCAGTGACTGTATTTCAAAGCCTAGGGTTTCTTGTTTGTGAGAAATCAAAGGATGGGAAGAGCAAGAGGAAAAGAAACGGAAAAGCCCCCTGAGACAGATGACAAGAAGATTGTGCAGTGTGTTATATGAATCCCTCCAAGGGGACATTGTTGTATTCTGTACAAGTCCAGAGAGCACCAAATATCTTGACTTCAGTGGATTTCTTCTTTTGTTGACTGTTAAATGGCAAAATTAACTCTAGGAATTCAGATGTTAACCTACTACAGGTTCTTTGTGAGAATTCCTTCTCTTTGACATCATTTTGGTTTATTTTAATTTTTCATTTTTCCCTTTGCCTACGTCTTTCAATAATTTCAATATGTTGAACTTAGGTATAGATTGCAGTTAATTTAACCTGCTGAGGATTCTTTCAGAATTTTTTTCTTTTAAATGTGGGTATGATGTCTTTTGCTTATTTTGGAAAATTTTCAGCCATTATCTCTTAAATACTTTCTCTACCTAAATTTCCCCCTTGTAGGACTCTATTAAATGTTTGATATTCTTATTGCTTTATTTTATCTTATCCTTTTTTCCAAAATTTTATCTCTGTGCTTTATTCACAGTAGTAAACTGATCTTCCAGTTTACTACTTCTCTTTGCAGCTATTCTGTTTAATCTGTACATTGAATTCATCTTTATAGTATTTTTCATTTCTATGAATTGTATTTCATTGTTCTGTAAATCTTATAATTTTTAAAGTTTTTTGTTGTTTTTGTTTGAAAATTTCGAGCATATAATCTTAGTCTCTTAGAATGGTGAACTACCATGGGCCCTTAAAATTCTTGCTGGGCATTTCAAAAAATGAAGTCTCTCAATGCTCTTTATTTGAGCCATTTCTTGGGCTTGAACCATTTTTTTGTATTTGCAGTGAGCAACCATGAAGGATAAGAGAACATCTCTTTTTGGACTAAAATCAGACATCCTTTTATTTACTATAAAAGTGGTGAATCTAGTAAGCTCTCAATTAACACAACCCACTGTGTATGCAGGCATCCACCAGAGGCACTGTGCCACCATCCTGGACATGGGGAAGCAGTGTGAACAACATGCTGACTACGTTCTAGTTACTGCTTTGCCCTAAATAATGAAATCCATTTTCCTTTGACCCAGTAATCTAGTGTCTTCTTCTAATATCTACAAATGGTAATAGGCTAGTTTTTTATGTTGTCTATGTATATCCAATACCCACTGAAACAAATAGAATACATAATACATATTTGACTAATCTTGAAACAAAGTGCCTGTTAAATATGTATTTTATGTTCCCCTTAAACAAAAGTGCTTGAGAAAAATACTGTCTTGAGGCAACTAAATAACAAAGTTATGTAATTAAATATAATTTAATTATTTTATTCAAAATCATTCTGTCTCAGTTTACATCAATTATTTTTCCAAAACTATGGAATTGCTCTGCAATGTGCAAATCTTTCGCAGTGAATTTTTTTTTTCTACTTTTGTCTGAATATTTAGTTTGTCTTAGAGCTGGTGTAAGATAGAGTTAGCTGCAATGAAATGATTATGAATACTCTATATAGACAGGTTAGATTAAAATATTTTGCTATCTCATAGAAAAGATAAGTAAATGAAAGCTGCTTATACGTGCATACTTTCTAGAGAAGGTGGTTTATTTAGAAGTAAAATAAGTTGAATCTGATTACCTATTGGAACACAGTAAGATAAAGCCATTTTAAAAAGCCCAATGAAGAGTATTTTATACAAATTTATTAAAATTCATATTTAATAAATATGAATAATGAATTTATAATAAATAATTTGTATTTATTTTATATTTTATTTACAAATAAATAAAATATAAAGTAAATAATAAAATTCACATTTCTATAATGTATGGGCCCTGATAATGAGTAAATTAGGTTAAGTGAAAAAACCTAAAGAAAGCCCTAGTTGTAATTTTTTACAATTTTAAAATATAATTTTAATATCAATTTTATAATTAACTCTAAGAAAAAAATCATCAGATACATAGAATTTGGAAAAGAAATTGTTTTTAGTCAATTATGGTCACTTTGTTTTTTATAGGAACTTGTCAACTTCAGTTTTCTCATTGTAAATTCCTTTATAGCAAGCATAGGTCTTAGCAAACAAATAATAAATGATATTTCTGAAATAAAATAATTGTGTATTTGTGGGTAGTCTGGAACAAGCAGCTTCACATTACCCCCGACATAGGTGTATATGCCTTTAAAATGGATGCACCAAAGTGATTTGCACTGAATTTTTTTTATCGTTTCATACTTTACCTGGTGCTTTCCAAGGTTGAAAAGCCTCAAAACTTTGGTTTGAAGGGTGCCAAACATAAAGTAGAAAGCATTAAGTTTGATCTGAAACCCACAAAATCAAAAGATTGCTTAGCCAAAAATCCAACATTTTACTGTCTGTAGATTGCAATGGGAATTAAAGTATTGCTTTTATTCCTTTCATCCAACATTCTGAAGGACATTTGAGAACTTAATTTATGGCTTTGAGGAAGTGAGTCTGGGGGTTAACAAGCAAAGAATTTAAACATCCAATTGCATATATTCCTTCAAAGACATACCATTGGTACCTCCTATACTTTCATTAAGTGGTGTGTCTAGATTATATGGCCAAAGGAGGAGAATACTTCCAGTCTACATTTTTCATTGATGTGGATTTAGCAGAATTTCTTTATGATCTATCATTCTTGTATCCCACAAATTTTTATTATATAAAGTGGGAGTTGAAGCTATAATTCATATAACTCCAAAATTGCGATGAAGCATTTAAAATGCCCATACTTGAGATGGAGATGATGTATAAATAGATACAGCAAGTCTTTCTTATAGGAGGCCAAATTACTTTGAAAATGTGGGATGGAAGACAGGATTCATTGTGTAAACCAGGCAGCTCAGAAATAATTTCACAGTTGAGCCTGGGACAGTGAGCCTATATTTTGACTTATTAAACTCACATGCCAACATATGTTAATTGTTGAAAAATGGTTTTGGAAATAACTCTTGGAAATATCTCTAGAGATGCCTTGCCATTCTGATCAAGATATTAGAAACATTCTCTAATATCCATTGACACTTTTTTTCTACTTTCTTCATCCTTTTCTTTTTCTGCCTTCAGTCAGTTTAAATTGATTTCTTCTCTACAAAGTTAAAAAAAAAAAAAAATAGTAGGAATAGAGCTGGCAAAAAGCAAAGACATTGTCCTGGGGGAAGAAGTATACAAGATAGAGTCAGAACTAAGGATCCAGACTGTAGCTTTATAAGATGCCATCAGAAATCAGCCTGAATCACATAGGTGCATCCATGTGCTACCAGATATGTCAGTGCCCTAAGTTAATAGCGTGAGTATAATTGGGTGAGGGATATACATTCAAATTGCCAGAAGTTGAATCTCAGTACATAGTTAAGTGCCTGTGTCTGATACTTTGAATAGAAATTTTTCAAACTTCTCGCAACTACAGTGAATATAAGGAAATCCTTTACTTTTCTCTATTTTGCAACAAAATATTTGCATCGAGTTGCTTGCAGTGTGAATTAATGCTAAGTATTCAATATGAAAAGCAGTGTGACATTCATTTTTAAATTTCATGCTTCGTGTCACTTCACCTCTCTCCTTACTAAATTACATTTGGTCATACTTTAACCACACAGGATGATGCAGCAATGTTATATGTGGACGAGGGGCAGGTAGGTAGAAAGGTGCAGAAGTGTAGTGCAAAAAAATTAAAATTTTGTTTACAACTCTCCAGGAAAAAAATATAAAGCTGTGGCCCACAGGCCAAAATATTTTGAAAGATACTGAGACTGATTCTTGTAATCCTATATATATTTATATTTACACTGAAGGTTAATTCATTCATTTTAATTCATTCACATGTAGTCGTTAAAATATCTTATATATTTTGTTGTAATCATGTTATTTATGAGATTTATGTATTAAAAGTTTAGAATTTTTTACATTATCATTATTTTGTACAATGAAAAAAAAAAAAACAAACATATTCTGAAAGACCTGAAAGAGATAAGGAAAACATTCTGCAAGATCTTAAAGAGAAAAGTAGAAGTTAAATGGTAGCTTATATTGAATCCTTAAATAACACCGATTCCATAATTACTCAATACCTGCTATGGATAAGACACTCCTTAACACTCTGCAATGTAAGTATTGTAATCTTCATTTTATAGATAAGAAAACTGAGTCTCAGAGAGAAGTCTTTGTTTTAAGGCTACACTAGTAGTACATCAAAATCTGGGATTTTTGTCCAAATATACCTGTCTTGGAGGCTCATGCCTTTTACTATATATCCCATACTTTCCCTGCTATAACTGTTTCTTACTTTTAAAAAGTTGAAGGATTAATATAAATGGCAGAGCTATAAAGAGCTAAGTGTAATAAAATTAGGACGAAGTAAGAACTAAACAAGATGTGATACTCTTGCTGTACTGATGAGAAAATGATTAAAAATATTAGTGTGGTCAGATAAGATTTGCTGGAGGAAAAAGTTCTTATTTAATCAAAGTTCTTTAACAAAAAACAGTAGATATGCAATTAAGTATAGTATACACACAGTTATGTTTTAAGTGTAGACACAAATAACCACAGACTACATAAAAGTCTGTTTTTTTGTAGTCATTAGGAGCACAATCTATAGGCTACGTCTGCTTTGACTCAAAATCCAATTTTTGCTACCTCCCTACTGCATGGTATTACAAAGCCAGTTTCCTCATCTATAAAGTAGGCTGTATAGTACCGACTTGTTTTTATGAGGTTTAAATGTGATAATCCATGTAAAGCTAACACAGTGCCTTGAAAATAACTAAAGAATCCCATAAATAGTTATACACTGATCACTTGTGATAGGCATATGGTATGGAATTTACAAGCAGAGATTGGGAGAAGAGATGAAAAAGATATCCGGGCTGAGTGAATAGTGTTGCAAGTACATAGAGTCCTGAATGAAGCAATTTGGTGGGGATGATTGTTGGTATGGCCAGAATGCTAAGTGCAAGGTCATGGGAAGGGGAAGGAGATGATACTAAAATTCATTTTAGCTTTTTTGGAGGATGCATGTCTTTCTTTTGTGAATAGCTTTATTATATTATTCTTATAAAGTTTTAGTATACATTTAATACCAATCTCCAACAAAGCACTGATTGCCCTGACCAGAGCACAGCCTAGGTATTTTATACCAGGAGTTGTGGAACTGACCAAGAAGGAGCTGTGGGCTAGAGAATCAGAGGAAGACAAGTTAAATCTCTTTGGGGTAGCAATGATGGTCTACTTGGAAGACATCAAGAAAAAAATAAAAATAAAACTCTCAAGAATGAACAAAAAGGCACAGTAGACACTAAATCTGGACACATTAATTAAAATTACTTCTCTATAAGTAATAGAAGTCCACTCTGAGTAATTCAAACCAGAAGGGAATCATTGGTAAGCATTTAGCAAGACTCTCAAAAATAGCACAAAGTCTAGAAAACCCAGCTGGATAAAAATCAGTAGTCATGGCCACCCAGGATCTAGGTTAAAAAACACAGCAACAACTAATTTCCAGGTTTATCCCAGCACAAATGCTGGCTTAGCTTTCTCTGTTCAAGAATGGATTCCAGAGAAAAAGAACAATTTATCTGTGTAGGCTGGGTCATTTTCAACATCGTGATCAAGCATAGCACCTAGGTTAATATTTCAACCTTCAATCTGATTGTGGTCAAAGAATATGCGATAATTCCCCAAAAGGAAATTGGCCTTTATTGCCAAAGAAAATAAATGTTAGGCATCCCTTCTTCCCATCCCAACACACACACACACACACACACACACACACACACACACACACACACACACACACACACACACACACACACACCAGTTGCTTTTTGAAGGAGCCAGAGTGAAGAGTCTAGAAAATGTGAGAGAGGGTTCCTAATGACTGAAGTGAGCCACTGTAGGCAGATCAGATTTTGTGAAGGGTTATTGTTTTTCCTTAAAGGAACATGGAGTAGAAAGGATGCCATGTTCCTGACTTGGTGAGTTCATGATGGATAGAGGTTATAAAGGTTTCACTTCAATTATCTTTCTATCTGAGAACTTAGACCTGTGTCTGGATTGTAGCTGACACTTAAAACTTGGATAAAAGGATGAATTAGTAAATTAATAGCTCTTTTATGTTTTTTTCCTTCATTTTATATCTATCTAGGATAGATTCTTGGAAATGAAAATTTATAAACACTTTAAAACTCTGGACATGATCAGTAACTATTTTAGAATAAAAAGTTTATTAAAGGACTTCCTTCTGGTTTCTGATGCCATCCTTGGAAGTCACTCCAGCCCAACAGTAAGAAGCTGGACATATAAATCAACAAATCTTAGATTCATACGAGAAGAGAGGGCACAGGGCACACTAATATCCCCAATACTGGGGAGTCAGACAGTGAACACAGGGTATCGCATCTTACCAAGGCAAAGACTCATGAGCAGAAATAGCTGATAATTAGTACCAGAATAGGAATACCTGAACTGTGATTGATGAATTACAGGAGGCTCAGTGTGGATAATTCTGGGAGTTAAAAACTCCAAGAGGACCCAGTCAACCCCTTCACCCCCACAATTTTGTGAGATTTACCTCCAGAAGCTTGACTGGTTTCCCACAGTATATATTGGAGAAAAATCCGCTCTGGCTTCTGGCAGGGGGATGGGTAAAGGAACTATTTTGATATATGCCAGAATGCTTTGTTTCTCTTTACAAGGCCTGCCTTCAAGGGAAACTAGTTAAATCAGAACCTAACCTGCTGGGGAATTATCAGAGTCTAACGGAATAGGATGAAGGAAAATACCAACTTCGGCCCACTCTAGCCATCCTATCCAACCTAAGGGGAGGAAAAACAATACAAAACAAAACATTAAGGTAAAGAAAGACTTGAGCTCACAGTCCAGAGGAACAGGCTCACTAAAAGACTGGAGACCTAATCACAGGACTGTAGAAAACTCCCCCTCACCACACACCTCACCATCTAACTAAACATCTATTTATAACATTTCTTTAAGTGAGTTCTTTACATAATGTCTGGCTATCAAGAAAAAATTACAAGGCATATCAAAAGGCAAAATAACACAATTTGAAGAGATAGGGGAAGCAGCAGGATCATATATAGCAGGGATGTTAGAATTCTCAGACCAGGAACCTAAAACAACCATGATTAATATTTTAAGGGATCTAATGGATAAAATAGACACCATGCAAGAACAGATGGACAAGGAAGCAGAGAGAAATCCTAAGAAAGAATAAAAGAAAAAGATTCTAGCAATCAAAAACACAGAAGTGAAGAATGTTTTTGATGGGTTTATTAGTAGACTGCATGGCTGAGGAAAGACTTTCTGAGCTAGAGGTTATATTAATAGAATCCTCAAAAAATTGAAAAGCTAAGAGAACTATATGTTATCTATAAGAAACCCACTATAAATATGAAAACACGTCTCGTTTAATAGTAAATGGATATCATGAAAAGACATGGAAGAATCTTAAATGCATATTACTTAGTGAAAAAAGCCAATTTGAAAAGGCTGCATACTGTATGTTTCCAACTTTATGGCATTCTGGAGGAGACAAAGTTATGAGACAGGAAAAACAGCAGCAGCTTCTAGGGGATGAGGGAGAAAGATGAATATGTAGAACACATAGTACTTTTAGGGCAACGAGTATACGCTGTATGATACCTAAATGATACGTCATTATACATTTGTCCGAACTCAATAGAATGCACAATGCCAAGAGTGAATGGTAATGTAATTATGATGTGTCAATGTAAGTTCATCAGTTCTAACAAATGTACCACTCTGGTGGAGGATATAGAGAATTGGGAAGACTATACATGTGTTGGAGTAGGGGACATATGAGTAATCTCTGTACCTTCCTCTCGATTTTGCTGTGAACCTAAAACTTCTCTAAAAAAACTGTCTAAATTTTTTAAAAGTTAATTTAAAAACTCTGGACATACTTTAAGTATATTTCTGAATTTTTAAAAATCAAATTACAGTATCGTCAACAATGTGGGCAAACTCTAACCTCCAAACAAACACAAATTGGCAGGTGCTGTAAGCAAACAAAAACCCAGTGTAACACTGAATTGTGCAAGACTGTTGAATCACAGACCTGTACCTCTGAAGCAAATAATACATTATATGTTAAAAAAAAAAAAAAAGAAGATATCAGGAGGGGAAGAATGAAGGGGGGGGAATCGGAGGGGGAGACGAACCATGAGAGACGATGGACTCTGAAAAACAAACTGAGGGTTCTAGAGGGGAGGGGGGTGGGGGGATGGGTTAGCCTGGTGATGGGTATTAAAGAGGACACGTTCTGCATGGAGCACTGGGTGTTATACGCAGACAATGAATCATGGAACACTACATCAAAAACTAATGATGTAATGTATGGTGATTAACATAACATAATAATAAAAAAAGATTAAAAAAAAACAGTGTAATCCAACGTAAAATAGATTCTCCACTCATTGAGAAATTTGTGTGTATATTTTAATCCAAAATAGGCACTAGTCTTTTTGAGCCTGTTCTGATATATTAGGTATAGAAATAGCAGTAACTGACTTCCTTTTAGCAGCTGCAGTGGACATACTGTCACTTTGAGGGTATGGTGAGTTCCAGGAGATTTAACCAATAAATCTATACAGAAAATTGTGGTGAAAACTTTTTGCTGTAATAGTCTATAATCAAAGAACTTGGAGAGAGGATAGCTTTAAAAAGATTCATGGAAACTGAATTTTATTTACTATCTATTAAATGCCAGCCACACCCACCATACCTGCATATAACTATGATTGTACTTTTTCTTTCCTCACTGCAACCCTCTTAAATAAGCATTGTTATCTTTATTGTGTAGATTAAAAAAAAAAAAAAAACTTCATTGAAGCTAAAAAGAATGTTTACAACTTCCTGCATTTTGTGGTGGTAGAACTATGATTTTACTCTGTATCTTGTGGCCTTTTACATATAGCAATATAAAAAGAACATTAATCTATAAACTTTCTAGAAGACTCTGTATAACATAGATCTCATAGCAAAAGTCAACTTTATTCTAGTTCTGTCTTCTCAGATAAATATTGAAAAGGTGAAAAGAAAAGTCATATAAGGCCAATTGACAATCTAAAATTGATACAGTTTTTCTTGATATGGTCTTTCTTGTCTCTGGAGGCCTTAGTTAAGGGTACCTGGAGAAAAAGAAAGTCTTTAGGTATCGCCTGATTCGGTGGCAAAAGTGGTAAGCCTTACTAGTCAACTCTAACATATCGATAATAATCGATGCCATCTCTTCAGCTTAAACCATTACCTGAGCATCGTAGGAACAGTGTTGGTTGAAATAGTAAATATAAATAGCCCAGAAAAAAACCCAAAATGATGACCTCACAAATGAAATCCTGTGGGAACTGTGTAGTTCAAATTAACGAATTCTAAAAAAAAAAATTAATGAATTCTAAAGGCATTTAATTCTTTAAGCATTTTCTCTACCAAATAATTTATTTATATCTAGTTTTACTAGTAAAGCTAATCTAAATTGTTTATTTAGTTAACTTGAGAAAGCATTGCAAAAAAAATTCTAACAAATAAAAGTTTAATCTCAGGCATATGAGGAAAAGGCAGCTGTGGCCTGAGGAAAAGAATATTTAGACAAAGGCTTAGAGGTCTTGGGTTTGAATTCCCATTTCTCCATTTACCAGCTGATTTTCACAGATAAATTATTTGGCTTTTTTGAACTTTATTTCCCTCTATGAAAATGTAGATGATAAAACATCCCTTAAATGAAGCTTTTTGAAGTTTGCAACCCAATAGGATTTTTGTACATTTAGTTATATTTTTAGAGGTTGTGTATTTCTTTTTTTTTTAAAGATTTTATTTATACATTTGACACACAGAGATACAGAGAGAGAGAGAGACAGCATGAGCAGGGAGAGAGGTGGAGGGAGAGGGAGAAGCAGGCTCCCCGCTGAGCCAGGAGCCCGATGCGGGGCTCAATCCTAGGACCCTGGGATCATGACCTGAGCCGAAGACAGACGCTTAACCATCTGAGCCACCCAGGCGCCCCGTGGTTGTGTATTTCTTAAAATTTTACACGAATGTCTTAAAAGTATCAGAACACCTCCTAACAGTTTAAAATAATTATAAGGAATTGACTCTAAAGGACTAGACTATAGTTCAGTGAACAATTGTTAAATGTGAATCTGAACTCAGGACATAAGAATAAATTCTTGCCTTTCAAATATTGTGCATATTCAAATAATCAGGTGTCCTGAAGCCATGCATTTCTCTACTTCACTTTCTTGTTTCTGTTTGTATAACTATTGTATTGTGTAACTGTTTGAGGGCAAGGTGATGTTTATCTGTATAGCCTGGCACAGAGTTGGTTGTTGATAAATGCTTATCAGAATAAACAGGAAAAAAGCAAATTGTTACCGACATTATGATGTATAATTAACACAATTACTAAATAATTAACACAATTACTTATATGCAATGCTAACAAATTTGGCAGTTATTGAAAAGAAATGTACAAAAAACTTGCTGAATGAAAGTTAAAATTTTAAAAACTCAGAGTGTTACTGTCATGCACTTTGCAAATGCCTCACAAGCACTTAAGGCACAGCTGGTGAAGAGCACCAGACTCCCTGGAAATATTTATGTAACTTATAATTTCTCAAAATGATGTCTTGCAAAACAACAAGGTGACTCTGTGTGAAAGTTATTTTTTTTCTTTAATAAACAAATAAACAAGAAAATTTGGGTTAAACAAGACAAAACTATGTCTTAAATGCAGGACTGCTGAATACTTCTATGTTAAAATGTCATGTGACTATCAAAACAACAGAATAGCCTTTCCTCAATATTTTTATTTTTTATAGGACTTTTCATAGTTAACATAGTGGGCTTTGTGTTTGTTGTTTGGGGGAAGAACCTATTATTATTTCTCACAGCTAGAAAACACATGGAATGTAATTTGCACACTATCTAAAGAAATTATATAGAGTTGTCCTTTGTCACCCTGTCATGAGGAAACACTTGTAGCTAATGTATGCTCTAAAGGGAGATCTGTAAAAAGTATTGTAAATATTTTTTAAACTTTTTTTTTCAATAAATTATATACTTGGTGCCCAGAATATGGCAGATACAGTTCTAGGTATTGAGTATACACATATCCGTTAATCCCTCTGGTGCTTTTAAGGCTTGCTTACTAGACTGTACTACATAAGGAAAAAAGAAATAATGAGCGTGAGAAGTGTTAAAAGTAGAACAGGCACAAAGCACTAACGAAGGCAGTGATAAGCCATGTCAGAAGAGAGGTGCTTGAGGAATTCTGGAGTCAGTGGAATCTTACTTGGTCAAACAGTGAGCCTTCCTATTCTAGGAAAATTGCAAGGGCTTAACTTTGTTTAGAGGTTGATGTTGTTATTGATTATTGAGCATTTTGGTTCCTTGAGTCTCTGTGATAATGATCAGAAAGAGTTACCTAAATTGCTTTTATTCACAGGTAATTAAATGACTCTACCTCACTGTGTGCTATGAAAGATTACACAATTTATCTTGTCTAATAAGGCAGAAAAATAGTCGTGATATGCTATTACAGTGTTTTATTTTTTAGCACATAAATTAGTGCTAGAAAAAGACTTGAAAGAAAAATATTGGAATGTGTAATATCCGCTTTTAAAGCAGTTTTGTTGAATGTCACTTCATCATGCTTTTCTCCACATTGCTCTATGGGTACTAGTTATGTGACTAGCCATGGATATATACATTGTTTATAGCAAATGAAATGGTTAGTTTGAGCTACTGTTTTTCCCTTGAGAAATAATATAGCTGAAGATTTTAGCCATTTCAGAAATCAGTGTTTTGCCTTAGTGATAGTATTGTGTTTTTCAACACTGAGAAAGTGAAAGTTTGACAGTCTTTGTATCAACCTAACTGAAAGGCCCATTGCCTTAATAAAGTTATCTATTTTGCCATTGTCCTTCAAAAATTGTGCTTTGTAAAGTTGTTTATTATATTTCAGTAAAAATACATTTTAGATGGATACAGATTCTGGTATCTAAACTCTAATAATTGAAGAGTATATATTATAAATATGGAAAATTTTTGAATATTTCTTTCACAGTAACTAGCATAAACTTACTAATGGAAGAATCTTCCTACAGTTTTAGTTATTTTATTTTATTTTATTTTTTTACAGTTGTAGTTATTGATATCTAATGTAGGTTGGTATCATGCTATGTGTAGACATAGTTGTTTATAAAGTAAGTCACAAAGTGCTCACCTTAGGCTCACATTTAGGCAAGATTTTTAAGTGAGCATGGATGTTTACTTTTAGATTGAGAAGAGTGAGTGCAATTTTACATATTGTTAAGGAGGACAACTCCCATATTAACAAACGTATACTGGTTAGAGATACAGAGCCATCTAGGACTACGTGATGACCTTGGCAATGGAAGCTTTCTATGGAAAACAAGATAGAAAGATCCCACTCGGACACTAGGAAAATCATATACAGCTTGTACACTAACTTCTTCCAGTTAGGAAAACATTTTGATTGTAATGGGACAGACTTCTTTGTTGCTATTGCTGTTGTTACTCTCAGCCAAACCCTAATTCCAGTAATTCATTTGCCATCAGAAAATGCTCATGATAGATGGTGTATGGGGGGGGGAACAATGGATATAAATAATGTGTAATTATGTGGGAAGGGTGTGATAATAAGAAGGAGGGTGAGGAGAAAGAGAAGTAGGAAGACTTGAAGACTGGAAATAAACAGATGTGTTCATTTTAGTGTTTATCCTAAATAGATATTATAAGTAACTGAATTTTCTTTGGATATTCTATATTTTCCTATGAAATACAGTCAGTATTAATAAACTTATAGTTAGAATATTACAGTTACTAAAAATTTTAAACATTAATTATGCATAGAAAAAATGAGGAAATTTAGCTCATACTTCACTGGCTGGGTCCTGAAAGAGTCTCACCCTGGTTTCTTTGTTCTCTGTCACACTCTGCTGCTGATGAAATGTATACATCTTCTTCACTAGTTATAAAAAGGACAGTTCAAAAGGTGAATAAAGGGTCATTAGAAACATTGAGTGAACAGTCAGGGAAAGCTTTACCTATATCACACATTTAACCACTATCTGTATTAAAGTTCCTTAATGGAAGTGCATAATAGATTTAGTGCTACAGATTTTTAGAGAAAATTAAGCATGGAAAGAAATACAGACTGTTGAGTAAACACAAATAACCTCCAGTATAAGAGAAATTTATAATGTTGTACTATGAATTTTGCAGATCACAAAGGTACATAAGAGGCTTGCGGTGATGTCACCCTGGGACCCTCAGTGAAAAGAACACTTCAGTAAAGAAGGTTGTGGATGATCATGTTCCTCTGTTGTGGGTTGAATTGTGTCCCCACAAAGATTTATATATATTGAAATACTAACAGTTACATTGGGAAGAGCATCCTTCAGTGATACTTTTTTTTTTTTTTTTTTTTTTTAAGTTAAGTCCAAACTCTACTTTGCCTACCAGTAATCTCAAAGCCTGGCCCCATCCCACCTCTGCAGTTGACTTTCTAACATTCTTACCTTATTAGTATTCTGGTCTCATATAAACAACTTGCATTTTTTCAAAAACAGTCATGTTTTCCCTCTTTCCTTCATCATACTTTTACACCTCCTGTTTGTACTTCTGGAAATGTTTTCCTCTCTTCTACTTTATCCTATTCATTCTTCAGATCTCAGTTCAAATGTTTTTTCCTTTAAGAGACATCCGTGCCCATGTAAGCTTGCTTTAGCAATGCTCTTTCTGTGTTCCCCCTTAAGTACCCTTTACTTATCTATGTGAGAACACTTATTCATTTGCATTGTATTATCTATTTACTCGCCTATATTTTCTTCTATTATGTAAGTTTTTTGGAGTATAAACTGTGTCTTTGTCATTATTTTATCTCAGATATTTAGCCTTCTAGGCTAAATAGGCCCATAATAGGTACTTGAGAAGTTACATATAAATGTATGAGTGATCAACAGAGTGATGCCAAACTTCTCATGGCAATTGGGCGCTCTTTGTTGGGCCAAATTAGCTTCATTTTAAGGAAATTGTTATTTATGGTGAAGGATTTAAAAAGGCTGTTGATATTTTCTAGAGGTACTGAAGTTTTTTGAGTGAAAATCTGGTATTTCAAAAGGCAAATCTTTGTATATGATATATATAAATTTAGAGTATATGGGAAAGTCTTTCTGAATGATTTGGTCTTATAGTTTGAACATACTTTGTATGAAGGTGACTACAAATTAATAAGCATGCAAAAGTTTTTGTTTTGACAACTGAAAATCACTGAGTAAATCTTATTTACTGATGCAGTGCTCTACCATATTATGTTATACTAATTAATAACCTTGAGAAATTTACAGAGGCTTCAAAGAATCTGATTCCTGAAGTGATAGAGTATAAATCCTGAACACTGTTAGTACCGCAATAAAAACTTTAAAGTTTGCTCTAAATTAAGTTTAGGAAAAAAAAAACATTTGATTAGGATTCAGCAAACCTCTACTTTAATCTTTTTTTTTTTATTTTTTATTTTTTTATTTTTTTAAGATTTTATTTATTTATTTGACAGAGAGAGGCACAGAGAGAGAGGGAACACAAGCAGGGGGAGCGGGAGAGGGAGAAGCAGGCTTCCCGCCGAGCAGGGAACCTGATGTGGGGCTCAATCCCAGGACCCTGAGATCATGACCTGAGCCGAAGGCAGACGCTTAATGACTGAGCCACCCAAGCGCCCCTACTTTAATCTTTATTATCACTCATCATGTCTCACTCAGCCTTTCTGGACCTCAGATTCTCCATGTTCAAAATGGAGAAATCATGGGCTGTACCCATTTCATAAATCACTATGGAAAATCAGTGCAACAATATAAGTGAAAATCATGAAGAATGAAGTCATAGACAAATATAAGAGTTTTTATTGATGCTATCAGGCTAGGAAGCATCTATAGATAAGTCCTCTGAGATAGTACAATGTTATAGGAGCAGACAGTAGAGGTGAAAGATCTCATTTAACCATTTAGAAAGTGACAATTTGATAGTTTCCTTTTATGGAAGGAGCATGGAAGCAATATTAATAACATTCTTAAAAACAAGAATGTGAAGGGGCGCCTGGGTGGCTCAGTCATTAAGCGTCTGCCTTCGGCTCAGGTCATGGTCCCAGGTCCTGGGATCGAGCCCCACATCGGGCTCCCCGCTCCATGGGAAGCCTGCTTCTCCCTCTCCCACTCCCCCTGCTGTGTTCCCTCTCTCACTGTGACTCCCTCTGTCAAATAAATAAATAAAATCTTAAAAAAAAAAATGTGAAAACAACAGTGTTCTTTTTTTTTTTTTCCCTGTGAGACAGTTTTATTGTTGTTCCAGTCAGATTCCACCCTATCTACACACTGATTCTCCTCAGTTTTGGGGAGGCCGCCCCAGCGGGGCTGGGTCCCCCTCCGCCTCCCAAACCAGAGCCTGGACATGGGATCTTTCTGAGGCAGGGGCTTTGGCCTTCTCGTTGCTTCCAACATCTCTCTCGGGCCTGTCCATGTTCTGGGCTGGGCTGGCAACTTGGCTATTCCTCCAGTCCCAGCCCCGAGGCCACGGGTGCCCGGGGTGGTGCGGCTGCCCACGTCAGTGGGGCTTGGGGACATGGCCATCCACGTAGAAGTTCCTGGTGATCCTTGGCAAGGTGAATTCGGCCCTTTCCAGCTCAGGAGTCAGCACGATTTGGCAGCCCAGCTGGGAGTTCTCCTGAAGAAGGGGGGCCATGTCCAGTATGTCGTCCTCCCTCTCAGCAGGAGGAGGCAGAAGGTCCAGGTGGTCCTTGCTCATCTACACGTGGCAGGTAGAGCACACCAGGGAAGCTTCACAGGCCCCTTCTAGGTCCACTCCGTGGCACTGGGCCAGGTGGAGAACATTGTCCCCCACTCTGCCGCTCACCGGAATCCGTTGGCCTGACCGGTCTATGAACACCACGTTCACCACATCCCCGGGCCGCTCAGGGCCGCCAGCTGCTTCTTCCCCCGCCAGGCGCGAGCCTGTTGCTTGGAGTCTTCTGGCTGTCACTGGCACTGCCGCCTTCCCCGACCCCTGAGAGTCCCCAGGCTGGCTCCACCAGGCTCCCCGGCCACCCCCAGCAGAATCCCAGCACTCACGCCTCCGCAGGCCACGGAGGCGGCCAAAACAACAGTATTCTACAGTTCATAAAAAAAAGTCTACATATTTTAATTTTTTATATAATTTATGTTAAATGTTTTAGAAATACAAAAGTAATATATATATTCTATTTATTTTATGTGTCATGTTTTGGAGCTCCTCATAGGTAAGGAGTATATTTTAAGTACATTTCATTAGTGAGGAAAGTGAAGCTCAAATTTGTTGAGACATACCAGATTCATGAAGAAAAGACACATAAGTAGGACTAAACAGTTGGCCTTTTGTTTTTATAGCCTATGCTCTTTTCTGTACAACCCATCAATTCTTTTATTAAAAGATAATTACTGCATATTGACATCAGATGACACAATGGACTTGGTGCTCAAGAACACTAAGAGTAGTGTGGCTGAGGATTAAGTCTTGTGGTTTGTACCAAATGGCAGTCCTTTCACCTTTTGGACGGAGACCTTGTAGAGGTTGATATAACATAGGCAGCTATGAATATTTAATATTTTTAGTAAAACCAGTTGCTTTCCTTGCTTTCTATAATTTCATGAATGAGACCACCAGCAAAAATACAGGAAAACAAATAGTTTTCAGTATGTCAGACATTTGACACTCCCATCTAGATAAAGAGGGAGAAAGGAAAGGATGTACGTTATACTTCCAGGCCCCAAAGCATGATCTGAGTAATCTGTTATTTCAATAAATAAGTAAATAAATAAATAAATAGTGTTTTAAGTTCACTATTCTATGTTGTTAGGTGTTTTAAAACCAAAACAGAACAGAGCTTTAACACTTATTTTTTAACTATCACTGAATGTAATTCTGATTAAAGAATTAGCTCATTCTCTTCAAGGACTATTGCTTGAGACCTTGAGGTCAAATCAAAGGTCATCAATTTGGAGGAGAAGTAACATTTGAAATCACCTTATAAGCCTAAACTAGTGTTTCCTTATGCACCTACCAGTCACCTCCTTTCTTATTCCTGGCCCTTTGCATCAGCGTTTCTGAGGTGGGAGGTGAGCAACTACAGTTTAAAGCTCTCCTAGGTATTCCCAGTGCACACTTCCTGGAGAATCACTGACCAAGTGACAGTAGTACATCACTAAAAGAGCACCTCATTTTGTTCTTTTGCAAATGATTTCCGTTAGGACTATTTCAATAAGACTTTAAGGCTTCTTCTAATTTTCCCCAGACTATACTTGTAATGGTTCACAGTCTAAAATCCTCTTTATATTTACCTCTAGAATCTATCCACATTTCTAGTGAGGCAAAAATCTTCCTGGTAAATATAAGCCTTTCTGTTTATCTTTTCAACTTTACCTGACAACACATCAAAAAAAAAAAAAAAAGTTCCCTTGAATGAATGTCATAACTTATAGACAGTCTAATACAGGACTACATTTATTAAAAAAAAAATTATCTTTCTCCCTTAGATAACATTTTTTTTCTCCTAAAAAATTGAGATTACAACAAGAAAGATGCATGTCTACCCATGGTAAAGGGTATATGTGAAATGATGTACTCTTATTTAGGTAATAATAGATTTACATGCATATCCTTTTTTTTTATTTGTATCAGATATAATTCACACATCATTATATATTGCAACAGAGGCTTTTACCTTAAATTAAAACCCATAAATTTTGACTGTGTTGCATTCTATTTTATTTACGTTTATTGGCATAAAAGTGTTGAATTTTTATACAATGCTCTTAAAGAGATGGAGCCCTTTACTTTCATTTGGACTGTCTTAAGGCTTTGAAATGTTTGTTTTCACTTGACTCGTTCCATTGATAAAAGAGCAGAAAGATCCAGGAGAGTTATCAGTGACAGGTTACAGTGCTATTTATGAATATCAACCACTGGCTCCACACTCAGAACCAAGTAGTAGAAGAATATGGAAATGTCTCTACTCAGTCGTGTCTGATATTATTTCTAGACTGTTCCCAAAGAAAGCTTATTTTTGCTCTTGCCAAACCAGAACATTTATATTAGAAAATCACCTTCTATGCAAAGAATCTATAACCAATACACTGCAGATTTCAAAAGGATGTAAGTAGAGAATTTATAAAATTATCTATAGTAGTTCAGTTCAAAATCTTACCTTAGGCATTCCTTACAAAATTGTACTTTTGTGCTTGAAATCCAACCCATGCTATAGTATTTAACCTTCCTACATTTATGCTTCCACTCTCTGGTTATCCCCCAGACTCTCACTCTTCCATCCATTCATGATACAGAGTACCGTATCTCTCTCTCTAAACTTCTGTTTCCTTACTTGTATAACATCACCTATTCATTATTTAATAAGGTCTTCTAGTTTGATTATCTCTTTTGTGCTAAGTAAACAAGTTTTTTTAAAGTGCCTCCTCAACTTATTTTGAATGAACACTTCAAACTAGTTTTATTTTGCAAAATCTTTCCTTGCTGAAGATCTGGAGTAGTGACTTCCAGTCTGTGAACACCAGAGTTGCTACAAAGTACTCTGAAGTCCATATGTATACCAAAATATTTATAACATACATGTGGAATGATTTTGCGAATGTGTGCTAATGAAATGTATGTCATTAAAAAATAGCAGCTATTATGGGCATATTTATTTAAGCCAGTAAAATACAAATATCACATGAGAGGTATATACAAAATTTTCACCTAAAGTTTTTTGGAAGATACTTAACTGGAGAAGGCACACCTGAAATTCCAGTTACTTCATTCTCAAATGGAACTAATGTAGTCCTATTCTCCTTTACCACCACTGCCCCCTGTCCCCAACCCCAGCTCTAAGTAGTTGATTCTTAGTTGAAATTTAAACTAAGTCTCTTCTTCAAAACACATCAGAGATCAATAATAATATGAAAGGACATCAGTGATTTTCCCCACTATATCAAGTAGATCAAGACTGGATATTTTCATATTCTCTCTTCTAGTTACACCACCACACAGGTCTTCTATTATTGATTCCTATTTTGACACAAAAATCATAAAATTCCTGAGAATACAGAGAGTCTATCCTATCAGAAGATATCAATTATTATTGGGGTAATGTGGTAGATATCATCTTTCTTTAGGCTCTTAAGCATCATGATTGTCACAGTTGTTCTCAACCAAGGCTAACTGGTTTAGGCAAAAGCTACTTAAGACTTTCTCTCTCAAATCCTGCTCTGTACCAAGGAATAGTTACGTTACCTAGTGATAAAAAGGACTTCAGACTTCCATTCCTGCCTACCCTACTTTCTGAGTCCAAAAAATATCATCCTTTGAGAATGGAAGAGGGGGCGCCTGGGTGGCTCTGTCATGATCCCAGGGTCCTGGCATCCAGCCCCAGGTCTGGTCAGGCACCCCACTCAGCAGGGAGTCTGCTTCTCCCTCTGCCTTTCCCCCTTGCTAATGCGTGCATGCTCTCTCTCTCTCTCTCTCTCTCTCTCAAATAAATAAAATCTTTTTTTGGGGGGGTTCCTTTTTTTTATTTAAATTCAATTAACATATAGTGTATTATTAGTTACAGAGGTAGAGTTCAGTGATGCATCAGTTGCATAAAACACCCAGTGTTCATTCCATCATGTGCCCTCCTTCATGCCCATCACCCCATCCCCTCCACCCACCACCCCTCCAGCAACCCTCAGTTTGTTTCCTATGCTTAAGAGTGTCTTATGGTTTGTCTCCCTCTCTTGATTTCCTCTTGTTTTATTCTTCCCAGGTTTTTTTTTTTTACTAACCAGTATCATGCTGTATATATTGTTCTTTGATGTGCTTGTTGGAGATGTTGTCAGCCCAGCACACTCCTTTTATCCATTCTCTCTCTCTCTCTCAAATAAATAAAATCTTAAAAAAAAAACTGAAGAGAAAAAAAATGAGCAATTTGTACCTTGGCATCAGTGATATTCTTGGGTTTATTAGATATCACTGATAATTTGTGGGGGTCACATGATGGGAGTCATATTATAAATAGCCTTTGGAAATTTGTTGCTATAGCTCTGGCTCCTGGATTTTTACATCAACATCCATCCAATGCTAATAGAACCAGTGCCATTAGAAAAGTCTAACTACCCTTAAAAGGGAAAATTGTTACAGAGAAACAGAGATATATGGAAATAGATCTTTTCCTTTGTTTTGCTAACTCCTCTTTCTCCACCTATATATTTTAACATTGAGAACAAAAAAGAATGTTACATTTGTAGTAGGAAAGCTTAATCCACTGATAGCCTTGTAAAAGATTTTGTTCTAGACATATTCCTTTAATTCAACATAGTTTTTTTTTTTTTTTTAAGATAAAATGTATGACATCAAAATAGAATGATTTCTTATGCTTAGATACTAATAATCGGATCAGGATCATTTCTTGCTAAATTGTTATTTGCTATCATGAATAAAACTGCATTGCATATTGTGAATGGAATAATTAGAGACTCTGGTGTGTCATAATAAGTAGTAATTACAGTACTTCTGAAGATTTGGTTACTCTTTTCCCTGAAGTCATGCTGCCTTTTCAGCCAAGTATGAAGTACCAAATTTTTGTCATAGCAAAACTATGATGAACGTTGTTAAGTGTTTGTAATTATTATTACTATTTTTTCAGTCCATTATATCTCAGGGTCTAAATATATGTAACAAAAAAATTAACTGAAATAAGTACTTTTTATTTTCCACTTTATATATCCTCACATGATTTCTGTGGTAGAGATCCAATTTCCACCTGGAAAAAAACTAAGGAAGAAAGTGGAGATGATTAAGGCAATGTCAGCAAACAAATAATGAATTTGGTTAATTTTTCCAACATTTAATTGATTCAGTGAAAACAATCAACAAGCTAATTGCTTCACCAAAATTAATAAATCACTTGAAGCAATCAATTGCTTAGCCCTAAATCTCACTTTAATCCTAGGAAGGATGAACTGAGCCAGGAAACATACAATCCAGTCTTAATTAGTATTTTTTAGTTGAGAATTCCAAAGTAGTGTTTTACCAATAGAGCTTATTTTTCTGAAATATCTTACACATCATTATACACGATTTTAGGGAGTAATTCCAAAGCATTTTAAAGTGTTTGCCAAATATTTTAAATAGTAAGTGTGAAAAAAGCATAGACTTTAAAACTAGAGATCTAAAATAGTTGGTGTTATTTTTGACATATTAAATCAATATACCAGTTATTCTTTAGAATATTTTTTCTAAGAATATACTTGATTTTTCTAATAGCTACATTGTCTTCCATTAACTTCATTCATTCATTTAATAAACATTTACCTTCTACTGTAATTTTTCAGTTGTCCACTAGGCAGGCCCCTACAAGGGTTTCTTTCTTTTCTTTTTTTCTTTTTTCTTTTTTAATTATGCACTTTTGTGACCAGCATCTCATATTTTAAGATGTTTGTTTCATTGGGATATATTTCCAAAATATTGACCTGAGAACATTCTATGCCTTTCTTTTCCAATAAATATTGCATAAGCTTTGGTATATATTATTTGATTGGTCTCCAGAATAACTGAGCAGATTTACAACCCACTAACAAGATTTAACATGTATGTGCCTCTACATGGCCTGGCAAACCAAGTTAATGATTTTTATTAGATTAACAGATGTAAAATGAATCATTAAAATTATTTTAACTCGCATTATTATGCATGACTTTTATTATTAATGAAGAAAGTTCTTTCTCTAAGTATGTATATCTCCTTCACAATAAACTTTATTTCTGTCCTTTGTAAAAATTTGTCCATAATGATTTATCTTTAGAAATATCTGTGTATCAGTTTTTACAAATTTTTAGAATAAGTGTGTCATATTTTCCATTGTTATATTTGTTTGATTACATTTAAGCTAAAGGTTGAATGATTTATGTTTATATGGCTCTATTAGTTATGACTTAGTTGATTTAATGTTTCTTAAATACTCCTAAATTTTGTCTTGTCTTCTTTGTATTGCTTCTGTTTTGTCATTATCAGAATAGCATTGGTCTACTTAAATATTATAATACCTTTGAAATTAAGATTTTGGAATTTTTTTAAATGCCTTGTTTAGTACTTACTCCACGTAACTGCATCTTTAAAATGGTGTAATCTTCAGTAACAAATATTGTGGACTCTACCCTCAGGATTCACTTGATTCATTATTTTAGTATATTTCCATAAATCACATAATCTATAACCTGGTGGTATAATTCCTTTGCAAGTGCCTATTATGTGCCAAGTTATTTATTCATTGACTCTTCACAAGAGTATGAAGCATTCTTCAAAGTCAAATTTCATCTCTGTCAGAGTCACCTAAAATGTTTCAACAAGGACCACTGAGTCAAAATCTCTGAGAATTTGAGGATTGGGCTGGAGGAATCTACTTTTTGTTTTGTTTTTGTTCTTAGTAACTTCTCCTGAATTTTTTTTTTTCTTTTCTAGACCCCAAAGTCTGAGGACTGCAGTTCTGTAACACTATCTTAATCACTCATTCTAAGTATGAGGAAATAAAGTCTAAAAGGAGTTAAATGTCTTACCTAAAGCCACATGAATTTAGGAGCATGGAATCAAGATTACTCCAAGACTAATTATCTAACCTATAGTACCAACTCAACCCCTGAGGGGATGCCTAAAGAGGCCTGAAGCTTTTTATTCTATCTGAGCTAAAATTAACTGGTTTGTTTTGATTCAACTGCTTACTAAGAACTAAAATTTCGGGAGTGCCTGAGTGGCTCAGTCAGTTAAGCGTCTGCCTCTCGATTGGGTCCTGATCTCAGGGTGCTGGGATTGAGCCCCACATCAGGCTCTCTGCTCAGTGGCAAGTCTGCTTCTCCCTTTCCCTCTCCCTCTGTGATGTCTCTTGCTCTCTCTCTCAAATAAATACATAAAATCTTTAAAGAAAAAAAAAAAAAGAACTAAAATTTGGGTTTCGAGTAGATCTTGCTGGCATTGAGGCTAAAAAGACGACAGTTCTAGTAAAAATAATTATTCGTGGAACATATACTTTTAGAACTGTAAATATCATCATCATACAATCTATGAAACAAACTATATATCTAGGTCATAATTAGCATAATATTATACCCATTACTATATGCTTTGGTGTATATCTGGTAACAAAATAATATGAAAGTGCATGTTCCTACACACACATCCCCCCAGCTTGAGAATTATTACTCCAACCTGATTCTTTTTAAATACATACTTTCACATATTTGATACGATTATAACAATGTCTATCTCTGTGGAAATTCATAGTTATATGTTTAGAAAAGAAATCATCGCATACTGTTACAGAAAGAATTATAAAGTCTAGCAAAATAGTTATTTTGCAATAGAGCAGCTTTGATTCTAATAAGTAGTATGAGGTAGGTAGGCAATTCTATAATTTATGGCTATGGCCAACACAAATAAAGAAATGCTATATTAACATAAATAAATCTATAAACTAATTAGGAGGTCCTTTATTACTTTGAGAGAAAAACCCAAAAAATTTATAATTACATAATTTTTAATAAAATATAAGGGGCATAAAACAGGTTTGAACAAAAACAAACAAGAATCAGGGGCACCTGGGTGGCTCAGTCGGTTAGCATCTGCCTTCGGCTTAGGTTACAATCCCAAGGTCCTGCTTTTCCCTCTCCCTCTACCCTCCCACCCTGCTCATGCTTGTTCTCTCTCACTCTCTCTCAAATAAATAAAAATCTTAAAAATAAATATTTGAAAAAAGAATCAGATTTATATATATATATATAACATATATATATTTTAAATAAATAAATATATATATATATATATATATATATATTTTTTTTTTTTTTTAAGAGATTGAGAGGGCAGGGGCAGAGGGAGAATCTCAAGCAGGCTCCAAGCCCAGTGCAGAGCCTATGTGACACAGGGCTGATCTCACAACCCTGAGATCATTACCTAAGCCGAAATCAAGGGTCTGATGCTTAACCCACTGAACCATCCAGGCACCCCTGGATTCACATAATTTTTAAATTGGCAACAGGGAACTTAACAATTTTGAACAAGAAGTAAATATTTTTTAAAATTTTAATGCTATATCAGAATCAACAAAAATGGGAGTGAGAGTAAATATGGTAGAGGATCAAGAAAACAGAAGGAAGTAAAAATTAGACAAAAGGCAGGGAAGAGAAATATGTAGATTATCATCATAAAACTTTGTATTGTGCAAAATGAGTGATAACAGCAGATGGGCCAGGGGTCCTGTCTGTGAGTGGAACAGAAGTTAAGCATAGCGGAGTTTACAGTGATCAGACCAGATGTGGAGATGGCCAGCATCATGAGGACGCCTTGGGATGTCTCTAGCACTTCCTTGGGAAAGCTTTCAAGGCTTTCTACTGAGTAAGGCAAGCCCACCCAGATTATCTAGAATAATTCTTCTTACAAAAAGTAAACTGTTTAGGACTTTAATTGAATCTGAAAAATCCTTTTTCATCAATACAAAAATAATGTGATTGAAAGACTAGAGACTATAGCCTAGTCAGGTTGACACATCAAAAAACCTATCATAGCCATTAACTTAATTGATAATTCAACCTCCTCTTCTCTTAAATTTTTAAAAATTTTAATTATAGCATTAACAATAAAGAAAAAAATAACCTGAATATTTAAAACATTGTTTTTTCTTCCCCCAAATTATTGAATTTTTCTTATTTTAAAATTATATGAGCATATTACTGTCTTCCTACCATTCAGCATTCAAGTAGAGTTATAATTAGTGGATATATAAAAAGGTGGGATTTTCTCAAAGGGATATTAGTTTTGAGCATTAAGACCCCATGTTTAATATAGAGCAGACAGATAAAGTATTAATCTATTACAAAGGAAAGTTATAAGGAGTGAGTGACATAGAAACATTGTCAATGGAAAAGGTAGAAACATTAGTCATTGAAATTCAGGACTTTAATATAAAAAAAATTAGAAATCTATGTGGCATATATAGAATTATTTGGAAGGTGTTTCCTTATTAAAGTAAACTTCAGTGTATTACACTTTATTCATAATTTATTTTCTGTGACAACACTACAAATGTCTAAGAATCTTACATAAGATCAGAAATGCAATATTTAGAACAAACATGTATCTATGATTTCTCGCTAGGTCCTAATCTAAGTATGATTTAGACTTTTTTAAATCAGTTTTTTAAAATTTACATTACCCCTAAAGTGTGATTGAGAAAGCACTTTAACAGATTATTTCTTAAAGAGAATAGGAAAAATTTTGTACTTACTTGAAAACAGAATGCCTAAAGCAAATCATGGACAGAGGTACAGGCCAATACTTTGGTAATTCTCCCTTTAACACCTTGAAGGCTACTTTCCAGGACACTTTCCAACCAGGGATCTCTAGTTCTTTCATTTTCCATTGAGCACCTTAGCTGGCAGTCTTCTGGTTCTCTAGGTGAAGTAATATCTGCTCCAACTTCCTGACCAAAGGTTAATCTGTATAGGTAAGTAGAGGAAAGGCTCAATTAGAGACCACATTTACATCTTTTCTTGAAATTTCCTCTTATTAACACCTAATCCTAAACTATCTTCATCATGAATACCTGAAGTGCTTGTTAAAAATCTAATTTCCTAGGCTCCAACCCAGAAACAGACTTTCCATAGTGGGACGTAGGAAATCAACATGATAGAACAAGCATTCCTGAATATTCTCCTGTGCACTTAATTTTGAGAACAACTACCTTTAGGTAAATTATTTTATAACATAGGACTTCATATGTTTAAACTTTTACAAAATACTTCTTTCTCTGGAATGCATTTTTTACTATTCTTCAGGAAAATAATAAGAAACTAATCATTTAAAAGTACACATCAACTAGTTTAGATCATTCAAATTAATCACCCGGAGAAGGCTTCCTACCTCCCCTGTCAATTGAACAACTTATTTAAGGAGCCCTGTCAGATACAATCCGCTTTACTTTACTTTGTCCCCTGCTGATATCTTTTACAGGGGATTGCCAACACGCTGAGTGCCTGAGGGATCTAAACTCAGATTACAAAAGCAAACCCTGAATGCATGCTCTTGAAAGGTAGACTTCTATGGGCTACAATACCAAGTGTTTAGGAGTGTGTCAAATAACAGTGACACCACCTTGCAACTATTTCACTTTATGAGGTATTTTTAATGCTCACCCTCAGAAAAAGATTCTCATGGACAGATAACAAGTATCAAGAACTCACTGAAGATCATAGCACAAAGCTGTGCTCCACATGCATACTGCAGCCAAAATTCCAAGTCCAGTTATGACCTAGAGATGAGAGGATAATTCAAATAGTGTTTTCTCCCAACCCAACCCCCAATGTTTTACTTTACTCTTGCTAAGGATCCTTTATGGAACATTTAGATGCTATTTCTATAACTACAGAGCAAGATCTACCCCTCACATGGGGGTAAATGTCCAGGCTCTTTTGCTAGTATGTCAGGAATTTAAGACTTAAACCAGAAACTTTCATTTGTTTTCTTGCTGTTTGAAGCCTGAAGCCAACAAACATGCTATAACAGAATACTTTACGATACAGCAGGCTGAGGAGTCTATTCAGAAACTTACCCGAGAATGATATGTAACTGAATTTTAAAATTTGCAGATACCCACTGCCTGCTCATAAAACAGACATGGTGAGCTCCACTGGGTCCTGTGTCAGTAGCCAGACCTTTCTTCCCATTCACTACTGAACTCAAATTGTACAGGCTTATCCCTGGAAGATTTGCATAGTCCCATCAAAACCACTCAGCCCATAGTACCTATTAAGTAATTTGGATAAAATCATCTCTCATTCGGAGAGATGTGTAGCAAACAAAACAAACAAGGAGGTCTTCATTCCTGCCGACTTAAATGAGAGTCCTCTCCCCACCAGCTCATTTGCTTTTAATTTTTTAGTCTACTGAGTAGCTTTCAGAGAGCTCACATACTCCCTCTACATTAACTACTACTGTTAAGCAGATTCAATACTCGATTAAATTCAGTACTCTCGAAGACACAGATGCAGGCATAAAAATAATTTTAAAATGTCCTTAAGGAACTCATTCTTAAAATTGTGTGAAGGAAGACAAAGTAATTATGAAGGTAATGTAATGGCATATGTAGGTGTCTCAAAAGAAGGGGAAGATTACCATTGAGGTTCAAAGCCAGATTATGAGTCTCAAGTCTTCCCTGGCCTTCTCAAGGTAACCAGGAAACTACTATCTTGGAAAATAGTAAATACGTGGAATGCTTAAATTTGGAGTAAAGAGGATTTTAACATACTGATTTTAACATATTGATACCAAGTCATAGCACATCAATTTTGAGAATATTGCATCTGTTTGAACTTGGTGAAATAACTTAGCCTCGCAAGTTATGGAGGCAGCGCAGTCCAGAGTCTAAGAGAGTGTAAAGTGGCATAAACCACAATATTACTATGAGTTACATAAAGTAATCACTATATGACTTGAGCTAATTACTTTCCTTCGGACTGTCAGTTTCCACATTATTAAAAGGGTGAAACAATAAGTACCTAATTTTCAAGATTGAGATGACTGAGTAAAGACATAGTATCTAAGGCTTGTTTTAGATGTTTAATACACAAGTAAGTGTGTGCACACACATAGTCTTTAGAAAGCTTGGAGTTTGCCATCCTTATATTTGGCAAGCATTAGCCACTCTGAATTTGTCATCAGGAAAAACTCTTAATCTCAGAGCAAAAAATATTGGGACAAGAATATATTTTTGCCCTAGACTGAGTCACAAATTCAGATGCCTATCATACACTTGCAAGTAATGGAAAGGAATATGATGGGCCACAAATAGATGTTTATTCCCATTTTTCTTGAAATCTAGAGTCTATGAATCTTCTTTTTTCTTTCCTTTTGGACAAAGACATAGGTACAGATAATATTTCCATAGTATAAGAAGAGCAACAAATAAGGACAACAGTAAGTGGCAACTGTCACTCTTCTGTGATGTCAGGAGGATGACAAACAATGTGGAAATTGTTGATTTGGGCAGTTTATGTCCCTTCTAAAAAGAATAGCTGTTACTCAGATCTTGACAACTCTTGTCATATGGAAATTCAGATACTATGTTAGTAGATTTTTCAAAAGGTGTACAAGGTGAAATCTGATTTTTTTTTTTTAAATAAAATCTGCTGGTTGAAATGTTGAGTTAAAACAAAACAAAAACCCATTCACACTCATTCTGCTGAACAAACATGTCTGTGAAATTGCTCATATAACCTCAGTCTTCTTGTTCTGTTTGATGTAACCATAAATGTATGTGTTCCTTTCTTGTCTATTTATGTTACCGGTGAAGGCGAATGGCAGTAGGCAACCTCTGAGACTTTTTTTTTTTTCAAATCCCCGCCATCGCTTTCTCTCAGCATCCAGATAGAAATCAGAGGAGTGGTGTTATCACATGTTTGGCATCATCAGTGAAAAATTGGACACTATTTATAATTTAGTCTAATAATTCTAAACCCTAGATCATATTAAAACTACTCAAGTTTTCTGATTTAATTAGTTACAAAACTACTTCAAGTGTCTGATTTAATTAGTTACAAGTGGGTGTAGGGCATCATTATTTTAAAGCTTTCTGGAAAATTCTAATACGCAGAGTTACCAGTAACTGCTCTAGTTTGGATTTATCTTTTACACTTAAGGAAATTGAAGATATGAGGAAATGATATAGCTATAACAGCTACTATGTACTAATTTCACACTATGCCTGACATGTGTGCTAAGTGCTAGTGTTAGTGTATAGCTGCTAAAGGGGGTCCCTGTTAGTTTAGATCTTCGTTACCAGACATTGTGGCTTTGTTTTCTACTGTAGGCCTTTTAGCTTTGCACAAATTATGCAACAGACCAAAACAAAGCAACTATTGGGGTCAAGGACTTTATCTTCTGTTATCTCAGAACCAAAGTTTCAACCCATAGGTTCCATCTGAGACTATAACCAATGGATTTGTCAGTTGAAACACTAACATGCTGTAGAAATCACCACAAAGTGCATTTTCTGTTGGGTGACACCTGTAGTGGTCCCACTGAATCAAGTTGTTTTGTATTTAAAGTGCTTCACCTCCTATTTAATGTGACAGGTGATTGAGACTATTAGTTTTCTTTTCAGCAGACTCATAAGAGCAAAAGTAAAACCATGGTCTCACTAGAAGGAAATGTATAACACCAGCATATAATCCAGACTCCTCAAGGACCACAAATTTGCATAGGCACTTAGAATAGTACCTCACACTAAATATGTTATAATTCAATTTTATTATTATCTGTAGAATTTTATCATAGTGTTTTAGAATGGTTCATACAGAGAGTGAATTTTATTTATTTTTTAAAGATTTTATTTATTTATTCATGAGAGACAGAGAGAGGCAGAGGGAGAAGCAGGGTCCCCGCTGAGCAGGGAGCTCAATGTGGGACTCGATCCCAGGACCCTGGGATCATAACTGGAGCTGAAGGCAGACACTTAACGGACTAAGCCACCCAAGCACCCTGAAGAGTGAATTTTATTAGTCGATATTGTTTTATATGAGTTTGGAACAGAGGTCAGCAAACTTTTTTTTTTTTTTTTTTAATGTCCAGATAGTAAATATTTTAGGCTTTGCAGGCCAGATGGTCTCTGTTGCAACTATGTAATTCTACCATTGTAGTGGGAAAGCAGCTATAGACAAAATGTAAACAAATGGGCGTGGCTGTGGCCCAATAAAATTTTATTTATTAAAGTAGGCTTCAGGCTGCTGGATGGAGTGGATCCATGGATCATAATTTGCCAACCCCTGCTATAGTGGATAATAATAAATGCTACCCAATTTTTGAATATTGATCTAGTTATAAATAGGTATGCTTCCCTAACAACTGCAGGGATCCTCATATAACTCAAAATGAAAGTAAATCTAGGCAATATGCATAATTAGTTAGGTAGAATGATTAAATCAAATATATTTAAAATTTTTGATGAGTTGCTAGAGTAGTGCTAGAGAAGCTAAACCCTATAAGAAGTTTCTAAAAATCTCTTATTTTCTATGATAATTTATGTATTCACTGTTTTGAAAAAAGATCTAACCCAGCATTTTTTATTCTAATGATTCAAATTAGACAAAAATTTTTGAAAACTCAGACATATTATACTACAGTGGGTGCTCATTAAAATCATCTCATTTCTCTTGATCCCTACCCTAGCTATTAATTTGATCAATTTCTAATAAGATTTCATTGAGACTGGGATTCATACTTCATTAGTTTCTCAATTTTGTGATGAGACATTAATTCTTATGCAAATTAGACCATTTCTACCTTTACTGGATAATAAATGCCACTGCATGTACACCTGTCTACATAGCCCCCTACTGAATAGATGCAACAGCTGCTGGTAAACATTACTTAGGACCTTGCTACTCAAACTGTGATTCATGGGCCAACAGCATTTATGTCATCTGGGATATTGTTAGAAAAGCAAAATACTGAATCAGAATCATATGTGCATTAAAGTTCAAAAACTACTGCTTAGGACACATCCAAAATATGCTCTCAGGTACTCAGTAGAAATCTGAGATGACTTTATGATCTTATAATGTTTATTTTAATTAGGAATTTACCCTAAGGGTGCCCCTACAAGTAGGGACTCCAACCTTGGCTAGGACTACAAAACAAATCCGACCAAATGGGGAAAATGTTCTTTAGCCAAGGAAATCAGAATATGCAATTGAAAATGTTTACTTTTCAACTGACAGCTCTTATATCCTATTGAGAGAATCTTCATACTCATGTAGTTGTTCTTATTATGTGGTAAGTTAGTCCAAGGGTTGTTGTTACTTTTTATGCTAACAACTGGAATGTGACCATTTCAGAGGTATAAACTGCCCAGTGATAGAAGTGTTGACCTTAAAATGAGAAGACTGGAGTGGAATATGGAGGCCACATTTATAAGACATTAGAGAATCCATTATGTTCACCTTAAGAGTCAGTACAGTAACACTTCCATCTCAGAGAATAAGGAAGAGTTAACTCTCCTTTTCAGAACCCTGACAGCATTTTAGTATATTATTCCTCAGAGTGCACTGCTTTGGTCCTGACCCATATTCCCATTGAATTACACCTTGACATTAGGAGACTGGCATGCTTTTACTGTAGACCAAGTGTCCCCAGAACAGGTGGTTGTATACTTCCCAATAGGTGTACAAGGTGATCCATTGGGAGCAGAATGGCAATATTGAAATTTTATTTCTAATTTCTCCATATTTCAGTTCTCTTTCTGTACTACTTAATACAATTGTGTGCATTAATAATTAAATTAATATTGAATAAATATTCATATATTCGAGATTCAGAGTCTCGCTTTCATTTTACTTAGAGTAGTATATGTTCAGGGCACCTGGGTGACTCAGTCAGTTAAGCGTCTGCCTTTGGCTCAGGTCATGATCCTAGGGGTCTTGAGATCAAGCCCTGCATTGGACTCTTTGCTCAGCAGGGAGTCTGCTTCTCCCTCTGCCACTCCCCCTGCTCATGCTCTCTCTTACACTCTCGCTTGTGCTCTCTCTCATAAATAAATAAAATCTTAAAAAAAAAGAGTAGTATATGTTCAAAATATGGAAACTTTTAGAGTAGAAAACCAGGAAAACTCCAAGATGATAATCTGTCAGAATTCTTTTGTATAGTTGTGAATCTGTATATATAATATGTATGTAAGAATAAATTTAAAAGACATTTAACAAAATTGATCAATATTTTGATATTGTTTCATTTAGTAATCTATATTTTAGGAGAGGATTATTTTATTATAGAATGTATAGAGAGCCATAGACATTATATAGTATAAGAAACTGGATTCATAATTTTTACTATAAAATACCAAGAGGCCCTTATTTCTTATTTATTTTTTTAAAGATTTATTTATTTATTTATTTGACAGAGAGAGCGTGAGCACAAGTAAGCCTAGCAGCAGGCAAAGGGTGAGGGAGAAGCATACTCTCCGCTGAGTGGAGAGCCTGATGTGAGGCTCAATCCCAGGACCCTGGGATCATAACCTGAGCCGAAGGCGGACGCTTAACCGACTGAGCCACCCAGGCGCCCTAAAGGCCCTTATTTCTATGAGCAGCCAAGTCAAAATATAGATCTTAAGGGAGTAAAGTGTAGTTATTTTCACACACAAAGAAGACTTGTATTTCAACTCACTTTGGCTTCTATTATCCTCACTATATGCTTATTATTATATATTAACTCAACATAGTAGTCTTCAATTTATTTTTCCTATGTTTCTATCTTAGCTGCCAATTTCACATGTAAATTGAGTAGCTTTAAAAGAAATTTCAGCCTCAAAAAAAAAAAAAGAAAGAAATTTCAGCCTCAACCCTTCTAGCTTCTATAAATGTTAAACTACTTGCCAAACGGAAGTCAGCCATTGCCTTAAATCTGTACCTTCTGAATATTTAGCAGGATTACGTATTTTTAATGTTTGAATTTAATGGAAATAAAAACATGCTTTTAAGTAAAACACAGAAGTTCTACTTTGCGCTTTGAAGAATAGGACAGTCATGAAACATAATTCTGATCAGTTTCAACTGACTGCATCCTTGTTGGTCTGTGTTTATTACCATTAAAGATAACTTTCATACTTCTTCATAATACTGAGATTCCTCTAAAAAAATGAGGTGATCAATAGTCCTGTTCAATACTTGTATGTCAGTCCCAGAGACACATGCCTATGCTTTACTTTCAAAACAGCAAAAGTATTTACCACCTCATAATCTTTTATTTGTAAAAGCACCTATAGTTTCAAAGTACATTAATAAGTTTTTAGAAATTAAAAAATCTATTATGACAGAGTTTGAATAGGATCAAACCAAAGGTAAATGACTTTTGACTGACTAATCCTGCCTGAACACTAAACACCTAAAGATCCCACTGAAACATTAAAGACTAGGATCATACTGGCTGTTTGCCTAATTTTGAAACTTTTTAATATAGTGTAAATTATAACAAAGTCATGATAAGCATATTGGTCTGAATTATTTTGGCTTTAGTTTTCATTTTTTTTCTTTATACCCCTTGCTTCATTGTAGACTCTTAATTTGTTACCTAATTATCTATTAATAAGGAATATACTCATATAATAGAGGTTGATACTATATTTAAATACCTATATATGTATATTCATAAATGTAGTTTTATACAAATAAAACACTATAGATTTTAATGGATTTTGTAAGACAGTTTTTAATTATTTCTAGATGAAGTAACAACCTGGAAGTTGCAAAACCTAAGTTTGGATCCACTACTAATTAATGACATAACTTTGGGTATGAATGTCAGTTAGATTTCTGGACTTCAGTTTCATCATGCATCAAAAGGAGATGAAACCAATCTTATGGATTTTCAATAATTTCTGAGTTGCAAAATCATTTAAAATTGTTACCAATAATTTCACAAAATGAGCAGTGTTCAAGAATTAAGTCAATTAAATCTTCCCATTGGGCTTAATGCAAATTTAATTTCAGTGTGCATATACATATGTATGTATGTATGTGTCTGTATACCATTAAAATTTATTTTTAAATTTTGTACTCGATTTTACCAATACTTTCTATTCCCCCTCCCCACCAGCCTACAAATTTTAACAAGGTTTGCCAATGTCTCATTGTACCAAAGTGACAATATTTCATTCTATGTCTTATCTGTGCTAAAGAAGGTACTGTTTGATATGTAAGCATTCCGAGACTTCAAAATAAATCTAATAAAAGGAATATTTTTTCTTTCTTTATACTTTCCATTAATTGGAGCACTTAACATGAAGAGTTGTCCCTGAAAACAAAAACAGTAGTAAGTAAAATTTTAAAAACATAACAATAATGGTTTTATAGCCATTATTGGAAGGATTGCTTCTCAAAAAAAGAAAAAGTTATTTCAAATGAATATTTTTGTATAGTTATGTAGACAAAACCTATGTTCTCATTTGAGGACATAATGAGGAAGTAATTCAGAGAAACACAAGTTCCAAAAGAAAGAATCTCTTGCGGCACCTGGGTGGTTAAGCGTCTGCATTTGACTCAGGTATTGATCCCAGGGTCCTGGAACTGAGTCCCATGTTGGGCTCCCTGCTCAGCGGGAAGTCTGCTTCTCCCTCTCCCAATGCCCCTCACCCCTGCTTATGCGCACGCTCTCTCTCTCTCTAATAAATAAATAAAATCTTTAAAAAAAAAAAAACTCTTAAAATGTGTTCCTAAAATATTCCTAAAGATATCCAAATTTGCCATACCACTCTCTTCGTAGAAGACTTTAAATTTTAGTATAAGCAAAGAGTAAGATGAAAAAAAAAATAATATTGAGATTGTATATTTATTTGCTTAATAATGTTATCAGTGAACCTGAAATTTTCTAACTAAACTAAACTTACCGAGGTCTGTAATTTGCCACAAGTCATTTACCATTGACCCATATAGTAGCACTAGCTCTTTTACAAAATGCTGCGTGATGTGTAGGACACTTCAGTAATGCTAATTGTGAGGAGAAAAATTATTAGTGATAAATCCAGCAGAATCTCCAAACAGTAGATTTCTTTGTGCAACTCATGGTTTCAACATTAAAAGAGAAGAAGAATTTTATTTTGTATTATATAGTTTAAAAGTGGCCCAGCTATACTCAATAACTAATGATTGCTAGGAAATACTCAGGTAGCTTTATTGTAATTTGGAAATTTATGATTGCTTTTGAGAAAAAGTAATGTGCAGTTTTTAAATAATTATACAATTATAAGGTCAAAAACTTGTAAGTAGAAAGTGTTTCAGATAATGACTATAAACCTACATGAATAGTTTCTCATTTTTAACTATTATCAAAATAACCACTTGAATACATTCATTCAAATAATTTGCTGTTTTTCACCAAAAAAAAAAAAAAAAAAAAAGTCAAACTTGCTTGATGGTTTGCTGGTTATTCATCTGAAGTGTCTAGAAACATCTATTAAAATGGTAGATGTTGGACATGTTGTCACAGGCTTTTTACTCTTGCACAGAGTAGAAAATACAACTTAAATAAACCTGTGCTTTGTATGAAGTCTGTAATAAACTGTGAACATAGATTTATTTGGAATTTGTTCATTTGTGATACATTTTAAATAATATTAGAGACTTAGTGCATACTTTTGCTCATATGACCTCGTGTGTGTGTGTGTGTGTGTGTGTGTGTGTACACACAGAAGTTTTAAACTTTCAGGTTCTCACAAAATTATGAAAAAAATCTTGATTCAGGTTTTTTATTTTTATTTATTTTTTTAACTTGGCATTTTCCAGCAATTACTACTTTTTTCACTTTGCAGAGACACTGGTAAGACATTAATTGGAATTTACTATGAAAAGTCCTGGGGAATTCTTCAGCTGAACATTTCTTTTACCCGTACTGAACAAAGATGTTTGAAATTGTTGATGCTGAATTCAGTGTTCATCCCTTTTCTTTTTCAAATTATCTTTATGTTTCTTAAAGTTTACTAGTTCTGCAGTGAAATCTGCTTAAAGACTCACATCACTAAATTAGAGTTAAAACATCTAAGAAGATAAGTTCTAATAAACAAAAGTTGTAAACTGTATTATTCGTAGCTCTTTGTGTTCCCAACATGTCTAACTTACTGCAGTGGATTAGGTTGTAGTTATAGGAACACAATTACTGGACCATGGCATGGCTTGTTCGGTGAGCTCAGACATCTTATCTGTTTGAATTACTCCTCAGTCACTCTAATCAATTCAGCTATGAGCAGTGGTTAAATATGGCTGGAAAAAAATCAACCATGAAACAGTCAATTTAGAGACTGCCTAAAAAATACACACATACTGTGGGGAAAATAGACTCTAATGATAATAAAAAAATGGAATAAAACAGCTTAAAATAAGTTGAGATGAAATAGAATTTAACACTTGAAATACTCTAAATATTTTTGGGTGTAAGGACCAGTTTCTCAAAATAAAATGGACCTTTCTCTAATCCAACTGCCACTTTCTTTCTTTATGAATTTTTTGTAGAAATGATAGAGATAAGTCATAATTTCTACAGAAATTTTCTCTAGAAATATCCTCTATTTACAGCATCTATTCACTCCATTTTTCATTCAGAGAGTAATGAAACACATAATCCTCTGCTAAGTTTGCTGTGGAAAATCCCATTGCATCTCAAAGCAGTAATCTTTCTAGTCAAAAGATAACATTTTTAAAGGTTGAATTGGACCCCTGTGTTTTCCTTAACTAGACACCTGAGAATGAAAAACACAACTGTCGAGATATCTCCTAGCTGGCATTACAGGAAACTTAATCCATTTACTTAATAGTGTGATGTTCTGCTAGCTGCAAGCCAGAAAACACTAATAAAACACTTCAGTTCATTATTTAAATGTCTATATTTCTCCCCCAACCCCCAAAAAGTATGTCCAGTGCAGTTTTAGGGTTCTTGAGGGAGAAAGTGAGCGATTTTCTTAGCAACTGGTAGGTAAAGAAACATTACAAATTAGATAATTGTAGCTACAAACAAAATAAAAAATTAACATCCTGAAATATGATAAACATGTATAAATGATTTTTTTAAGATACAATATTTCAAGTAGATCCTACGTAATTAACTGAATTTGTTTAGAATCTAAAGCACATGTCGGGGCACCTGGGTGGCTCAGTCATTAAGCGTCTGCCTTCGGCTCAGGTCTTGATCCCAGAGTCCTGGGATGGAGACCCGCATCAGGCTCCCTGCTCAGCAGGAAGCTTGCTTCTCCCTCTCCCACTCCCCCTGCTTGTGTTCCCTCTCTCGCTGTGTCTCTCTCTGTCAAATAAAATCTTAAAAAAAAAAAAAAAAAAAAAGGCACATGTCAACAGGTAAGTGACCAAATTTCAAAGAACTAGGTTCAGAAGTAAAAAAGTTTACAGGATTTCAGACTAAGATTGATATTGTCATTATAGAACGTTCCTCCACTTTAAAACCAGATAATATATATGAAGACTAATTAATGGATGGTTATTCATTTTATAGAGCTATCTCTAAAAACTAGATGAGACTCTGAAGACTCAGCAAAACTTTCAAGATAGGATAGTTTTTTGTTTTTCTTTTCCATCAAATGACTTTAGAATGAAAATCTACTCCATATGTGTATAGGTCTATGTATACACTTGCTTGAACACACTTATATTAATAGGTAACATATATTTTATATGTGTTAAGAATCTTTTGTGCTAATGCAGTGACCTGCTGTCATCAGTCTTCTGAAGTACTATTCAAAAATTTGCTTTGGTTTTTCAAAAATCAATGAAGAAATGAGAAATATTTCTTAAATAGTAGGGGCTGACATAGTGTTCTTTATTGAGCATCACCTGACACAACTAGATAAAAAGAACAATGTGATCTTGTGGTAAGGGCTAAAACAACTGAAAAATATTTACTGTTCCTATTAAAAATGAATTAACAGACAGCCTTTTAATTGAAATCTTTATCACATTTCCTTTCTATTTAAATGCAAATGTAAAATCCTTTACACACTAATAGAAATCAGAAACTAAAAAGTGAACTACAACTTACATGATACAGTACCTAAAATAAGTTCAGGTCCACTGTAACTTATGAAACACTAAAGGCATTAAAGCAACTTTTATAGAATTCTGTAAAATGTTGCCATTTTGAGAATTTCTAAAGTAATTGCTTATTTCAAGCGTCATTTTTTTTTATGCCAATTGATATTTAAAATATATTTTCCTGTTACTAACCTTCTTAGTAGAAAATCATATTTTTGCCTTTAATAAATTACTGTTTACATCACTAATGTACATTATAACACCTTTTTTTCAACTTGAAGTATTAATAAATGCTTATATTGTGAACACAACATTATTTAAGCTTAAGCAGAACAATGCATACATTAGGTACTTTTAACCATTAGATGTGACTAAGGCCACAGTGTAAAGTAGAAAGAAAATTTGAAAACCCCCTCATGGCTCCTATTGCAAGGAAAGAGCCCTGGAATTGATAAATTGGAGGTTATATTCTGAACCAGTTCTAGTACCTGGCGATGCAAATTTTTTATCTAATTTATTTAACTTTTATGGACTTGAATTTCTTAATTAGTTACTCTAACAACTTTTAAAAAACTATTTTAGGACCTATGAGAGCTAAAATCCTCATAAGTACGTTTCTTACAAACTTTCATGAAAGTTCATGTTTCTTAACTTACCTGAAGTAATCTGGTTCTGTTGAGAGTGAGCTGGAACTAGACATCAATGGAAAAATAGGTGTGTGTGTGTGTATTTTCTTTTGGTCTGAACAGTCACAAGAAGCACAAAGTGATATAATCATTCTAAGGTATTCTTTTATGTCCCTTGTGTGTTGTTTTTCCTATGTTCTTTACCCTACCCCATGCTTTTTTCGGGAGAGGGGGGTTGTTTTTGTTTTTGTTTTTTGCTTTATTCTGATTTTGAAGCACCATCTCCTCCAATAACTTTCAGGGAAAGTATGTATGAGAGTTAAATTTTTTGATATCTTGTATTTCTAAAAATGTCTGCATTCTATCCTCTCACTTGAGTATTTAGGTTGGTGTCTCTTCAGAACTAAGTTCTGAACATATATATATATATATATATATATATATGTTTTATATTTATATAAATAATAGATATTATCAAACATGTACCAAAGGAGAAAGGATAATGCCCTGATCTCCCTGTGCCCATCACCCAGCATCACCACCCATCAACTTTTCTGCTATACTGTGTCATCTACTCATACTCCACACTTTTCTTGGCAGGGAGAATGAAAAGGACAGGACAATTTTAAAGAAAATTCCTGAAATCATATTGTCTATTGTAAACATTTCAGAATGTATCTATACCAAATAAGAGCTATTTTTTGTTAACCAGACCACAATCACAGTGACACAACCAATAAGTTAAACATTAATATATTTAATAACTAGGTCATGTTTAGTCTCTCCCAACTCTCTATCTCTTTTAATGTTTTAAGTTGGCTGATGAGAATAAATATCTAAGCAAAGAAGGTCCACATGATCCATTTGTTGTATTTTGTTCCTATGTCGCTTAAGTTTCTTTTGATATCTAACAATTCTACTGTGCCCAGCCTTGTAACATTGCTTTATTGAAGCAACTGGTCATTTGTATAGCAGAATTTTGTTGATTATATCTTACTGACATTAACATCTTCTATTGCCCCACTATCTCCTACCTTCTAAGATTGCTCTGAGAAATTCAAAGAACTCTTTATATACTCTACTACATCCCATTCCAAGGATTTTGTAGAATTCCATTTTGCTTCATCTATTTTGTGGCATGCTCTTGTCACTTTTCTTGAATATTTTATTGATGATTTCCTCGTTTTTTTTCTCAATTCTATTTTTTGGGAATTTCATGAATTTGTATGTTGAAACTTCTAGAGTGAGCCTCCATATTTCTTATAATTTCCATCTTGTTTTCCATATCTTTGACTTTGTGATATATTTTCAAATAGGTGGTCTCTAATGAGTTTTGTTTTTAATTTCCCAGAACTCTTTCTTTATTCTTTCTTTTTTATAGTATCTTGTTCTTGTTTCATGCATATAATACCTTCTGTTTTCTCTCTGAGACCATTAATGATTTTATTTTCTTAATCCTTTAATCATCTCTGATTTCTCCATGTTTTTAAATATATTCTATTTATTTTTTTATGGTAGAGGGTTTCTGTGCACACTTATTAATATCTGATTTTCTTCTAAAGCTACAGAAGAGCTTATTATAAGCTCTTTGCCGTCATCAGGCTCACCTTTGTGCTTCACTGTAAGGGTGATCTTTTGGGGCCATTTCATCTTAATATAGACATATTTATGTCTTCTCTGTTTGGCTGTTCAGATTCTCCAGAGAAGGCCTTATCTGAGTACCCTAAAGGCAATCTTTGAAGGGAGAAAGCTTGTATCTCTGCCTTGATGTATAAATATTCACTTATTTGAATGTTATTAAGTATAAAATTCCTGCCCTCACAGTGCAATTGCTGGGTCATAGGGTAGCTCTACTTTTAACATCATGAGAACCTCCATACTGTTTTCCAGAGTGGCTGTACCAGCTTGCATTCCCACCAACAGTGTAAGAGGGTTCCCCTTTCTCCGCATCCTTGCCAACATTTGTTGTTTCCTGTTTTGTTAATCTTTGCCATTCTAATTGGTGTAAGGTGGTAGAGCTACCCTACGACCCATCAATTGCACTACTAGGTATTTACCCCAAAGATACAGATGTAGTGAAAAGAAGGGGCACATACACCCCAATGTTCATAGCAGCAATGTCCACAATAGCCAAACTGTGGAAGGAGTTGAGATGCCCTTCAACAGATGAATGGATAAAGAAGATGTGGTACATACATACAATGGAATATTATTCAGCCATCAGAAAGGATGAATATCCACCATTTACATTGACATGGATGGAACTGGAGGGGATTATGCTAAGTGAAGTAAGTCAAGCAGAGAAAGACAATTATCATATGGTTTCACTCATATGTGGAACATAAGCAATAGCACGGAGGACCATAGGGGAAGGGAGGGAAATCTGAAGGGGGAGAAACCAAAGAGGGAGACAAACCTTGAGAGACTATGGACCCCAGGAAACAAACTGAGGGTTTCAGAGATGAGGGGGTAACGAGAGTATTAAGGAGGGCATGTGTTGTGATGTGCACTGGGTGTTATATGTAACTAATGAATCATTGAACTCTACATCAAAAACTAATGATGTGTACTATACAGTGGTTAACTGAATATAAAAAAAAAAAAAAATTCCTGCCCTCAACTCTCGCTAGTGTTCCCCTTTTTAAAGTAGGCTCTTTGCTTTACAGACTAAGTCATCAGTCTTATTTGGAGATTAGGAAGAGTTGTTGTTGCAGGTTTGGTTTCTGGGAAGGAGGCTCTGAGTGAATCAGTGTGAAGATTGACTATTAAGGCAAACCCTTGGGTTCAGTATCTACAGACAGGGGAAGAGATACAATGTAGTCCCACAGACAGACTCAGCTGACCCACACAGCTGTGAAACTAAAACAGGCCTTCAGAGTTGATCCTGTTTGTGCTTAAAGAGCTACTAGGCCTTTATCATCCTGCATTGATTAGCCATTAGATATAGGCCACCCTGAGTCAGGCTGAGACCTTAGATAAGATGGCCTTCTGAAGGGGCTAACACCTGAAGTCTGTTTGCAGCACCACTCATTAGCAGTCTGATGACAAGTTATTCACTGAAGGGGAATCTGGACCATTCATTAGAATATCCAGCGGCACAAGCATTCACAAGAACTGCATGGGGGGCTAGACGGGGCTCCGACTACTACTTCAACAAACTTTAATATAATTCTGGTTTCTTTTTTATGTTTTTTTGTTTGTTTGTTTTGTTTTCCTCACTTCAAGAAGCCTCCAGTGCTGCCAATCTCTACACCTTTTCACGGTTCTTGTGTAAATTGTGTTACTCAACTTTTCCCACTACCAGTTTAGGATTCAGGTCTCTTGGATATGCTGAGTCAGTCACATGCATCTGTCACCATTGCAGATTCCAGAAAGGCAGTTGTTGTTTTGTTTTTCCCTGTTTTCTTCACCCTTGTAGGTATAAGACTTTTTGAAAATCCTTATCTCTCTTTGCAGTAGAAAGCAAAAATTATTGGGGGGTTCAGCCCATCATCTTTATCTACATATGTCCCTGGCCTCTCACTCTCAATATGGTAAGTTTTATGTTTCCCTCTACCTCACCTTTTGCTTATTTTTTTCAAATGTTTATTCTGCATTTTCATTATTATATACAATTCTCTTGCCCTATACATAGAGGAATCAGGAGGGAATCATTTTCTTAAAGATTTTTTTTTTTTTTTATTCATTTGAGACACAGAGACACAGAGAGAGAGAGAGAGAGAGAGGGAGAGAGCATGAGCAGGGAGAGAGGCAGAGGGAGAGGGAGAAGCAGGCTCCCCGCTGAGCAGGAAGTCCGATGCGGGGCTCGATCCCAGGACACTGGGATCATGACCTGAGCCGAAGACAGACGCTTAGCCATCTGAGCCACCCAGGCGCCCCAAGAGGGAATCATTTTCTTAATTATCTTAAAGTTTTATCTAAGTTTTCTGAGTTTTTATCTAATAGTCTCTAATTATGTCTTCATAAGTATTTTTCTACATATTAAAAAAAAAGATGTTTTTACCCTCTCCACATGGCACATTGTTTTAAGCTATTTTAAGGTAGTCATTATAGCTGGGATAGAGAGATACTCTTCTTTCCCAGCTTGGGTCCATCTGCATTATTATTTTCTTATTATGATGGGATCTGAACAGAAACCAGTCCAGGTAGGTAGATAGGACTTTTCTCTCATAAAAAATTCTGTGTATAGTGTAAAATTTGTAGTTTTACAAGTACATTTTAAAGAAGGAAGTAATGTGGATGTCCTCTAGCCCCTATCCCTATGTAATATCATAATATATATTAAAGGTCTCAGTATAAAATAAATAGCATTTGCATTTTTGCTCAAAAATTTACTTTCTTAATTTTTTTTACCTTCCTGCACTTGAGACTTGAGGTAAATATCTTTAGATGTCCTTGGTCTTCAAATTTCTAAACACATCTGAAAGGACGCCTGGGTGGCTCAGTCGATTAAGTGTCTGCCTTCAGCTCAGGTCATGATCCCAGAGTCCTGGGATCAAGTCCTGTGTCAGGGTCCTGCTTAGCGGGGAGCCTGCTTCTCCCTCTGCCTGACGCTCCCCCTGCTTGTGCGCTCTCTCTCTTTCTGAAAAATAAAGAAATAAAATCTTTAAAAAAATAGACAGATCTGAAGCTGTTAATAAGTAAAGATCTAAAATATATATTCGTGCAGTGAGTGAATACATGCCCTACACTAAGTTTTGTCCTTTAAATAATTTCTCTATTGGGTATGCCATTTCCTTCCTACATCTCAGTTTTGAAAAAATATATATATAAAAAGAACAAACATTTGGAAAAGAGAGATTATAATTCAGTTACCATAACACTAATGCTGCTGCTGAATGCTATGAAAAGGAACATTTATCATTTGTCACAAAATAACAACGTTAGGATCTATTTTAGTAATCCACAGACCATAGAAACAACCTAGTGCAGTTCTTGGGTTCACTTGCTTAGGTCAATCCTGTGAATTAACGTATGCAGCACAAGTGCCTATGTGAAAAGAACGAACTGTGTCCAGTGATGGGAAGGCACTTCACTCATTATAATACTAACTACACAGGGTGAATTATATATCACACAGGGTGATATAAGCTGATATATAGAGGGATATACCTATATATAAGCAAGCTAAAGCTGACATTTTTTTTTTTTTCCTTCCTGGAAATCTAATAAATGCTGAATAAGCCTTTTATTTGATCTTCTTTTAATGCAAGCATCAGCTGTTCAGTATAGAGGGAGCTGATAGAAGGAAAAAAAAAATCAAACTCCATCCCCCACAACACTTGTCTCTAAAGGTTCCTTTCTAGTAAATGGCAGTCTATTAAGGTTCTTCCTAGACTTAATCAAAGTGTTGTACAGAAAGATCTGCCTCTGTGTGAACAGCTCTCTAGTCTCTCGGTGAGAGCCCAGGTCTCTAATTTTGTAGCTGGCCTAGTCCTGCGAAGCCCACAGTCTGCACAGTGTGTGGCTTCTCACTCCCTGTGGTTCTTAGTGGCAACAGGAAGTCGGGGGAGAGAGAGGCTGCAGTGCCAGGCCTGCAGGCAGGGATGCTGTCAAGATTGCCTTTCTCTCTTCTCTGCAAATAAGGGGCTAAATCCAATTGACACACACTGAGGTAAACAGGCAGTGACATATTTGTAGACAAATTGTCATACTGTAGATTATTCACAAAACAAATTGTTTTTGATTTGTACTCATAGATTGGGGGGGAGAAAAGTCTGCCAGCACTAACAGCTGCTCCCTTTTCAAAGGAAACCAGCATTTAATGAAAAAGTTAATTTAAAAATAATGTTCTACTGTTGCTAAAATTCCTTAGGGGAAATGTTTAACACTGCTCAAAACTAAAGGAAAAGATACTGTTTCAAGTCCATGTGGAAATATCCTAGTTTCCCTAGGGAATGTACTAAGTCTGTAGTTCTTGGAATCATTTGAACTTTCTTATTGTTGAGAGAATATTTTTAAATAATAATAAAATAATATAATAAATGTCCAGATATTTTCGTATGGCTCTTTTCTCATTTATAAAGCATTTAATAGTTTCTTTACAAGAAGATTTGAGCTTAAAAAATTATGTCATCTCCCACATGTGTTCCTTGTGGATCTTTTAGAATCACCTGGGAGGCAGTACCGAAACTGCTCACAGGGAGAACTTAACATGGATTCCACCACCATCTTTAAGACCAGGTCAGCTTTCACCCATTATTCTTATTTCAGTGCCAATATCACCTTTTATGGTATCCTCCTGTCTTCAGAAAATCAGTCTGTATTGATATCATTGATTACAAACAACCTCCAGTACCCTGTTACCTAATCCCAGATCCTTCTTCCTAATTCCACTACTTTTCAGCAGCTTCTTAATTCTACAATTCTCTCCTGGATTTTTCCAAAGGAAATTCCATTCCCTACATTTTATATCTTTGGCTTGGCTGCAAGGGGTCAGCTAATCTTAGGAATCAATTTGAACCTATTAACTGTTCATCATTGAGAGTTAGAGGGTAACTTGGAAGCAGTATGTATGTAGGCTGAACATTTTACATTTTAAACATTTTTTTAAATGAAAAACGAACATATTTTTGGCTAGTCTGACCTGTCAGCACTACTCTAGTCATGCTCTACAGGCTGCCACCTAGCTTAATGTAATCTACCACTTTATAGAACTAATTTTGCCTCAGGGTGCCTCTCTCCTTTACGCTCATATATTGTTATAAAAAAATACGTATCTCTGAGCTGTGAACATTCTCTGGGTCTAAGCAGATAAACCAAATATGGAAAATATAGTTAATATTTTGTAACTTATGTCTCCTCTTTTAGCATTGCTATTTAAAATCCATCTTTTCTCAATTTCTCTTAATCCCATTTCCCTCTTCAATGGCATTATGACTGAACACTTCAATTTATCTATAATCATTGCTTTGTATAATTTATGCTACATAGTATTTGTTGTCTTGAATTATTTAATACTTTAAAACATTGAGGGTATATATCTCATATAATGTTCTCTCCTAAAGAAAGTAACTTATATGCTATTTAAAAGTATTTCAAATGTTAATTTCCTTCTACATTTATTTTTATTATCTTCAATATTTGATCCTAAATGTGTTGCCTAATGTTTTGTTCTCTGGCAAATAATTAAGAACATAATGTTTGTCAAAATACGTCAGAATCAGAGGGAGCCCTGTAAAAATTTGAAGTTTTTTGTTTTTTTTTAATTTTGACAGTGATTGCATAATTTCAAAAACAAACAAAAAAAACAAAAAAGGTTTCACTGTACTTCTGGTCTCTCCTCTTACATTCTCATTTATTATTCTACTATCAGACAGTAATCTTTTCCCTCAAAATATTTCAGTATTTTAAAGCCATTTTTATCTTCTATTAGGAAGGTATTTCAAGAGAAAAACTAATAGTCATTCACTGCATGTATAATGACTTAAAGATTAATTTATTAAAAGCAACCCAGTGATAGGATTTCTTTTCACTGCACTCTGTCCAGAGCACTGTCCCAACCTGCCCTAGAAGCTGCTTCCACCAGGCATTTCATCTCCCACCCCATGCCTGCCTACTAAGTGATCCCAACTGCCATTTCTGAGATAAATAGAGGGGGAGTAGAAAGGAATCTCACAGTTTCTCAGCAAATAGAACATCTTTAGCTTTTGGTTTTCCAAATATGATTCAGTGCCAACATAATGACTGTCATTGCTTGAAGAGGTAACAGAAATGAATAAAACAAGATTCTTGAGATGTGCAGAGTCTAAGGAGAGAATCAGAAATGGAAGTACAATAGGGGTACCTGGGTGGTGCAGTGGGTTAAGCGTCTGACTCTTGGTTTTGGCTCAGGTTGTGATCTCAGGGTCGTGAGATCAAGCCCTGCAATGGGCTCTGTGCTCGGGGTGGAGTCTGCTTGAGATTCTCTCTCCCTCTCCCTACCCCTCCCACTTGTGCACTCTCTCTCTCTCAATGAAATAAATAAATCTTAAAAAAAAAAAAAGAAATGGAAGCACAAATAATGATGTCAACATAATAATAAAGTTTTATACAAAATGCTACAGCCACAAAGAGGTAGAGTTAAACAATCTTTTGGAGGTGAGAATGTGGGGAAGGCTTCACCAAGAAGATGACAATTAGAGTGGTATCGGATGGGAAGACCTTCATATACTGCTTGCCCAAAGACTTAGGTATAAAAAAGAGCATGGTGTGTTCAAGAACAGTGTGGGGATTGGTGGATTTGGCTTATAGAAAGCATTGTTGTATCTCAGAGAATGAGCTGAAGCCAAGCTAAGCTTCTTGCACAAGCTATACATAAAATTTCTGGAATTAAATTCTACAGAGTTTGAATTCTATAATAATATAGCTGAGGAGATGTAATCTTGCATTATCCAACTGGAATCAGGAAAAATTTGGAGAGGCAGTTTAGGATAATTTTTAAGTATCGGGCTTTGAAATCAAACAGAGCTGGATTTGAGGAATGGCTCCATCACTTACTAGTTGTTTAGGTAATTGATTTAAACTTTTTAAGCCTCAATTTCTTATCTACAAAATAATAAGAATAATAATATTTACCCCAAGGGATCTTGTAGGAATCAATGAGATAATATATTAGAATCTGGTAATACTCTGAACGTGGTTAAGTGTTCAATAAATAATAACTATTATTCTTCATCTCCATAGAAAAAAGTGCAGAACAAGGTCATTGCATTGTAGAGCTCTGTTTTGTCATCAGCCAAGTTTTCACTTAAATCGATTTTGTCTGCTGATGTCAAAGGAGCAGCAGGTTAGCCAGGGGTGCAGGTCAGAACAGAAGGTGCATACACCTGCCCAGCCACTAAATGAATCTGTCTTTGTGGGACAGGTGTTGGCAAGCAGGCTCGGTAGCAAGAAATTGAGAAGGTAGAATGCTCACATCTGAGGCTCAGTGCGTTCTCTCACTCTCTGGCTGTCACTCGCGTTCTATCACACGTGCTCACTCACTCTTGCTCTCATTCTTAACCACTCACCTCCAATTAAATAGTTTCCAAATTGAACTCATTTTCTAACCCCTACCGCACTTCTGCAACACCCAAACAACTCAGATCAAATTAAGGAATTAAAATCACCAATACATATTGACCATTAAATCCTATGGCTTCTACTTTCAAATACTCTCTCCCTCTCTAACTCTATTCCAGTGTTGAACCACCAATGCTCTCGTTTGGGTTATTTCAGTATATTACTAACCCTCTGTATCTTCTCTAATCTTTATAGAACTGGTAGAATTTGTCATTTTTTTTCATAGCACAAACATGACCATGTTATTTTACCTCATGATCTGACCCCTGTCTAACTGTTTAGCACCATCAACATCTCTCCCCAGCTTGACTCCCTTCAGTCTCCCACAATATATTCTCTGATTTACAGCAATGTGTATTGACTTAGGAAGGTAAATGCTTGTGAATTTGAATCTCAGATCAACCATCACTAACTATATAATTATGTAAAAAATACATTATTCCTCTCTGAACTTCAGTTATGGTATATGTAAAATAGTGATAATATCTTCATTGAAATAGTTTGTGATTATTGTTAATATTAAGAAGTACCTAGAAAAGTTTCTAGCATCTTGTAGACTTCTATAATATCTGCTGTACTAATGAATAAGTGAAACAATGAGTGGTACCTAAAATTAATAACTCAAATTTTTAGTACCTTTGCTCCTATCTTTGCCTGGGATGCCCTCTACCATCTTGGACAACTAATTATATTCTTAAGGCTCATGTGACTCTGAATTATTCTCTTATTTCCCCAAGTAGAATAAACACTTTAGTCCACTATTTCTTTCTTTTCTTTTTTTTTAATGTTCAGTTAGCCACTGTATAGTACATAATTAGAACAATGCAGTGTTTAGTGATTCATTAGTTAACACCCAGTGCTCATCACAGCGCATGCCCTCCTCAATACCCATCACCTTATTACTCCCTCCTTCCTCCTCCCTCCCCTCTGAAACCCCCAGATTGTTTCTCGGGGTCCGTAGTTTCTCATGGTTCATCTCCCTCTCTGATTTCTCCCCCTTTGGATTTCCTTCCCTTTCCCTATGGTCCTCCGTGCTATTGCTTATATTCCACATATGAGTGAAACCATATGATAATTGTCTTTCTCTGTTTGACTTACTTCACTTAGCATAATCCCCTCCAGTTCCATCCATGTCAGTGCAAATGGTGGTTGGTACAGCCACTCTAGAAAACAATATGGAGGTTCCTCAAGATGTTAACAATAGAGCTACCCTACGACCCAGCAATTGCACTACTAGGTATTTACCCCAAAAATACAGATGTAGTGAAAAGGGGCACATGCACCCCAATGTTCATAGCAGCAATGTCCACAATAGCCAAACTGTGGAAGGAGCAGAGATGCCCTTCAAAAGATGAATAGATAAAGAAGATGTGGTACATATACATAATGGAATATTATTCAGCCATCAGAAAAGATGAATAGTCCACTATTTCTTACTCTGCTATATGGGGCCATCTCTAGTGAGGAGTTCAAGCAATTTAACCAGTCTTAAATTTGCCTAAATTATTTTAAAATAAATCAACATCTTTTGTAGGCCCTTTAGGGTAGTATTAAAAACATAAATTTTGAAATTAAATTTTGGTGAGATCCAAAGAAGATATGTAAATTACATTGTTCTGTGGGTTACCTCTTACACAAGCATGGGACCAAGGGCAGTGTCTCAGTTGCCCTACTCAAAGAAGCATTGTGTCTAGTTTTAATCTCACTCATTCTTGTCATACTCAAGAATTTTTTGTTTCCTAAACAGTTATTACCTCTTGTAAGTTCATGAAAGGCAGAGGATTTTTTTTTTTAATTTGTGTATTCAAAGCATAGTTCCTAATGAATGGACTGACTTGCCTCTACTATAAATAGAGAGGAGACAACACCGATAGCATAGCTGTAAGCATGTCAGGGAGTTTTACAAGAGGTAATGGGTAGACATCCCAGTGGGGCTGGGGTCAGAGAGGTTAGCATGGAAACAAGGAATTTAGAAGAAAATTATATGAACCAGGAAGACTGGATGATTAACTGTGCTCTCCAACGTGGATTTGAGACCTGGGCTACCTAGGTTCAAATCCTAGCTCTTCTGAGTGCTTAGTTCTGTGATCCTGGGAAAATTATTTAATTACTCTGTACTTCAGTTTCTTAAACTGTCCCAGCCACAGAAGGTTGTAATAATGATTATATGAAATGATACGTATGAATGGTTTATAGCAGTATTCCATAAATGTTAGTTTTACTGAGAAAGGTTAGTAGCAAAATATCATTTAGAGAGCTAGTGTTAAAAGTCTTAGAGGAATTAAAGTAATGTTATTAAAAAAGAGTGTTTTAACAAAAGGAATAAAGCAAAAACTCAGTCAATCATGAGAACTAAGTTTCCAAGGTCACTGGTTTTGGATAAGAACAAGAGAAAAGGTGCTAATGAATGCTGGATCTAATCTGGGACAGGACCAAAATTACATGCAGGGACTATGAAGGGAAAATTGTCAAATGGTACTTGGAATGAGAAGTGAAAGATGAAGTGACAGGGCCCTCGAAAGGCCTTTAGATGACTTGGAAGTATAGTTTGACTTTATAAACTCATTTGGGAAAAAAATGATGCTCTGAATTTCAAACAACTTATAAGTGAATGTTTAAAAATAATTTCATTTTAAAGTTGTCCGTTTTATCTCATTTAACATGATAAAATTACTTACTTTCTGTTTTCATCTTTTAGAGATAAAATGAATTCCAGCAGACTTGAAATATCCAGATGATTTAAATTGCTAAAAGGTACTGAACATTTAAATTATGCATTCATGATAGTCAATATTCCACACCAGTCAGAGCATCTACATGAGGTCAAACTGGCCATAGAAGCCTTCAGGTTTTTATTCCTTTATGACACCAGGCTGGATCATCTTTTGCCCTCTCACCTTCTCTCTCAGTTAGAGGCTATAACACCATACTAGATTATCTCCCATTTCTTCCTAATTGTGACCATCAAAATAAAACATTATAAAGTTATGTGCAAGGAGCCAGCTGAGTGTTAAAACTATTCACGTTTGCCCACAAGACTGTCAGAGAACTCTCAAAGGCAGTATGACCTCCCTCCCAAGGGTGGGAAGGATGAAGGGATCACCTAGTCATGCTTTTGTGCTTTGGCCACCCAAATTTCTAGTGGCTTGGAGGAGCAAAGCAAAAGAGGAAAGTGAGAGAATGAAAGCAGCCACACATAATTAGAGTGATTAGACCCTTTTACTTCCTGCAGTAAATCAAAAGAGAGATTCCTGTAAGCGATCAGTACCCTAAGGCAGACCTAAGCGGAGAGTTTGAGTTTAGAAGTAGAGAGTAGTAATGGGATAAGCGGTAAGAAAGTTAACTTCTGTCTGAATAGCACTTCACATGTCTCAGACCTTCCCTTATTTTATCTTGTCAGCAAAGTGACAACTATAATTTGTCTATAACTCAAAATGTCACTCTTTATTTGATTTAATAATTTAATAAATTATTTATTTATTAATTCTGATTTAATAAAATATATTGAATAATGAAAAACAAATAGCTTGCTTTTATCATTTTCCAAAATAAAAGTTATCTAAAACATTTTCATTATATTTTTGTTTTGTACTTTAGGAAGTTTTAATTCTGTAAGTGAAGCACTTAATGATTTAAAGTATCAACTCTAAAATTAACCATCTTTTCCCTTGAGGAGAAGAGGTGAGTCAATGGAGTAGTTTATGAGTTAATAGTAGAGTCTACACTTTAGAATTAATGAAAGAAAAGAAATTACTTACTGAATTGTTAAAGCAGAATTGTTCTAAAATAAGCAATAAAGCAGCATAACCACAGAAAGGACCAAAATAAGTTTTTTAATGCACACTGTTCATTCTCTTCTTTTCGTTGCTTCTATATCTTTATAATTGGATTAATTTTTTGACATTACTAAACATGCACTATTTGCATTTAAATTCTAAATGTGGCATCTTGACACTTTCAGAGGACACTTACAATGAAAGTCACATAAGTTAGCTAAACTAATTAATGTATATCAATTTTTCTTGATATCCTTCATTTCCCACACCATCTCCTTGATGGTTAGTTATAGCATTAAAATATTGATCTTTCTTCATGGTTCATATCCAAAGACATTTATGAACTTAATTTGCTTTTCACATTCTCATTTTAAAGGATTTATGGTAGGATGAAGTGGGAACACATGGTAACTTCCACCAGCCTGGAGTACCAGCTGGTGGTGCTTGGTTGTTAAATAATCACCCAGCTTTGCTTTTGTCATCGGGAGAAAGGGAGGATTAATAATACATTTAAAATGAGAATTTTAAAAATAATGAGCATAATGTCCTTGATAATACCTACAGAGGAGTGAGGTTAATCATCACTGAAAATTTTTCATCTTCTCTACAGATTGGTTAAACTGATTAACAACCAAGAATAAATTTGCACAACAGTTTAGCAGGTGGACTAAAAAAAATACTGGTAGGAGGAGATGAGGTCATTAGAATGCAAGTTAAGAGTGACTAAGGGCAGTGTACTGGAACACACCCACTTGAATTAAATGCTGTGGGCATTTTTATAACCTTTGCTGGGTTACTAACTAAAAGAATACAAGTTTCATTTCTTTTGTTATTGAATATTGGCTTTCTTTCCTTGCTAGTATTTTTCCAGAAGTTATATTAATTCAGATAATAGTACCACAGTTGTTTGAATAAAAGTTTACAAAGCATTTCCAAAAGTACCCACACAAACTGATAAGAACAATGTCATCAATATTCAGTTTTACAAATAAGGCAGCCAGGGCATAGGAAAGTATTTCAGTAACAACTACAGAGTCACTTAAAAAGCAGAGTCAAGATAGAATACAGTCTTCTGAAACAAACCTCACTTTGATAACACTGGCCTATGGGGAATGGAGCTAGAGACATGGATCAGTTGCATATTAATTTCAAATTGCCTATGATTTTTTTCATTTCTCTTAAATGTCATGACCCTTATCCATGCTCCTTGTATATCAATCCTATAAATCATTCTGTTAATTAGCCTGTGTGGTTGTCAGTTCATAATTAACAGACTACTCCTTTTTGTTGTTTTTTCCCCTAGTCATGACAGTAGTCATTGGGTGCGGCCACATAATGGGCAGAGCTGCATTCTACACTACTTTGTACAAGACAGTGGTTCACTTGCCTCACCAATTTATTAAATAGGCAACATAATTTTCATTTAAAAACAGTCTTGTAAAGGCATTTCTACGACAATTCCTAGCTATAACCCTAGAACCAATGAATAAATAAAGCAATAAAAGAGAATTCAGCATCACCAACAAAATTCTCTTCAAGGAAAGGAGGAATAATTACCCAAAATGTAAAGAATGATTGTAAAATCAGTGACATTAAACTAAGGGAGGATGAAAAGTGGATATATATCATAGTAGGAACAGGACACTGGAAGTTGCTGACCAAAATACTGAAAACAAGGAAGCAAATATAAAAATATATAAGACTTATCTGAACACAAAAATATTTGCTATATCAGTATTTGTGAGATTCAATTGTTTTGAAAAAATGAATACTCTCATATTTAACAAAAATATAGATTCCAAACTCTTCCATATGCTATATAACTACTTGAAAGTTAATGAAAAAAATAACTACTTGGTAAATGCAAATCAAAACAAATAATGAGAGTAATGCATCAAATTTAATATAAAAAGTATAAAAAGCAAAGAGAACTTATAATAATAAACTACAAAAAGCTACAATGGGTAATTATTAAGGTTTATGTATGGATCAATTCATAAAACAAGTTTCTGTAAAAATACAAAAATAAATTTTTGTAGGAAACAAATCAATTTTAAGAAACTTAAACGTAGTCCATTATTGCTTATGTAGACACAAATAAAAATACTGACAATATTAATAACACCTAGAATACTATAAACAAAGAGGTATAAAATTCTCTTTATCTCATTCTTGATCTTTTTACACACACACACACACATACACACACACCTTCAAATATATTTCATGCCCTGAACATGAACAATGTGCTCTCATTTCTCATGCTCGTGAAACATGGAAACAGACCCTGATAATTCTCATTTTTCAAGAAATTCTATAAAAATAGAAATAATATTTTCTGTCCATAATACAATTAAATTACAGGTTAGTTTATATGAACCCTAATGTAAACTATGGTCTTTGAATGATAATGGTGTGTCAATGTAAATTTATTAATTGTAAGGACTATACCAGTCTGGAGGGAGATAGAGATAAGGAGGAGGCTATGCATGTGTGGAGGCAGGGGATATATGGGAAATCTCTGTACCTCCCTCTCAATGGTGCTCTAAACCTAAAACTGCTCTAAAAAATAAAGTCTATTAAAAAATTAATAATGAGGGCACCTGGGTGGCTCAGTAGGTTAAGCGTCTGCCTTCAGGTCAGGTCATGATCCCAGGATCCTGGGATCGAGTCCCACATCAGGCTCCCTGCTCAGTGGGGAGTCTCCTCCCTCTACCCCTCCCCCCTGCTTGTGCTCTCTCAAATAAATAAGTTTAAAAAAATTAATAATCAAATCCCAACCACCTTACATTTACCAAAAATCCAAACAAAAACAAGAACATCCAAACTTCTCTTAAAAAATCCCTGTTGGCAGAGTGAAAAGCAATACCTAAGTTGCTCACTGTCTAAAAAGAAATATAATGAAAATACTCTGTATCAGTATCTGTGAGGACAATTACAGAACTTTTCAGATGAAGCCCTATGTCCTAAACACTTTCATTTTCTAAATAAATATTTAAAATAACAGACTTAAGTCTTCAACTATAAATGATAGCGAGAGATAGCCAAAATAAATGTAAGGGAAGATGGAAAAACTGTAATTACAGATGAAAACAGAAATAAATTAATTATAAAAAGGATTTAATAAATACAAAATAATAAAATAGGAAATCTTTAAAAATGTAAGAAAAAAAAGTAGTGATTATAAAAGCACACAATTAAAAATGAAAATGACCAAAGAAGAATAAAAGGACACTGAAATACTTATAAGATGATAATTTGTTAAATACTGTTCAAATAAATTTGACACTCTTGGATGAAGCAAATAATATTCTGAAAAACTACATTACCCATAATGTCCCCTATAGCATCAAAAATTTCTGGTTCATCAAAAGTGAACCAGTACAACCATGAAAAAACACAAATTAGGAGGAGATATTTGCAATGCATATTATTAAGACTTTATAAAGAATTTACAAATCCACATGGAAAAAAGCTGATAACAATAGAAATATAAGCAGAAGACTTGAGAATTACCTTGGTAAAGAGAATATCCTGATGATGAGTGAACATATTGTTCAGCATCATTAGTCATCAGGGAAATACCCAGTTAAACTATAATAAATTACAAATATGCACCAGAAGACTATTTGTTGGCAAAGAGGTAGGGAAACCAGAACTCTCATAAGCTGCTGCTAGAAGTGTAAATGAGTACAACCACTTGCAAACACTGTCAGCATGTATTAAAGTTGAAGATAGGCAAATCCTACAAACCAGTAATTCTCTTCCTATGTAGACACACAACAGAGATAGGTAAATATGTCCTCCCAAAGATATATACAGAAATATTCATAGCCACTTTATTCAAGATAAGCAAAAGCTGGAAACAAATGTCCATAAACTGTATAATACATAAATAAATTGTAGTCAGTTCATAAAGTAAGAATGATGAACTAATGCTTCTATTCATGGTGAAAAAAAAAAAGAAAAAAAAATAACTGCTTCTAGCAAAATCTTGGATCAATCCCATTGAAAATAAGGATCAAAAAAAGCCAGACATTATATGACTTCAATTATATAAAGTTCAAAAACAGGCAAAAACTTTCTATGGTGATAGAAATCAGAATAGTGGTTACCTTTGGGGGCATAAAGAATGAATGGAAGATGGCAAAAAAAAGACTTCTGAAGTGTTGATAACGTTTCATACATTCATCTTGGTTATGCATATATTGTGTTTAACTTATAAAAATGCTTCCAGTTGTTGCTAAGATTTTTGTTCTTGAATTCAGTGTTTTGTTTTGTTTTGTTTTTCCCAGAACCAAATTTGAAAGAATGCTTTTAAAACTTTAAGACACCAATAGAAAGCTAAAATTTATGGTTAGGTAATTTTCTTTTTCTTTTTTTGTTTAAGATTTTATTTATTTGAGAGAGAGAGAGAACAAACCTGAGGAAAGGCAGAGGGAGAGAGAGAAGCAGGCTCCCCATTGAGCAGGGAGCCCAATGCAGGGCTCGATCCCAGGACCCTGGGATGATGACCTGAGCCAAAGGCAGATGCTTAGTTGACTGAGCCACCCAGGCACCCCTGATTAGGTAATTTTCAAAGGAAAATAAGCAAATGGTTCTTTCAGAAGAAAAATTAATATAATAATATATAATTAATATTATAATAAGATACCATTTGTTAAGTATTTGAAGATAAAGAATAATAGCATATCAAGGTTTTACGAGGCTGTGGTGGAATGACATTCTAATATATGGCTGTAAAAGATCACAACATTTCTTAAGAACAATTTGGCAATTTATTTAAAACAAACAATGATCAACTTTTTTTTTTTTTTTTTTAAGATTTTATTGTTAGGTAAACTATACCCAATGTGGGACTCGAATTCCAACCGTGAGATCAAGAGTTGCATGCTCTACTGGTTGAGCCAGCAGGAGCCCCAGAAAAACTTTAAATGTCCATATTCTTGAACTAATTATTTAATTCTTAGCTTTTTATCCAAAGATCAATTCAAATAAAGATATCAACACAAGATCTATGTAAGAGAAAAATCCAATAGATTATGATATAACATGCATACTTTTCAAACATTAAAAACATGTTGACAATAATATTTAATAACACTGGAAAATGATGAAAAATGTCATTGTTGTAAGTTGTAAGATGGCATGTATGATAGGAATCTTATTTCTGGGAGAAAAATGTATGCAGATCTGCATACACTGTACTGAAAAGGACTTAAAAGTATCCCAAAATTATAATTATCTCTGATTAATTTTCTATATTATTAATTTGTGTATTAAACAAAATAATTTTATCTAAAACACATATTTGTGCAGCCAGGTTTAAGTGTAAAAATATACAAGGTCCTAAAATCCTGGGTCCATCGCTTCTCGGCCTTTTGGCTAAGATCAAGTGTAAAATCCTGAGTCCCTGGTCACCCTGCGATTTTGTTTGTTTAGAGAATGGCAAGGATATATTTGAACATTCACTGATCTTACTTTTTATGGTATTGTTACTGTATATTTCCAGCGCTTAACTGGAGGGTTTGGCATGTGGAACACTGGCTGAGTTTCAGTCCCCACTCACCCTGTACACTGGGTGTTCTTCTGCTGGGCACTGTCAGCATAGCCATCTCCAGGAGTCTCATTATGTCTTTATGACCATGCACGTCCACTGCATGATTTTCTATTGAGATTCTGATGTTCTGAACAGCCACCATTGTCACTAACCCAGAACTGCTATCAATCATAATTTATTATAACCTTGAACTCACTTCCAAATATAGATTAAACATTTTTCAACTATCTGTGAATGATATCTCAGAGTAAAACCTATGAGACAACCTTGGATACATTCCTTTGATTAGTGACAGTTTCTTATCTCAGTCAAAAGAGCATTGAGATTATTTAGGAAGTCAGCTCTATTTTAATAAATGACTTTTACTGGTCTTCCTAGTCCTTGAATTCATATATGATGACTATGCCACACACTCTGACTTCTATACACATTCCTTGTCATATTAAAAAGTAAGGAATGGAAATTAACACTTATTAATCACCAAGCTCATGTCAAGCACAATGCTGGACACCTCATTATGTAAAAATATTTCATTCTTATAATGACTCCTGAGAGGTGGGAAAAATCATTTTTTTACTGAAGATGGAAAAATAAAGCTCAGAAAGTTAGGGAACTTCAAAACGACAAAAAATAATATGTGGCAGACCTGGTATTTGAATATTTATGCCTAACTCCAAAGATCCTGATATTCTAGGTGTGCTACAGTGGATAACCTATATGTGCTGAGAACCTAAAACTTCCATTGGGAGGCAGCACAGTATAATAATCAGGAACTTAGGCTGAGGAGTCAGACGACCCATGTGAATGCTAATTTCAATGCATTGGCTATATGACTAGAGTAAGGAAAGTTATTTAACATCTCTTAGCACTACTGTCTGGGTATAAAAGTAGTTTATACCCTATCAGATTATTATGAGGATTAAATTAATTAATCTAATTTTTGAAATTAATTAGTGAAAAGAATTTAGTGCATGACACTTGGTAAGCATTTAGTAATTGTTAACTTTACCCCCACTTTTGTTTCATCCTTCTTATTATTATTAAATGTTCATTTTCAAGATGAGCAATACTCTGCTTTATTTTGAAAGAAGATGGAATCATCTTGTGATTTGCTGTAAAGATAGGGAATTCAGTAGACACATTTACTGAAATATGTTTCTATCGATAACTATAAATGTTCCAAACTACTGCTGAATTTTTTCCTCATGCTTCTTGCTGTACTTATTTATGCTTGCAGGACGTATGAAGTAATGTAGAGGCTTATCAAACCTTTATGTTTTACCAATTTTAATTTTATTCCTACAAATTAAAAAGATGCCAGGTGGTAATAAAATTGGTCTAATAAATTCTCTATTTTAGATCTATACAAAAAGATAAGTATATATTACTAAAATAGATATTTCTGAACAGAGGGTTTTTTTTTAAAAGTTTAGAGAAATTCAGTTAATAATTTCTAAAGAATATTAGAAATAAAAATATTCAGAACCAAGTTACACATTAATATCAAACTTCTATGGATGAGTGACTTCGTAGAGATTTCGAAAATCCATCAGCACTGAAACTTTCACCTCTGCTTTTGAAAATTTAATTTTTCATTCGAACAGGACTCAAATTTGATTTTTTTAACTCCAAATATATAGTAATATATTTCCACAATATAGTTCCACAATTTCTTTCCACAATATAGTTCCACAATTTCTTACCTTGTATAAAATGAAGGAAATTAGAAAAGCATTTTATGTCTCCTCACAATACAGATTTGTTGATATTTAAAAGTTGTTAATCATTTCAAAATTATTTCACTTCCCAAATGCATATGGCTATTAAAAAGAATACTGATACCCTGTCTGATCTATAAGGTATATTTTCCTTTCTTCTTGGTTATCGTGGTTACATTTTCTTTTCTTGAGGTACTTTTTTTTTTAAAGATCACTTGAGACATTTTCTATTTGAATGAATGCATTTGAGTGGAAAACAACAAAAGCCACAGAAAATTAGAGTGAGTCTAAAGTAAAGACTGGCTCACTTTTTCTCCTTATCTTTGCTTAACATAAACTGGGTAAAGAATCATTTAGTGTATCTATGGCCATTTACGAAAGATAAAGATTTCTTACAATTATGTTTCCTTAGAATTAGAATTTATAGCATTATGCCTATAATGTGGTTCAAAGTCCTTTGAGAAGCCTATTATAGAAACAAATATAAGAATTATTCATTTGTTCATTTAGCAGATATTTATGCAAAACCTACCATGAGCCAGGGTATTTCTTGGCTCTGGGACAGCAAAGAACATTATATCTCTTCTTCCAGCACTTTTGTACAAGGTGAGATGGGCAAATATTCAATAAGTAACAAGTTAGAAAAAAAGAGTCAACAAAATAAGCTCAGATTGCAGTTAGTTTTATGAAGAAACTAATATTGATTGAGCTTGAAGGAGGAAAATAACTGTAGATTGCTGCAGTGGTCAGGGTTACTTGGATTGAGATCTGAGAGCTAAGAAACAAGAGGAGCCTGATACTTGAAGATCCAGTTTAGAGTATTTAAGACATTAAGAAAGATCCTCTGAAGTAGAAAAGAAAGAAAATATGATTGTAGTATAGTGTACTATAGTGTCTGAGTGATAGAAAGAAGATACTGTGATCAAAACAGATTCCTGGACAAAGTGGTTGGAGATCAGGTCTTGTAAAGGCCTGCAGGGTTTTCATTGTAGAGTTTCAGCAATATACACTAGGTGTAATTTTCCTTTTAAAAAGATCACTCTAGCTTCTCATTTGAGAATGGGTTCTATTGAAGAAAGGGGGAATTGGGGAATTTTATTATTGTGGTTGTGCAGGTGAAAAAGATAGTGACTGAACCCATGGAGGTTGCAAAGGAGATGGAGATAAGTGGGTAGGTATGAGCTATAATTTGGATGGAACCCATGGTGAATGAAATTTCCAGGTCTGAGTGATATAGAGGACTCAAATATGACTCAGTTCTGAGTAATTGTGTAGTTATACTGTCAGCTACTGAGGTAGGGTGGAAGAGTTTGGGGCAACTAGTGATCTCTTACTATATCAATAATGTTCAATATCATCACCTTCCTTATTTCATATTTATTTTCTAGCCAAGTAGAGAGATGTTGTTTTGATCAAATTAATATATGTTCTTAATTCCCATTACTAAGAATTAGCTGGATAGAGGAAGTTCTCTAAAGAAACTTCTGTTAGGAAGCTATTACAGTGTTCTCTTCAAGGCATAATAATCAATACAAGCAATTTAGAAAAATCTCAAGTTTTACAAACATCCAGATTGGTAGACTACAAGAGTGTTTATTAATAACTGAACTCTAAAGAGAATAATAAAACAATGTAATACATTAAATAAGTAAAAAGAAAAATTAAAATCCCTCCCTCCCCTTCCTCTTTGCATAATTTTATTTAAGCCACGGTCCTTGTTTTAATTATCTATTCCTGCATTACTGATAAATTACTAAATCTCAAAATTTAGCAATGTAAAGTGACAGCAGTCATTAGCTTTGCTCATAAATCTGTACTTTCTGCAGTGCTTGACAGAATGGCTTTTCTACTTGGTGCAGCATCAGCTGGGATGAATTAAGTGAGGCTGAAGGATTCACTTCCCAAGGTGGCTCACTCACATAGCTGCCACATTGGTGTTGGCTGTCAGCTGGGAGCTCAGAGACGGTGTCATCTGGGTGCCTCAGTTCTTCACATGAGCCTTTGCATAGGTCTGCATGTGTGTCCTCACAAATTGGCAACTGATTTCAGTGAGCAAGTGTTCCATAAGACCCAAATGAACACTGCAAGACTCAGAAGTCTCGAAACATTCTTGCAGTATTCTTTTGGCCAAACAGCTCACTGAGGACAGCCCAGATTCAAGGGAAAGGAAATTGGACTCTACCTCTCAGAAGTTGCAAATAATGTATGGTCATCTTTAATTTACCACAAACCATCTTAATAATTCCACAGTGCTGCTAATAAGTAAATAAATGAATGTATTTTAAAAATTTCATTTTGCTGTGCTACCTTCTTGCACTAGTTGCTTATTAGGGGCATTTCCAGTGAACTTTCTGTGGGTGCTAATGAGTATGCTTATGGGCCATTGAAGATTTGAAAAAGGAAATCCATACATGCAGATAAACTATAAGCAGGTGATTATGACAAACCAAGTTTTCAAGTAGAATTTCCATTACAGTGATTCAATGCTAGAAAACAAATTGAAATGCCAAATAATGTTCAATTGAGTTGTGTCCTCAGATAACATTTTTCTAATTGCAGTTCTTGCTTTAGAGAACAGCAATTAGAAAATTACATATGCCGAGAAAAGAGGCCCAGAAAAGGCCTTGAGATTCTGGCTCACCATTGTTAATGAAGTCATACAATCTGTCTTTACTTATTAAGTTTTTTAAGCAGAGAACAGCTGAAAAGTAAGGCCCATTTAAAATGAAATTACAGAAAGGCAGAAAAGACTTTGATAAATATATTTGAAAGAGTAGTATTTTTTCACCTGTTCATGTGGTGAACATCTGTGGTTTTTTGGCAATTCGTGTTTTCACTCTAAAGGAATCTTCCTAGTTCAAAGACTCATCCTCCCTTGTATCCATTTCTTTGAAGTGTTCCCTTGGATCCCTTAAACTATGGGTAGCCAAATGATTTTGGCATGTGGGATATAGATTCATTACAAATGGAGTCTCAGGATTCAATATTTTATCTTTTAGCTTGTCACTACCTGCTTAGACTTTTAACCAGGTTGTTTGACCACTTAGCCTTGCAGTTAAGCAGAAATGCCACTTTCACAGGCAAAACAATAGTGTAACATGAGAGTCTTTTCACATGAAAAGAAATGGAAAAAAAGGTAGTGAGACTGTTAACTGATGGTGATAATAGATAATAGACAATAAAGGCATGCATGCTGGTAGAGTAAGGTTTTCTGATACACTAAAATGAAAATGATTACACTACCTAATTTTGGAGATTGTCTATAGTGAAATGCAGCTTGCTTTTTGAGATTTAGTTTTAGGAGTAAGTTTAAAACCCCCTTAATTTAAGTTATGACTTCAAAACCAAATATTCTGATGTTCACTGCTAAATCATAAAAACAGCATCTATATAAGGGTTGGATGTCCAGAACCATTATGTACATTTTCAATCATATTATTAAGTTAATAAAACCCAGCCATTATCAATTTTGTATGCATATACTATTCAGGGTTACTAGGTTTTACCAAGCCTTAGAGTAATCACAACTCTCTAGAGATCTGCCAACATCTATTTACAAACAACCTCAGATTTTCTATATATCTTGTTAAATAAATATTGGCTGGCCTGCATTAGAAATACTGATTCCATCCTGAATTTTTTTTCTGAAATTGTACATGGTAAGAAATTTTAGGAGGACCATATTATTACAATATGCATTTATTAGATTGTTCTATGCTTTTCCCTTACTTTAAGTTATTCCTCAGAATTTTTACTAAATGAATATTTTAAATATTTCTCTTCATGGAAAGGCCACAATGTATGTAGAGAGCTAGAGCTTTAAAAAAGGAAAAGGATGATCAAAACTTAGGTAATGGAGTAATTCTTCTAAATATTCAGCCAAGTATTGAACTGATCTTCTATGATTAAAGCCCTCATATTATTACCTCATTTATTGTCCAGAACATTTTAACCCAGTGATATGCAGCATAATTGTTAAGGTAATTTTATGTTTTGTATTCAGTTGACAAATGTATTTTGATTCAAGGCACCAGATTGTGATAGATGACCCTCTTTTTATTTTTTGAGAGAAAAGATAAGACCTTTACATGTTTCATCTTTAAGATAGGAAAATACGTGTTTAGCATAATTTAGTGTTTACTGTTTAGTATTCTCATAGGCAACTCATTTCTACATGTAGAAATATTTACCTATGTTGCTTTACCTTAGTAAGGACATAATAAGGATAATTTGCACTGCATCATGACCATTTGTTCTTTTTATTATTCTTCTAAATTGTCTATAGAAACATACATATTTATAAGCTGAAACTATAAGGTGATTAATTTTAGCATACATATTTTTTAGTTCTTTTCCTCTTGAAAATCGTAGTAATAATCATCATGCTTATAGCAATGATTGCTAACATGTATTGATCAATTAGTATGTGCAAGGTGACATTTTAAAATCTTTTATTAACTCATTTAAGACACACAAAATCCATGAAATATATGTGCTATTGTTATACCAAATTTAATTTGGGGAAGTAAAGTACAGAAAGTTTAAGATATTATCCCAAGATCCACAGCTTATAAATGTCAGAGTCAAGATTTGAACCCATGGAGTCTGATTCTAACTTTATAAAATTTAACTCTGCTGACTCTACTACTTGAGAAACCCAGCTCCTGGTTAAAATCTTTTATGTCGTTTCTGAGGCTTGACAATAGGCAGTTACAGAGGCTTTACCTGGCAGGCCTCATGGATAAAGTTGCCCCCCCCCCCCCCCCCGCCCATTGCTCCAGTATCCTATCACACACACAGCAGACTTGATGCACAGCTAGAATATTGCAGTTGCTCTCAAGGGAATTGTAGTCAAGGACTCAGTTTTCCTTGGCCAGTCATGCTCTTAGGAATATTTATATTATATATAATATATATATATATATAATATAATATATATATATTATAATATCCCATTCCTAGCGTGGACATCTCAGTCCTAGATCTCTATGTGAGTCCTTGGACAGAGGTCCTTCTTCTAGAAGAGGAGAGAGGAAGGGGAAACCTTGAAGACACTTTTCCCCACTCTGACTCAGTATCCAATACTTTTCTACAACTAGCCCTTTTCCTTATCCTCCTCCCAGCCTCGGGTTCATAAAACTGCTGGAGCCTTTTGTTCAGAGTTCCCTCACTCATAAGACAACCCTCACATATGCACTGATCTATGTAACCCTCAACTGATGCACCCTTCCATGGGAGAAAATGGAACCAGGGGAATTGGCACCTTCTCCAGTTTAGACTATTGCTTATACCATGGCAGTAAGTAATTAAAGGCTTAACTCTTTCATTTTTGGCTTGCTATTTAATGGGTTCCTCTGACACTTTGGCAGCTCATCTGAGCTCCTGACACTGCTTGATATAGTCACTGTTGTGTTATAATCAGATCTGGATTTCAGAAAGTTCATTCTAACTAATACAGAGAAATGATTGAAGCAGGATGAGACTAGGAGTCTGGGAAATCTAAGTGAAACCTGATACTGTCATAGATTAGGTTAGTGAAGTGTGATGGAGAAAAGTAAGCATATTAGAGATATATTTAATAGGTAGAATTAACAGGGTTCAGTGATTGAAGGTAGAGGAGTGAGGATGAGGGAGAGATTAAGGATGTATTATGTCAAAATTCATGTTGAAGTTCTAACACCCAGTACCTCAGAATGTGAGTGTATTTGGAGATAGAGGGTCTTTAATGTGTTAAAGTGAAGCCATTAGGGTGGGCCTAATCCAATATGATTGGTGTCATTATAAGAAGACACAGGTACAGAGGGAAAATCATATTAAGAAACAGGAAGACACAGTAGTCCTCCCTTATTTGAAGGGGATATGTTCCAAGACCCCCAGTGGATGCCTAAAATCACAGATAATACTGAACCCTATACATAGTGTGTTTTTCTTCCTATTCCTAAATATGATAAAGTTTAATTTACAAATTAGGCACAGTAAGAGTTTAGCAACAATAACTAATAATAAAATAGCACAATTATACTGTAATAAAAGTTATGTGAATGTGTACTCTCTAAAAATATCCTCTAGTACTATACTCTCATCTTCCTGGGATGTGAGATGATAAAATGCCTGTGTGTGAGATGAAGTGAGGTAAATGATGTAGGCATTGTGACGTAGCCTTAGGCTACTATTGACTTTTCGATGATATGTCAAGAGGATCATCTGCTTCAACACCTTGACCTTTGACTTCATCTCCCAGAATTGTGAGAATATAAATCTGTTATATAAGCCACCAAACCTATGGTACTTTATTTTGGTAACCCTAGCTAACCAATACAGGGTGATGTCCATTTTTTTGAAACTAGATGTTTTGTAGTTGTGCTCCCTGATATTTGAAAGTTATGAGAAAGAGTGATCTAGGGAATGGGAATAAGAGCTTACAGGTTCAATTGAGTTTGAGATGTCATTGAGCAATCAAATGGAGAAACCATGTATACAACTCAGTCAATGGAGCTAAAGCTCAGAGAGATGTCTGTACTAGAAATAACAGTCTGTGAATCATGACATAATATATAAAATATCATTGGAACCTTATACACAAGGTGAAATCCATCACTATATATATGTATATATATTTGGATATAATTGTGTAGACTTGTCCTATTTTTCTATGCATGCATAGTGCTATTAAGAACTTCCTACAAAGGAGTAAAGATAAAGGACTTAAAGTATTTTACAAATGCTGAATATGTAAAGTGGTGTAAAGACAAAATGCTTAGAACACAAGGCCAGGGTCATTGGAGATCTACAAGTGTTGTAATGAGTTAATCCTTATTTAAGCCTACCAAGACTTTCAAAGGAAAATGCAGTGAGCCTTAAATAACAAAGGAAACATTTAGGGAAAAGACCATTCATAATCATTCAGTGGACTTAAGTCCATTCAATGCTAGTTTATACTACTTTTACAATTCCATTATTGACTTATTATCTGTGACTATCATCACAGAAGAACAATAGGGATACAACAATACGAGAACATATTAGAGAAGCTGGTATGAGCAAAAATGGAACCCACACTTTCAGGGGCAAATAAGTCTAGGTCGTGTTCTATGGCAGCAACTGTATGCAGACTGTCCAAGGGGCTGTAGAAGCCAGAAAACAGGGTTTGTACTGACAGAAGAGGCCATCCTAGGGCACTTGGCTTGCAGTGACAAGGTACTAAAAGAGAAAAGAGATTTTTAACTTTCTCTTCTCTTGATTCAACACATTGAAACATGTGAAAAGAAAAATTCAGATACTTAGAAAAAAGTGCTTGTTTCAGTCTCCTTACAATTTCACAGTGGGTAAAGTGACCTTTGATTTTAATCTAAGTGCTTGCTTTTCCTCTTTGGTTTGAGAAAACCAGGAGTTTTCTTTTAATAACTCTTTGCTCAAATTCTTGAATTCTTTTCCAATATACTTGACCCACATTCAATGTTCTCTGAAGTTTTGAATTCCTTTTTCTAATTATGATGATGGCAGATTTTTGAGGTGTGGATTTATTTTTGTACTGGACACAGCTAAAGGTTTAACATTAGGAATCAGAACATAAAAATCATCAAAATTTTGCTAAGTTCTTTCCTGAAGTGTATGGAAACCATCATCATTTCTGTTTACTTTTTTGAACATATAAAATGGACTATTGTAAACCATGATGCGAAAAAACATACTCAGCAATGGTAAAGCCTTTTCAGAATTAGCCTCTCCAAAAGTCTACAACTTTTCAAGTTGTTGGAGTGCTACTTAAAAATATCAAACTGCAAAGATGCACTTCTAGAAATTATAAGTAATTTGTGCATCAAACAATATGTACAATAGTACTATACAGTAAATTGGACCAGCTGCCTATGCCTACCATTACAGCTGGTTGCAAAGTATATAATTTATGTTTTCTGCAGTAGAAAGTGGGAAGGTTTTTTAAGCCTGTGTTCATGCTTTTATAAAGAGCCTTTTCCTGTTTTATTTTTTTAACCATTGTAAGCTCAAAAGAGGTGGTATTTTGCCATTATGTTTAATGTTAATCCATTTCTATTGTAGTTGAAGGGTCTATCAAAGCACTTTGCCTATGACCTCTTATTTCATCCTTGTAAGTAGATGAATTAAATACATACTTATCTTCATGTTTTCCTTAAAATATGGGTTTACTTTATGTTTAAAGAAAGGCATTGACAATGACTAATAAAGGATACTTGATAACAAATAATTGGCTCTTAAAGTTCAGCAAATGGCATATGTTAATTTAAAAAGTTAAAAAAACAATGTCTTCTGTTGATAAACTCAACAAGCTTCAGAATGGCACTGTTGTAATTCATTTTTCTATTTCTTAGCTCTGCACATTTTTATTTGGTAACAAACAATATGAAGTATATTTATATATTAATCATTGGTTTCCAGTGTGTATAGTAGAATGGCTCAAAATCTGGGGAAAAGATCAGATGTAGAACAATTGTTTAGAAAAGTAATCTCTGACAAATTTATTTTGTGTTAAAATAAGTTTTATTTTACTACCTATTCCAAGTAGTATTTGAAAAACAAATGAAAGTGTACATTAATAACTGTAATATTTAGTTGGCAAAACAGTGCTGAAAGTTTCAATCTTTTTACCCTTATATAATTTTGTTCAATGGCAAAAATGTTAATGGTTTATGAAATTTTACTGATGACTTTATAATTTTTAATAGTAAATTAACATAAGCAATTTACATAAAGTTTAAGCTTTGAGGTATAAATATTCATGTTATCCAACTTTACTCAAACAATTATTATGCATTTAGAATATGGACAAATTAATCTTAAATAGATTGTATCCCTCAGTTAATGAAGATTCAAGTGACATGGCTTATGCATGATTTATATAAATGAAAAAATGGTGTCCTGATTGACTTTAGTGTAACTTTTAATATTAAAATGTATCTCCTAGAAGTAGAATGCAAATGTGTAGTTGAACATCTAATAAATTTCTGTGAAGAATATTTCCAAAGTTTTTGTTTGTTTTTGTTTTTGTTTTTCTGGTTATTTCACTCACTCATTTGGCTTTAATATGGTTCTTTTTTGATTAACTAACAGTGACAAAAATGTACTTCCAACATTTTGCCCATGACTCCCTGATGAAAGGAACTGACACATAATGTGAGCATTATAAATATCAGAGAGCCTATATATATATATAGTTGGCCCCTCCCCACCCTGGTTCCACATTTTCTTCCTTGGTGGCGTCATAGACAGTAGATGGGGCATAGTCAGGTAAAGGAATCGAAAATAAGGGTAAAATAAGGGAAACAGAGCCCTCTGTGTGCCCCTAGGTCCCACAGGCTGTGGCTCCTCCTTTGAATCACTCTGTCCCTGGGGCCCTTGCACTCTGGGCCTGTGATAGGAGTAGCAACTCTGAGGATCTCTGAAATGTCTTGCTTTGGAGAGAAGTCATTCTTCCTTTGTCTTAAACAAGAGCTCCTGGCTTCTGTGGAAGTGGCTGACTAATATCCTTAGGAAGGGTTGGTTAGCCACACCCTTAGTGTTCTCTTCTGAGCACACTTTTTCATTTTTTCGATATGGATAGGCTGACAATTTTACAAATCTTTTTTTTATTTTATTTTATTTATTTATTTGACAGAGAGAGACACAGTGAGAGAGGGAACACAAGCAGGGGGAGTGGGAGAGGGAGAAGCAGGCTTCCCGCGGAGCAGAGAGCCTGATGTGGGGCTCGATCCCAGGGCTCTGGGATCATGACCTGAGCCGAAGGCAGACGCTTAACGACTGAGCCACCCAGGCGCCCCCAATTTTACAAATCTTTAAGTTCTGCTTCCTTTTTGATTAAAATTTCATCTTTAATTCATTTCTCTCTTCTGGCATTTTATTATAAGCAATCAGGAGAACAAAAGCCACACCTTAAGCATTTTGTTGGAAGTAGCTTCAGCTAACTACCCAATTTCATAACTCGTGAGTTCTACCTTTCCCAAAAAACTAGGGCACAAACACAATTCAGCCAAGTATTTTTGGACAGCCTTTCCTCCAGTTTTACTTAACATGTTCCTCATTTCCTTCTAAGACCTCATCAGAATGACCTTTACCATCTATATTTCTACCAACATTCCAGTCAGGATTACTTAAGTATTCCTTAAGAAGATAGTGGTCTTTTTGTTTGTTAGTTGGTTTTTTTTTTGCAGTGCCCCCACCCCCCAGGTCTCCTCTTTTCTTTCTGGGCCTTCCCCCAAATCACCATGGCAACAGTCCATTCCCAACGATGTAAGCTTTTTTATAGCATGCACTTCAGAATTCTTCCAGCCTCTACACATTAGCCGGTTCCAAAGCCATTCCACATTTTTTGGTATTTGTTAATAGCAGCACTCCACTTCTCAGTACTAAATTCTGTCTTAGTCCATTTTGGCTGCTATAACAAAAATATTATTGAGTGGCTTAAAAACAAATATATATATTTTTTTCTAACAGTTCTGAAGGTCGGAAAGTCCAAGATCAGGAAGCCAGCAGATTAGGTGTATGGTGATGGCCCACTTCCTGGTTCATAGATGGTCATCTTTTTGCTGTGTCCTCACGCAGCAGAAGGGGTGAGAGAGCTCTTTGGGACCTCTTTTATAAAGGCACTAACCATATTCATGTGAGCTCCATCCTCATAACCTAATCACCTCCCAAAGGCCCCACCTCCTAATACCACCACATTAGAGATTAAGTTTCATTTTATGAATTTTGGGGGAATGCAAACATTCAGTCTAGAGCAGTTTGGATCAGTCACTTATAGGCCTAGTCATTTCTACCCAACATGAGATAACTCTGATGGGCTTTTTTAGCTCCAGAGTATCTCTTTAGGGTCAGATAATATGTACTCACGTCTGCCTTACAGCTGGACTCTCTACTCACTTTTGCTTCTTTCATTTCCCTTTAACATCTGTTAATCCCAAAACCACTCAAAAATAAATATTCTGCACACTAATTCATCTCAAATCTACTTCCAGAAGAATGCAATCTGTAAAAAATTTTCATGGACATCTCAAAATCAGTATTTTTAATGTGAACATTGCCCAGAAATTGTTTCCTCTTGTGGATTTTCTTATACATTACCTCCTGGTCTAAAAATATAGGGCATGTGGGTGGCTCGGTCGGTTAAGCATCTGCCTTCAGCTTGGGTCATGATCTCGGGTCCTGGGATCGAGTCCCATGTCGGGCTCCCTGCTCAACGGGGAGCCTGCTTCTCCTTCCCCTTCCCCTGCTTGCCTGCTTGTGTTTCTCTCACTCTCTTTCCCTCAAATAAATAAATAAAATCTTTAAAAAAATAAAAATAAAGACCATATTTTCATTTTTTTTTAATTAGGCTTTTGTTTTGAGAAAATATTATAGATTTACAAGTATTTGTAAGAAATAATACTGACAGATCCCATTACCTTTTACCTACTTTCCCCCACTGGTAACATTATGCCAAACTGTAGTACATTATCATAACTCAGATATTGTCATTGATATAGTCAGTCTACAGAATATTCTCATCACTGAAAGATCCTTTGTGTTGTCCTTTTGTAGCCACACCTGCTTCCTCCCTGCCCCTACCCCTCCTTAATACCTGACAATCACTAGTCTATTCTCTATTTCATAATTTTGTCATTTCAGGAATGTTATACAAGTGGAATCAAACAGTATGTACCTTTGAGGATGGGATTTTTTTCATACAGTCTAATTCTCTGGAGATTTATCCAAATCAACAATGCTTTTATTTTTATTGCTGAGTAGAACTTCATGTTTTGTTTAGCCATTCACTTGTTGAGGGACATCTAGGTTATTTCCAGCTTGAGGCTCTCAGGAATAAAACTGATTCATAAACATTTGTGTATAGGTTTTTGGATGAACATAAATCTTCCTTTCTTTGGATAGATTCTTAGGAGTGCGATTGCTGAGTCACTTGGCAGATGCATGTTAAACTGCCAGTTTTCTACAGTGTCTGTACCATTTTAGATTCCCAACAGCAATATATGAGTGATCCAGTATTTTCACATACTTGCTAGCATTTCGGTGGTCATTTTTTTTTTTTTTTTTTTTTTTTTTTTTGCTTTTCTAAGAGGTATTTGGCAGTAACTCTTGAGGTTTTAATTTGCATTTACATAAGACTAATGATGGTTAATATCTTTCATTTTATTTTTTAATTAATTACTTAAATTTTTAAAATTTCCAGTTGTTTATCTTCTTCAGTGAAATGTCTCTTCATGTATTTAGCCCATGTTTTAATTGGTCATTTGCTTTTTTCTCCAGTTGAGTTTTGAGAGTTCTTGATATATTTTAGATACTAGTCTTTTGGATATATAATTTGAAAATATTTTCTCCCAGTCTTTTACTTGCTTGTTCATTCTCTTGACAAAAACTCTCATAGAGGAAATATTTTTAATGTTAATGAAATCAAACTTACACATTTTATTTTTTTGTAGATCATGCTTTGTATGTCAAGTCTAATAATATTTTTACTAGGCCTAGATCTTTAAAAGTTTTTCCTATGTGTTTTTATAAAATTTTTACACTTTATATTTGTGTTCATGATCCTTTTTTTTTTTTTTTTTTTTTTTTTTTTACTTAATTTGTGTACAAGGTGTGAGATTTGGTAAGGATTATTATTTTTGCCTATTGATATTAAATTGCTCCAGCATGATTTTTTGAAGAGGCTGCCTTTTCATCAGTTTGCTTTTTCACCTTTGTCAAAATCAGTTGGGCTTTGAAAACTCAGTGCCCACGAAATTGATAACCTAGATGAAATAAACCAATTTCTTTTTTTTATTATGTTATGTTAATCACCATACATTACATCATTAGTTTTTGATGTAGTGTTCCATGATTCATTTTTGCATATAACACCCAGTGCTCCATGCAGAACGTGCCCTCTTTAATACCCATCACCAGGCTAACCCATCCCCCCACCCCCTCCCCTCTAGAACCCTCAGTTTCTCAGAGTCCATAGTCTCTCATGGTTTGTCTCCCCCTCCGATTCCCCCCGTTCATTCTTCCCTTCATAATTTGTCAAAACTCACTGTTTCTGAAATGTTGTTAGGAATTGCATTAAACTTGTATTTCAATTATAGATGAAGTTCAAAAGTCATTTTCTACAAATCAATCAATATCTGTTATTACAAATATTTGAACAGTGTGAAAATCTGACTTTTTTGTGATATATGTCTGTTTCTCTCATTAATTTATAAAGTACTTTAGGGAAGGCAGTCTTTCAAAATTCATTCACATATTTTGGAGGTATAGCTTCTTTGTGTGCAAGAGAAGATATTTAATAAGTCGTTGCTTAATGAGTTGTATTATTAGTATAATTAACTTTAGCAGGTTACACTACACTCTCGAAGTTTATTTTCCAATACATTATTCATTACTCAAAATAATGCCATTCTTTTAAAACTTAATTCATACCCCTTTCTTCCACAATGATATTCTTCCATTATTACCTTTGGTGGTTTAGAAAATGCCTCTAATTATCTGATAATTAATTGCATGAAATCATCAAAACTTATTTTAAGTTTTGTGTGTGTGTCCTACTAGAACAGAACTGCTGATCATTATACTTGCCTAGAAATTCACATTTGTAAATTTATGTTAACAGATCAGATCTTTATAAGAGATAACTGGGAATTAAATCCATTGCATTTTTTTCTATCTGTTGTCTATGTAAAATCTAAGATTACAGCACACTGTCCAACATTTACTTTTCTCCATACACTTTTCAAGGCAAAAGTACCTTTGTGAAGTTACTATCCATTTATTTTTTTTTCACCAGTTCAAAAGCCACCCATCGACCATACATAAATAAAGGTGCTCTATTATATTTTTATTGTGGGTTACATATTGCCACATTAAACTTCTATTATCATTAATAATATCCCTCTCTTTTCACATGTTGTGAATTCTTCTGGGTCAGTCTCTTACATAAATTCTGAAAAAACTTACCTGATTATCTTTAGCTTATGGATAATACTCTGTTGTATCAATTAGTGGGGAATTAAGTCTACAATTTCTCTTGACAGTGCTTTTATTGCCATTTAACCACTACTTAAATATTAATTTTTCTGTGGAGGGGGATATTTTGGGTTTTTCTGTTTGTCTTGTTTTGTTTTTTACTTTTTGTATACTTTGCTTTTCCTCCCAGTTGTAGATTTCTGGAAATCTGAGGTATATAGTATATTATAAAGACATGTTTATGATTTGATTTGAGTAATATTTATAACCCAAAAGCACACTGAATAGTCAGTTGTGACCCAGAAGCTATACTTTCAAAGCCTTTAGCAGCATCTTTCTTCTATTCTTATCTTGAAAATATTGGCCAAACAACTATTCAAGGTATGTTTATGGTAATGAATATTCACATGATCATATGATAAAGAGCTAAACTCTATGGTGGTTATATGGTCTCCATTCAAATGTTTGGTACACCATTCTTATTATCCCTTTGTTAATTTAACCTTTCTAATATATATTAATAATGAAGATAGATTATTTTATTGTATAATTCTGTGATTTTAGAAAGTAGTCAAATTTCTCTAGGATCATATTTCAGTAAATATCGTGCACTTTTGAGAAATATATCTTTCTGTACCTCACTGCTATAAGGCACTGTATGTAAAGCACTTGGTATGTGCTTATAATGTAGTAAGCAATATCATAAATGTTACTTATTATTAATGGCATATCTTTAAAGATGAATGCTTTTTCCCAATCACAAGCTACATTGTCCAAATTACTGCAATTACTTAGGAGTTACCAGTTACATCAGATTACTACTACTACTACTACTATTACTGCCATACTACTATCCTAGAAGAACAGGGTTACAGCATCTGAAATTTTTAAAGAGAGATGAAAACCTCAATGTTGAGTTTTTTTCTTCTAAAATACATGTATTATTACAAATAATATTTAATATATGTTCAATAATCTGTAATATTAATATTCCAACTGTTAAATTTGTTCATTTTTCCAACAACATTCTGCCTACATTTCTAGACCACATGTTCAATTTTAACAAATCCTGATTCTTTGGAAGACTGTCACAGTCATAACACCACCCTTCTAGACTAATTTGCATCATCAATGCAAGCTGTCTCAATGCTCTGGTAGGCTGATTCTCTTTCATCAAACTTCAGTAAACATTCTCTGCTTCTGTGCACTGTATCTCACTGGCTTCCATTTATCTCCTGGGCATGGTTTTAGTTAGAGGGCAAGCCTTAGGGAAAGAGCTTTGTAAGATCCTTTAAAGAACAAATTGTCTTTCTGCTTTGGCAGCAGTTAGCTTGTCCTCGTCTAATCCTAACAACATTGGTACTCATATTTTTCTGAAGGTTGTGTGAGAATTTACATCATGGCTGTTCTAGCTTAATCTTATTGTTTGTCATCCCTCTAGGTTAGTATGGATCCCGAGTGATTTGAGGAAATTGAAATAGTGAAATAATACCAATTGAAAAGTGATTTCTACTTATAGAGTATTAATCTGTGGAGTTCAAACTCATTAATCTAGATCACCTCCCTTTGAGAGAGCAGGAAACATGTATGACAATGTAACTGAGAGGTCAGATTGCAAAAAAAAAAAAAAGTGATATTAAAGAACTTTAAGGTTACATAATAAATCAAAGGGGAATTAGAAAATTTGCTAAACTTCTAGATTGCTTAACAGGGCACTTCTCAAAGCCAAATGAAATTATTTTGGTTTAAAATGCCCTACTAACCCAGAGAAGGAAGCTTCAGAAATTAAACACAATAATACTCAGAGAAAAAAGTTCTATTAAGGACAAATTTTGATTTTTTTTTTTCCATTCCACTTAAACTCTTCAGTTACAACTAATAGAACTCATTCCAAGAATATAATCAGGCTTTATGTGATTTTACCCCTTTTATTCTTTGTTCAGATGTTACTCTTTAGAGATTTAGAGAAATAGATACTGAGGAAGGATGGCATTTGTTACTGTGGCAGCTGTGACCATTTGGATGGCAGGAAAGACATTTGTTAAAACAGAAGTATTTCTAACTTGGCAGGTGAGTACTTAATGACAGCAGTGGAACCTTATAGCACTCTGGACAGTGATGATAATATGATTGCCTATAGTGTTTTATATAAATGTCCCATTACAATACAGGAACAAATATATGGAAGATGCTTGTGGAATCAAAAAAATAAATCTAGTATCAAATTTTATAGCCATAGCACTGAGAATATAAAGTGTTCTTGGGAGTTAAGTAACCTCATTAAAGGAATGTAACTATTTTGTTGAGAAAATTCATTGTCCAACATGAATGTGATATAAGATTAATATCCAGTACCATGATTTCCATGAAAGAACAAACTACTATAAACAAAAGAGGGATGAGGAATTTTAAGTGTCTTAGAGAATGAGACGATCATTTAATAGGGAATAACTAGAGAGAAAAATCCCATTGGTAGGAAGTTCAAGACAAGATTTGAAAAACAATGTCTAAAATGAGTGTGTTTTTTGTTTATTTTCATTTCTTTAGAATTATTTTCTGTGGTGTATGTCTGATGTCAAACTTCTCCAAGGACATAAAAAAATTCTAGTAAAATCATCTTAATCACTTAAGGTTTCGTTGAAAATTAATAGAGGCTTTGAAATTTGTGTCCAATAGCACACACTGTAATATAAGACCCAGAGAATGAAGAAGATATATAGAAGATATACCAGAGATATACTTTAAGGTTTTAAAAAATATAAACGCATTTTAAAGAACACACTTTATGTTATACTAGTTTCAACAGTAAAATTACCATGTTTTCTAATTTAACTCTATAGGTAGAATGACTACATCTGAAATATTATCAGTTTTGCTGCCTGAACCTAAAATGCTTTTTCAAATTTACATTTATCAATTAATCTTACTAATAGTAGAGTTGAAAATATTCTAAGATTTGAAATATCTTAACCTTTTTTTTTAAGCATACTGACATCCAGTTATAATTATGAAGGTTAAAAAAAAGTTTTATGTGGCATGGCTGAAATGCATTAATATATTCATGAGGTTAATTAAAGGAGAACAATAGAAAATGGAAGTATTCAGTGAATGAATGTGGCTCTGTTTTTGTGTATGGGAAAGAGGGCTATGTATAATATCCATATATTTATTATAGGTATTTACTTATTTATTTTTGTATTTCTTTAAATTATTTCTCATATTTCACAAAAATACCTAATTATTTTAAAGGTAGTAAAAATGCCAAATATTTATATTATTGGTGACTGGAAACTAAAATTGCTTGTTTTTAAGTATTTATTTCCTTAAAATAATATGTAGTAATGACTACTAATATTAAATGCTGTGCTCTCAGAAGAAATATTATAAATATTGGCTTTGTGTTTCTTTCTTATATTCAGACGATTTAAGTGAAAGCAATTAATGGTAGCGAAGTTAGAAAATATATATCTGGGGTGCCTGGGTGGCTCAGTCTTTAAGCGTCTGCCTTCGGCTCAGGTCATGATCCCAGAGTCCTGGGATTGAGCCCCGCATTGGGCTCCCTGCTCAGCGGGGAGCCTGCTTCTCCCTCTCCCACTCCCCCTGCTTGTGTTCCCTCTCTCGCTGTCTCTCTCTCTGTCAAATAAATAAAATCTTTAAAAAAAAGAAAAAGAAAAATATATATCTTAGTATTTTTCTCATTTCAATGTTAATGAAGAAAGAGTAATGAGAAGCACATTTAGGATTGGAGGAGGAAATACTTTCGACAGGTGCATGGATTTCATGGCGTATAGAGGGTATTCAAACTCTCCTTCTCTGTTGGTGGCTGCCAGATAGCTGTGCTTTTTGGCCTCTTTATAGAATTAAACAAGATTACCCAGCTGGCTAATAATTAACTGGTAGGATAGTGCTTTTCATCCTTTTTATGGAGCATCATCCATCCTCCCTTTACAGCCTTCTTAATCCTGGATTTGTTTGCGTACATGTAGTTGAGAAAAGGTTTTAAAATATTGAACTCTAGAAATAAAAAACTTAGTATATTCAATTTTAGCCTGACAAAAGACTCCTGACTTTGTATCTCAGGGTCCTTGGTTTTTCTGTTTTTTTAATGTTACAATAACACCTGTTACCAATAGATAATTTAGCTAAGGTATGAGGATGTGAGGGGTCACATTAATTAGTCATATTTTTAGCAGTAAAGAAGTGTCAAGTATTTTTTATGTTAATGCCAGCTTTCTAGATCTGTAGCTGGAAGACAGTACATGCTGTCCCAAGTGGGATGGGCTCCAGCTTTTCCTCTCCATTTTAACTAAAGATGTTTCGCTTGGATTAGTTTTATAGCAACTTTCTAAGTAAGCTTTTAGATGAAAACCTGTCTTGTAAATTAAAAGCAAAGGTGGAAAATAAAAGTACTATGGCAAACAAGTTATTATGTCCTATAGTATGTAAAGGCCAGGCTGAAGAACCAGATTCTTTAGGTTCTAATCCTGGCTCATAGATAGATAGATAGATAGATAGATAGATAGATAGATAGATAGATAGATATAGGTATATATCTATCTATATATACATAGATATAGATATAGGTATCTATCTATATCTATATCTATATATATATGTGTGTGTGCGCGTGTATAATGGGCAAGTCACTTAACCTCTTTGTGTTTCAGTTTTCTCATGTGTAAAAGAAGATAATAACAATACTACCTACCTCAGAGAGTTGCTTTGAGAATTAAATGCATTAGTAGTACCTTGTAGAACACTTAAAATGATGACTGGCAAAATAATAAATTGATAAAACTTAGACATTATTTATTTATTTATTTTATTTACTTTTTTATTTATTTGACAGAGAGAGACATAGCGAGAGAGGGAACACAAGCAGGGGGAGTATGAGAGGGAGAAGCAGGCTTCCCGCAGAGCAGGGAGCCTGATGCGGGGCTAGATCCCAGGACCCTGGGACCATGACCTGAGCCGAAGGCAGACACTTAACGACTGAGCCACCCAGGCACCCCAAACTTAGACATTATTTAAACATTTTTATTGTCATTACCTTTGTATTTTTATCATTTTGCTCATTGGCTCTTAGATCTCTTTTTATAATGACATAGGAATAGATGTCTAATTTACCTCATTAAATTGTAGATTGCATGAAGAGCAGAGGTAGTAGGTAGGGCTGCTCACAAATATTCTGGTTGTACTTCTAGGTAGCTGGAAGGATTTCACATTCTTGCTCTTGTAGTTAGGAATTGCCATGTAACTTTTTTTTGCTCAAAGAAGTAAGAAATGGAAATATGCATGTCACTTTCAGATAGGAGCTTTAACAATCAATGCACAATTTACTGTGTCGCCTCCCTGTGTCTTGGTGATTGTGGAAGCATGTTAAAACTGAGCTTCCATCAGCCTCAGTGGCTATAATGAACAGAGACTTTGTCACTGCCCTGCATGGAACCTGCAGCAAAAATAAGAAGTAACTTTTTGTTGCTTTAAGCCGCTGAGAATTTGGAGTTAGTTTATTATCATAGCATAAATTAACCTATTTTGACTTTTACAGGAGGCAAGTATTGGTATTCCTTTCCTTTTTTCTCAACTTATTCATCAGTACAGAATCTTGTCAAATAAATGAAAGAAAATATCTTTATTGAAATAGTTGTTCATCCTTGTGAAAACATGTGAATTCCACAAACTGTACTATCTTCAATCAAAGGATTATTTTCACCTTGTGTTTGACATTTTAATATCAGTTGACTGTTGCTTAATCCTGCTTCTTTCATTTCATCCCATCATGAATCTACCCTATAGAGCTGCTTTCACTGGGAAATTTATGGGTTATTGCTGTGTTTCACTATAAAACCACACTTTGACATTTATTTCCTTGGAAATGACAATGAAAGAACAATTGTTCAGTTGATTTTTATGAAAATCTACTGTGTTTTCTTGGTATTAATCACAAAAAGTTGGAAATGTTTTTGTCTTAAAAAGATGTAGTTTCACTTTTAGTTTTTTAAGTACTCAATTAAGATTTTAGAAAACACCAAGGCTTAGGGGATTCAGGAGAATCAGGGGAGGGGTGTACTGAAAGCTCTGGGAAAGAAGGAAGACTTTGAGAAAAGATAGTGGCTTCCAGAAGATTTATTGATGCTGCTTTCTAAAACCTTATAGTTTTTTGTGCTTCTCTCTGAACACACAGGGGACCAATAGATGCTGCTTACATGAAAGTATGTTGGGCAGAAGGTGGCAAAGGCAACAGAACACCTTTTGTGAAATAAAAATTTTCTACTGAAGGTATTGTGAAGGTCAAATAATATATCTTCTTTGCTATCAACTAATATTTTAATGGGCTTCAAATGTTTAGCTTCTCCCTTAGATTATGATTTCCCTGAATATAAAATCTGCATCTTTGTCACTGTTGTTTTCTAACTTCATAGAACAACATTTAGAATTTATTAGAAAATAGTAAAAGTTCAGTAAATAAATAAAAGATTTACTATTTAAGAACTGAACAAAGGAGAGCTAAAATACACATAATGAGTTGCTTAATAAAGAATTGGTTTAGTAAAATATTCTAGCCTGGAATTTATAAAAATATAATAATAGGAAGTTAATTAGAGTATATAGATTTTCATATAGAAACCCAAAATATGGCAAGGTCATTGAATTATTTTATTTTGACGATTTTGTACTGTTTTAAAAATAAACACATATGTTTTCTTATTCTTTCTGCTCATGAGCTTCTGCTCTATTTCTTGCTTATTATGCTCATGAAAGAGACTATAGGGAACTTATGGCTATGGATGAATGAGATACTCCCCAAACAGTAACTATAAAATGAGTGTGATTAAAACAACTATTTCAGGACTTTGGAAATTTACCAAACAATCTGACAAGCATTTATATTTGAAAATTGTTGAACTTGAGGCAAGAAGAATGAGAATTTGTCCTTCTGACCTAGAGCTGATCCCACCTCCCTACTCCCATCTTGGGCAATGTAGAAGTTCTGCCAAGGCAGCATAGGCCATGAGGACCAGTAGTTTCTTTGCCAGGGACAAAAGGGCTCATTATTTCCTGAGAAAATTACATTTTGGAAGTAGCATCTGAGGGATAGCCATTGCCTTGCTCCAGTAGTCAGGTATTTCTTTTGGGTTTGGGCAAGCATGTTCCTAGTGTTGTTCTGCACAAGAACCAAAAAGGCCTTCCAGGAGAGTAGACTGGAAAGGCCCTGAGCTATTTAAATACTCTTGTCATATCATGAGCTTGTGCATATAGACCCTGGAAACTCAAAAAGTCCAGTAGCAGGTAAAAACCAGGACAGATATATAAATGGCTTATACATTGAATGTTCTTTCTCATCTTATACACACTATACACACAACATATGTCTTACTTGGCTCCAGGCTTTTTGTTGTTGTTGTTCAAAATGGTTTTATGGAAAAACTAATCTGTAACAAAAATTTGGCATTGAGGCAAAGCCTCCATCATTATTGAGCAAAGCATACCAAAGTTTCCAAGGGGGACAGGGCGGGAGAGGGCCCCAGACATTTACAACAGCAGGCATTTTCTCTTCCTCTTTTTGATGGGAGGGAGGCTGAGACCTGCTCCATTAGCTTCATCAAATACTGTCTTGAGATCTTGCTGTGTGAGAGTTGAGCATTCCAGGTATTTGAGAGCACTGATATTAGCCATGGCCAAACCCTATGGGTAGGTGATGGGAGTCAGCTTCTTCTCCTTCAGTTTCTCATTCATGTCTTTGTCATCCCTGAGATCACGTTTAGTCCCCACCAGGATGTTGGGAGTGTTAGGACAGTAGTGGTCACACTTTAGGGCACTACTTTGCTCCAACATTTTCAAAAGATGCAGGACTCACAAGAGCAAAGCAAATTAAGAATACATCTGTTAAAAAAATACATCTCTTTAAATGGAAAAACATTCTATGCTCATGGATTTGAAGAACAAATATTGTTAAAATGTCTATACTGCCCAAAGCAATCCACACATTTAATGCAATCCTTATCAAAATACCACCAACATTTTTCACAGAGCTAGAACAAACAATCCTAAAATTTGTGTGGAACCACAGAAGACCCTGAATAGTCAAAGCAATCTTGAAAAAGAAAAGCAAGGCTGGAGCCATCACAATTCTAGACTTTAAGCTATATTACAAAGCTGTAGTCATCAAGACAGTATGGTACTGGCATAAAAACAGATACATAGGTCAATGGAAAAGAATAGAAAACCCAGAAACTATATGGTCAACTAATCTTCAACAAAGTAGGAAAGAATATTCAGTGGAAAAAAAAAAAAAAAAACAGTGTCTTTGACGAATGGTGTTGGGAAAGTGGATAGTAACGTGTGGAAGAATGAAACTGGACCACTTTCTTACACCATACACAAATTCAAAACAGATGAAAGACCTAAATGTGAGACAATAAGCCATCAGAATCCTAGAGGAGAACACAGGCAGCAACCTCTTGACCTCTGTCATAGCAACTTCTTACTAGACACATCTCCAGAGGCAAAGGAAACAAAAGCACAAATGAACTATTAAGACTGCATCAAGATAAAAAGCTTCTGCACAGCAAAGGAAACAACAAAACTAAAAGGCAACCTATGGAATGGGAGAAGATATTTGCAAATGACACATCTGATAAAGGGTTAGTATCCAAAATCTATAAAGAAATCAAACTCAACGCCCAAAAAACAAATAATCTAGTTAAGAAATGGGCAGAAGACATGAACAGACATTTTTCCAAAAAAGACGTACAGATAGCTAACAGACACATGAAAAGATGCTCAGCATCAGTCGTTATCAGGGAAATACAAATCAAAACCACAATGAGATACTATCTCACACCTGTCAGAATGGCTAAAATTAACAACACAGGAAACAACAGATGTTGATGAGGATGTTTGCCCCCTTTCTCTAAAGGGGAACCCTCTTACACTGTTGGTGGGAATGCAAACTGGTGCAGCCACTCTGGAAAACAGTAGGGAGGTTCCTCAAATAGTTAAAAGTAGAACTACCTTACAACCAAGCAATTGCACTATAGGTATTACCCAAAGGATACAAAAATACAGATTTGAAGGAGCACATGCACCCTAATGTTTATAGCAGCATGATCAACAATAGCCAAATTATGGCAAAAGCAAGCCCAAAATTCCACTGACTGATGAATGGATACAGAAGATGTGGTACACACACACACACAAACATATTTACAATGGAATATTACTCAGCCATCAAAAAGAATGAAATCTTGCCATGTGCAATGACATGGATGGAGCTAGAGTGTATTATGCTAAGCAAAATAAGTCCATCAGAGAAAGCCAAGTATCACATGATCCCGCTGATATGTGGAATTTAAGAAACAAAATACATGAACATAGGGGAAGCAGATAGAGAGAGGGAGGCAAACCTTAAGGCAAACCTTACCTATAGAGAACAAACAGGGTTGCTGGAGGGGAGTTAGGCAGGGGACAGGCTAAATGGGTGATTATTAAGGAGGGCATTTGTTGTGATGCACAATGGTTATTATATGTAAATAATGAATCACTAAATTCTGCTCCTGAAACCAATATTACACTATATGTTAGCTAACTAGAATTTAAATAAAAACTTAAAAAAAAAAAATACATCTGTTCACAGATAGGATAGGGGACGTAATCACTCATAATCTTCTTATCCAGCTGTATCCCATGAGCCCAAATTCACCAGTTTTCCATCTATCATAACATTGGCAGAGTAGTTGTCAAAGACAGTGGGAATATATTCTCCAGGAAATGCATTGGTTGTGTAACTGATCAGTAGGCAAGATTTACCTACAGATCTGTCTCCTACCACCAGACACCTGATGGCCTACATCTGGGTGCTGAGGCAAGAGGCAGGAGGCTGCAGGTGGTGGGGCATGGGGTGCCTGGCTCTGTTTATGCTGCCTTACCCTCTGGATGGGAAGATGGAGTCCACCATTGGCCACCACCCAAAGCTGGGGAAAACTGTCAGCTCTGGCATTTAAACACAATCTCTGTCAAATCATCCAGTGACTACTAATCTGTGGACATGAAGGTCAATTTCTAAAAGTAGGCTTACAAGTTAGAATGACAACAACAACAAACACAAAGCAAAATAAAACAAAAATTAAAAACAAACTAAAATCTGAATAGATTTCAGTGGCCCCGCACTGCAGGAGATACATATTATAGATTTAGCCTAGGCAAGTTAGGAAACACAGAAACAAACAAAAAAGTACTAACAACAACCTTCAAAAATGCCCTCAGAATCCAGAGTTGCTACAAAAATTATCTGAAATGTCCAATTTTCAATAAAAAAATATGATATCTGTAAAGAAACTGGGAATTATAACCCATATTCAGGTTAAAATCAGTCAATAGAAACCCTCTCTTAATATTCCCAGACGTAGGATATAGAGTACTAAGACTTCAAAGCATCTACTATAAATATGTACCACATATCCAATAAATGAAATTGTGTTTAACAAATTTAGGTTAAGTATGACAATGAGTCAACTAAGATTATCAAAAAGGATATGTAAATTGAAAAAGAACCAAATGATAATCCTAGAATTGAAGAATACAATAATTTAAATAAATATTTCACTGGATAATTTTAATAGCCAATTCAAGATGGCAGAAGAAAGAAATAGAAATTATACTATCTAATGACCAAAGAGAAAAAAGATTGAAGAGAAAAGAAAAAGAGCCTCAGATCTATAAGAAAAGGTCACATATACCAATGTAAGTGTAATTAGAGTTCCGAAAAGAGATGAGAGAGAGAAAAGTACTGAAAACACTATTTGAAAAAATAATAACTGGAAACTTCTACAATTTGATGAAAAACATTAATCTGCAGATCCAGGAATCTCAACCAATCCCAGAGAGAATGAACACAAAGAGATCAACTTCTAGAAACATCATAGTCAGCCTTGAAAACCAAAGACAAAGAAAATATTTTGAGAAGACTAAGAAAAAAAACAATCATCATGTATAAGAGTATCTATATGATTAATGACTAACATTTTATCAGGAACAATGCCAGAAAGCAATGGAATAATGTACAGTATTCAAATGCTGATTTTAAAAAATCATCTAAGAATTCTGTATCCAACCAATTTCTTCCTCAAAAATGAGCTGAAATAAAAATATTCCTAAACAAAGAATAAAAGAGTTTGAGCAAAATGCTCTCAAAGAAATTCTAAAGGAAGTCCTTCAAGCTGATAGGAAACACTGAAAGGATGATAACTCAAATTCACAGGAAGAAATGAGAAATAAAAAATGCATCTATTAACCTTTTATTTCTTCTGAAGAACCATTCCCTTACACAAATGATCAGTGTTGGGTTTTCTATCCTTTTCTTGATACTTTCCTCCATCAATCTATTCTATACCACTGCCTCAGTGATTACCTCAGGGATGTACACAAAACTTAATCAGGGCCAATGAATTTCAGGGAGAACATTCTGTTTCTAAGGGAGAAACACTTCCTCCCCAATCTGTCAAAGAGTCTCTAAAAGAGACTATCTCTCTTATGTTCTCTATTTCTATGAGAATGTAAGACTTAAGCTATCACTATAATTTACAAATATGAAGATTTTAGAGGAAGCCACCATAAGGAATATTAGAGATAAAACACCTCAGAAAGCAAAGAAGAGATATAGGGGAAAGTCAAGTCCTTGGTGATATCATTTTAACCATTAGAGCAAGCCTTCCTAACTTTCACATTTTTTAATATACTTTATTTTTAGAGCAGTTTAGGTTCACAGCAAAATTGATCAGAAAGTACAAAGAATTCTCTTATAACCCCTGCACAAACATTGTCTCTCCCATTGTCAACATCCCACACCAGAATGAACATTTTTTACAGTTGATGAATCTAGAGTGACCCATCATTATCACCCAAAGTTTAAACTAAATTTCTCTCTTGGTATTGTACTTTTGGTGGGTTTGGACAAATGTGTAATGGCATGTGTCCATCATTATAGTATCGTGTAGGAAAGTCTTACTAACCTAAAAATCCTTTGTGCTCTACCAGTCATTCCTTCCTCCCTGGCAATCACTGATCAGATTTTACTGTCTCCATAATTTTGCCTTTTCCAGAATGTTAGTTAGTTGGAATCATATAGTATGCAGCCTTTTCATGACTTCATTCACATAGTAATATTCATTTAAGTACTCCCCACCCCATCTTTTCAAGGCATGATAGCTCATTTCTTTTTAGCACTGAATGATATTCCATTGTTTCTGTGTCCCATCATTTATTCATTCACATGCTAGAGGATATTATTATGGTTGCTTTCAAGCTTTGAAAATTATGAATAAAGCTACTAAAAAATCAGTCTGCAAGTTTTTGTGTAGACGAAGTTTTCAACTCATTTGTGTAAATACCAAGGAGTATTATTGCTGGATCATATGGTAGGAGTGTGTATAGTTTTGTAAGAAACTGCCAAACTGTCTTCCAGACTAGCCATACCTTTTGCATTCCTACCAGCAATGAATGAGGGTTTTTATTGTTCCACAACCTCACCAGCATTTCGTGGTGTTAGTGTTCTGGATTTTGGCCATTCTAATAGGTATGTGGTAGTATCTAATTGTTTTAATTTCCTGATTCCATATGATGTGGAGCATCTTTGCATAGGGTCATGTGCCAGGTGTATTTTTTTAGTGAGGCCTTTTACTTTTTTAAATTAGGTTGTTCATTTTCTTATTATTGAAGTTTAAGAGTTCTTTGTATATTGTGGCTAACAGTCATTTATTAGATATATCTTTTGCAGTTATTCTCTCCCAGTCTGTGCCTTGTCTTCTTATTTTCTTTTTAATTACATGAACAAATATATCCCTTTCAATTTATAAGCCATTAAAAAACTCTAAATGAAGGCCACCTGGATGGCTCAGTCAGTTAAGCGAGTGCCTTCGGCTTGGGTCATGATCTCAGGGTCCTGGGATCGAACCCTGCATCAGGCTCCCTGCTCCGCGGGAAGCCTGCTTCTCCCTCTCCCACTCCCCCTGCTTGTGTTCCCTCTCTCGCTGTCTCTCTCTCTCAAGTAAATAAATAAAATCTTTAAAAAAATAAAAAATAATAAATAAAAGATAAAAAAATCTAAATGGTACGGTATTTTTCAAAAGAGTAATTGCATGATAGCATAACCATTCAAAGAAGAAAATTATTTCCAGTGACTTTAAGACAATGCATTTTGACTATATATCTCTAGTAAGTTATAGGGTAAGGGAAAGAGGGAGAGAAATCTTAAACTACAAACAATACAATTAGTAGCAATAATATAAGTATTATTTTGGAACTATTTTATGTGTTTATAAAGGAACTAGACTACATGTTAATATTATTAGAACCAAGATTTCAATGTAGGAAAAAAGATATAAAATCAGATAGGTCGAGTAAAACTCTATAATCTTAAATTTGAATTTGTAATACCAGTATAAACTTACGATTTATATTTTCTTTCTAAAAATATGTATTTCTAGCTGTATACACTAAAAAGAGCAAGAATCAGTAGCAACCCAATGGCAAAGAACATCCACTTTTGGTCTCTAAACATAATTTCCACTAAAGGAATCAGAGGTGTTTGGGGAAATAGCTGATTTCAGGTCTACGGCAGGATATGAATGTACAAGATGAATCTTAGAACATCTCTTTCCCAGCAATCAAGGAATTTGTCAAAGCCTAATGTGGTCATGCGAAAAGGACATTTCAGTCAACCTGAAGAAGCTCTCATTGGCATATGAGAAGACAATCTGAGCATTAAAAAAAGACTGTAATTGGGGCACCTGGGTGACTCAGTACTTTGAGCATCTGACTCTTAGTTTCAGCTCAGGTTATGATCTCAGGGTGATGGGATCAGCCCACACAGGGCTCTGTGCTTAGCACGGAGGATGCTTGAGAGTCTCTCCCTTCCCCCCACTCCACGCCCCTCCCCTCACTCATGCTCTCTCTCTCTGTCCCCCTTTCTCTCTAAAATAAATAAATCTTTTTTTAACAAGACTAATTTAGTGCTCGCTTTGGCAGCACATATACTAAAATTGGAAGGTTACAAAGAAGATTAGCATGACCACTGCACAAGGATGACACGCAAATTTGTGAAGCATTCCATATTTTTAATTTTATAATTTAATTTTTTTCTATTTTTTAGTTGAATTTTTGTTCTTTCCTTTTTCAACCAACATCATATCAATTACTTTTTTAAAATCTTTTTTTAATTTTTCATTTTTACAGTCATATTCTATCTTTTAATTGTATTTAACCTTATTTTTTGTATATATACATAAATTTTTCTTTCATTAAAATTTTGGGAAACAGTTTCTTCTAACAGACCAAAATATACCCTAAATCTAGTATATGACATTGTCCTAGTCTTCCGCCTGATCACATTCTATCTCTTTCTTTAAATATTTTTCACTTTTTTCAACCAACTTCTTATCAATTCCTTTTTTAAAATCTTTTTATTTTTTAACTTTACAGTCATATTCCATCCCTTCATCGTATTTACCCTTATTTTTGTATATATATGTTTTTCTTTCTTTAAAATTTTGGGAGGCAATTTCTTCTAACAGGCCAAAATACACCCAAAATCTAGTATGTGGCTCTGTTATTTTCACCAGCCGGATCATACTCTTTTTTTTTTTTCCCCCTTTCATTTCCCCCTGGTTTTGGTCTCTTCTCATTTGTTTAGTGTATGTTTTTCTGGGTCATTGTTACCCTGTTAGCATTTTGTTCTCTCATTCATCTGTTCTCCTTTGGACAAAATGACAAGATGGAAAAACTCACCTCAAAAAAAAGAACAAGAGGCAGTACCGACTGCCAGGGACCTAATCCATACAGACATTAGTAAGATGTTGGAACTAGAGTTCAGAATGACGATTATAAAGATACTAGTTGGGCTTGAAAAAAGCATAGATAGAGAATCACTTTCTGGAGAAATAAAAGAACTAAAATCTAAACAAGTTGAAATCAAAAAGACTATTAATGAGGTGCAATCAAAAATGGAAGCTTTAACTGCTAGGATAAATGAGGCAGAAGAGAGAATTAGTTACACAGAAGACCAAATGATGGAGAATAAAGAAGCTGAGAAAAAAGAGAGATAAACAACTACTGGATCACGAGGCAAGAATTCGAGAGATAAGTGATACCATAAAGCAAAACAACATTAGAATAATTGGGGTCCCAGAAGAAGAAGAAAGAGAGGGGCAGACGGTATATTGGAGCAAATTATAGCGGAGAACTTCTTAACTTGGGGAAGGAAACAGTCATCAAAATCCAGGAGGCACAGAGAACCCCCCTCAAAATCAATTAAAAATAGGTCAACACCCTAACATCTAAGAGTAAAACTCAGAAATCTCAGAGACAAAGAAAATCCTGAAAGCAGCTCGGGACAAGAGATCTGTAACCTACAATGGTAGAAACATTAGATTGGCAGCAGATCTATCTATAGAGACCTGGCAGGCCAGAAACGACTGGCATGATATATTCAGAGCACTAAACGAGAAAAATATGCAGCCAAGAATACTATATCCAGCTAGGCTGTCATTGAAAATAGAAGGAGAGATAAAAAGCTTCCAGGACAAATGAAAACTAAAAGAATTTGCAAACACCAAACCAACACTTCAAGAAATATTGAAAGGGGTCCTCTAAGCAAAGAAAGAGCCTAAAAGTAACATGGACAAGAAAGGAACACAGACAATATACAGTAACAGTCACCATACAGGCAATACAATAGCACTAAATGCATATCTTTCAATAGTTACCCTGAATGTAAATGGGCTAAATGCCCCAATCAAAAGACACGGGGTATCAGATTGGATAAAAAAACAAGACCCATCGATATGCTGTCTGCAAGAGACTCATTTTAGACCCAAAGAAACCACCAGGTTTAAAGTGAGGGGGTGGAAAACCATTTACCATGCTAATGGACATCAAAAGAAAGCTGGGGTGGCAATCCTTATATCAGACAAATAAGATTTTAAACCAAAGACTATAATAAGAGATGAGGAAGGACACTATATCCTACTTAAAGGGTCTATCCAACAAGAAGATCTAACAATTGTAAATATCTATACCCCTAAAATGGGAGCAGCCAATTATATAAGCCAATTAATAAAATCAAAGAAACACATCAACAATAATACAATAATAGTAGGGGACTTTAACACCCCCCTCACTGTAATGGACAGATTATCTAAGCAAAAGATCAGCGGGGAAATAAAGGCTTTAAATGACACACTGGACCAGATGGACTTCACAGATATATTCAGAACATTCCATCCCAAAGCATCAGAATACACATTCTTCTCTAGTACACATGTAACATTCTCCAGAATAGATTACATCCTGGGTCACACATCAGGTCTCAACCAATACCAAAAGATTGGGATTATTCCCTGCATATTTTCAGACCACAGTGCTTTGAAACTGGAACTCAGGCACAAGAGGAAATTCGGAAAGAACTCAAATACATGGAGGCTAAAGAGCATCCTACTAAAGAATGAATGGGAGGAGGCGGAGCAAGATGGCAGAGGAGTAGGAGACCTGGATTTCGTCTCCTCTCAGGAATTCAGCTGGATAGGGATCAAACCATTCTGAACACCTACAAACTCAACAGGAGATCGAAGAAAAGAATAGCAACAACTCTCTGAACAGAAAAGCGACCACTTTCTGGAAGGTAGGACGTGCGGAGAAGTGAATCCAAGGCGTTATTCGGGAGGATAGACGGCGGGGGAGGGGCCTCCGTCGGCCGCTTCTGGCAAGTGATAGAGCCACGGAGCACAAAATCGGAACTTTTAGAAGTCTGCTCCGCTGAGGGACGTCACAGTGTGGTCTCAGGACCCTCGGGGTCACAGAAAGACCGGGGGTGCCTGAGTGCGGCAGAGCTCCCAGGTATCGGAGCAGGGAAGCCGGCTGCAGAGACGGAGCCCAGGCGCGGGCTCTCAGCTCGGGGTTGTCATAGACCGTGATCCGCGGCACAGTCGGGCCACTGCTCCTCCAGCAGGGACCCAACAAGCGGCAGATCCGGGGAGACTCACCTTCTTCCCCCGGGAGGAGAGGTGCGGGAGAGCACCGCGGGGATCTGCTGGGTTTGGAGACTCCACCCGGGGTCGGGTGCCAGATAGAAAGGCGCGGTCACAGGCCGGGTGAGCGCGGAGTGTGGCCGGAGACCGGGGAGATGGGAGTGACTGACTGCTTTTCTCTGGGGGCTCGCTGAGGAGCGGGACCCTGAGTTCTCGGCTCCGCCGGGGCGGAGACTAGGAGGCCGCCATTTTCACTCTCCGCCTCCAAAGCTGTACGGAAAGCTTGCAGGGAACAAAAGCTCTGGAGAGCAAACCCGAGCAGATTTCTTAGCCCGGACCGGCAAGGGCGGGGCAATTTTACCTCCAGCAAAGACATTTGGGAACCACGGCAACAGGCCCCTCCCCCAGAAGATCAGCGAGAACAGCCAGCCAAGACCAAGTTTACCGATCAATGAGAACGGCAGAACTCCAGCGCTAGGGGAATACTGCACATAGAATTCATGGCTTTTTTACCATGATTCTTTAGTCTTTCAAAGTTAATTATTTTTTTTAACTGTCTTTTTTTCTTTTTTCCTTTTTTCTTTTTTTTTGAATTTTTCTTTTTCCCTTTTTCAACCAACATCTTATCAATCCCTTTTTTAAAAAAAAACATTTTTATTTTTCATTTTTAAAGTCATATTCTATCCCTTCATAGTAGTTACCCGTATTTTTGGCATATATATATAAGTTGTTCTCTCTTTAAAATCTTGAGATAGTTTCTTCTAACAGATCAAAATATACTCTAAATCTCTAGTGTATGGTTTTTTTCTACTCCCCTGCCTGATCACATTCTCTCCCTTTTTTCTTTCTTTTTTTTTTTAATCCTCTTCTTTCTTTTTTCAAACAACTTATCAAATCCTTTTTCAAAATTTTTTATAATTTCCATCTTTACAGTCATGTTCCATCCCTTCATCATATCAAGCCTTATTTTTGTACATATATAAGTTTTTCTTTCTTTAAAATTTTGGGAGGGACTTTCTTTTAACAGACCAAAATACACCCAAAATCTAGTGTGTGGCACTGATCTATAATCCAGCCTGATCATATTTGATCACATTCTGTTTTTGTTTTGTTTTGTTTTGTTCTGCTTTTGTTTTTTTTTATCTTTATCTTTTTCTTTTTTCCTTTTTTCTTTCCTTTTCTTTTTTCTCTCTTTCCCTTTCTTTTCCCACTGCTTCAGGTCTTTTCTGATTTGTTTAGAGTATATTTTCTGGGGACATTGTTACCCTGCTAGCATTTTGTTCTCTCATTAATCTATTCTCCTCTGCACAAAATGACAAGACGGAAAAAATCACCTCAACAAAAAGAACAAGAGGTAGTACCGACTGCCAGGGACCTACTCAATACGGACATTAGTACGATGTCAGATCTAGAGTTCAGAATCATCACTTTAAAGATACTAGCTGGGCTTGAAAAAAACATGGAAGTTATTAGAGAAACCCTTTCTGGAGAAGTAAAAGAACTAAAATCGAACCAAGTAGAAATCAAAAAGGCTATCAATGAGGTGCAATCAAATATGGGGGCGCTAACTGCTAGGATAAATGAGGCAGAAGAAAGAATCAGTGAGATAGAAGACCAAATGATGGAAAATAAAGAAGCTGAGAAAAAGAGAGATAAACAACTACTGGATCACGAGGGCAGAATTCGAGAGATAAACGATACCATAAGACGAAACAACATTAGAATAATTGGGATCCCAGAAGAAGAAGAAAGAGAGAGAGGGGCAGAAGGTATAATGGAGCAAATTATAGCAGAGAACTTCCCTAATTTGGGGAAGGAAACAGGCATCAAAATCCAGGAAGCACAGAGAACCCCTCTCAAAATCAATAAAAATAGGTCAACACCCCGACATCTAATAGTAAAACTTACGAGTCTCAGAGACAAAGAGAAAATCCTGAAAGCAGCTCGGGAGAAGAGATATGTAACCTACAATGGTAGAAACATTAGATTGGCAACAGACTTATCCACAGAGACCTGGCAGGCCAGAAAGGACTGGCAGGACATATTCAGAGCACTAAATGAAAAAAATATGCAGCCAAGAATACTATATCCAGCTAGGCTGTCATTGAAAATTGAAGGAGAGATAAAAAGCTTCCAGGACAAACAAAAACTAAAGGAATTTGCAAACACGAAACCAGCCCTACAACAAATATTGAAAGGGGTCCTCTAAGCAAAGAGAGAGCCTAAAAGCAACATAGACCAGAAAGGAACACAAACAATATACAGTAACAGTCACTTTACAGGCAATACAATGGCACTGAATTCCTATCTTTCAATAGTTACCCTGAATGTAAATGGGCTAAATGCCCCAATCAAAAGACACAGGCTATCAGATTGGATTAAAAAACAAGACCCATCGATATGCTGTCTGCAAGAGACTCATTTTAGACCCAAAGACACCCCCAGATTGAAAGTGAGGGGGTGGAAAACCATTTACCATGCTAATGGACACCAAAAGAAAGCTGGGGTGGCAATCCTTATATCAGACAAATTAGATTTTAAACCAAAGACTGTAATAAGAGATGAGGAAGGACACTATATCATACTTAAAGGGTCTATCCAACAAGAAGATCTAACAATTGTAAATATCTATGCCCCTAACATGGGAGCAGCCAATTATATAAGGCAATTAATAACAAAAGCAAAGAAACACATCGACAACAATACAATAATAGTAGGGGACTTTAACACCCCCCTCACTGAAATGGACAGATCATCTAAGCAAAAGATCAACAAGGAAATAAAGACTTTAAATGACACACTGGACCAAATGGACTTCACAGACATATTCAGAGCATTCCATCCCAAAGCAACGGAATACACATTCTTCTCTAGTGCCCATGGAACATTCTCCAGAATAGATCACATCCTAGGTCATAAATCAGGTCTCAACCGGTACCAGAAGATTGGGATCATCCCCTGCCTATTTTCAGACCACAATGCTTTGAAACTAGAACTCGATCACAAGAGGAAAGTCGGAAAGAACTCAAATACATGGAGGCTAAAGAGCATCCTACTGAACAATGAATGGGTCAACCAGGAAATTAAAGAAGAATTAAAAAAATTCATGGAAACCAATGAAAATGAAAACACAACTATTCAAAATCTTTGGGATACAGCAAAGGCAGTCCTAAGAGGAAAGTATATAGCAATACAAGCCTTTCTCAAGAAACAGGAAAGGTCTCAAGTACACAACCTAACCCTACACCTAAAGGAGCTGGAGAAAGAACAGCAAATAAAGCCTAAACCCAGCAGGAGAAGAGAAATAATAAAGATCAGAGCAGAAATCAATGAAATAGAAACCAAAAGAACAGTAGAACAGATCAACGAAACTAGGAGCTGGTTCTTTGAAAGAATTAACAAGATTGATAAGCCCCTGGCCAGACTTATCAAGAAGAAAAGAGAAATGACCCAAATCAACAAAATCATGAATGAAAGAGGAGAAATCACAACCAACACCAAAGAGATACAAACAATTATAAGAACATATTATGAGTAACTCTATGCCAGCAAATTAGATAACCTGGAAGTAATGGATGCATTCCTAGAGATGTATCAACTACCAAAACTGAAACAGGAAGAAATAGAACACCTGAACAGACCCATAACCACTAAGGAAATAGAAGCAGTCATCAAAAATCTCCCAAAACACAAAAGCCCAGGGCCAGATGGCTTCCCAGGGGAATTCTACCAAACATTTCAAGAAGAATTAATACCTATCCTTCTGAAACTGTTCCAAAAAATAGAAATGGAAGGAAAACTTCCAAACTCATTTTATGAGGCCAGCATTACCTTGATCCCAAAACCAGACAAAGACCCCATCAAAAAGGAGAATTACAGACCAATATCCCTGATGAACATGGATGCAAAAATTCTCACCAAAATACTAGCCAATAGGATCCAACAGTACATTAAAAGGATTATTCACCACGACCAAGTCGGATTTATCCCTGGGCTGCAAGGTTGGTTCAACATCCGCAAATCAATCAACGTGATACAATACATTAACAAAAGAAAGAACAAGAATCATATGATCCTCTCAATATATGCAGAAAAAGCATTTGACAAAGTACAGCATCCTTTCTTGATCAAAACTCTTCAGAGTATAGGCATAGAGGGTACATACCTCAATATCATAAAAGCCATCTATGAAAAACCTACAGCGAATATCATTCTCAATGGGGAAAAACTGAGAGCTTTCCCCCTAAGGTCAGGAACGCGGCAGGGATGTCCACTATCACCACTGCTATTCAACATAGTATTGGAAGTCCTAGCCACAGCAATCAGACAACAAAAAGAAATCAAAGGCATCCAAATTGGCAAAGAAGAAGTCAAACTCTCACTCTTTGCAGATGATATGATACTTTATGTGGAAAATCCCAAAGACTCCACCCCAAAACTGCTAGAACTCATACAGGAATTCAGTAAAGTGGCAGGATATAAAATCAATGCACAGAAGTCAGTGGCATTCCTATACACCAACAACAAGTCAGAAGAAAGAGAAATTAAGGAGTCGATCCCATTTACAATTGCACCCAAAACCATAAGATACCTAGGAATAAATCTAACCAAAGAGGCAAAGGATCTGTACTCAGAAAACTATAAAATACTCATGAAAGAAATTGAGGAAGACACAAAGAAATGGAAAAATGTTCCATGCTCATGGATTGGAAGAACAAATATTGTGAAGATGTCAATCCTACCTAGAGCAATCTACACATTCAATGCAATCCCCTTCAAAATACCATCCCCTTTCTTCAAAGAAATGGAACAAATAATCCTAAAATTTGTATGGAACCAGAAAAGACCCCGCATAGCCAGAGGAATGTTGAAAAAGAAAAGCAAAGCTGGCGGCATCACAATTCCAGACTTCCAGCTCTACTACAAAGCTGTCATCATCAAGACAGTATGGTACTGGCACAAAAACAGACACATAGATCAATGGAACAGAATAGAGAGCCCAGAAATGGACCCTCAACTCTATGGTCAACTCATCTTTGACAAAGTAGGAAAGAATGTCCAATGGAAAAAAGACAGTCTCTTCAACAAATGGTGTTGGGAAAATTGGACAGCCACATGCAGAAGAATGAAACTGGACCATTTCCTTACACCACACACAAAAATAGACTCCAAATGGTTGAAAGACCTCAACGTGAGACAGGAGTCCATCAAAATCCTAGAGGAGAACACAGGCAGCAACCTCTTCGACCTCAGCCGCAGCAACTTCTTCCTAGAAACATCGCCAAAGGCAAGGGAAGCAAGGGCAAAATTGAACTATTGGGACTTCATCAAGATAAAAAGCTTTTGCACAGCAAAGGAAACAGTCAACAAAACCAAAAGACAACCAACAGAATGGGAGAAGATATTTGCAAATGACATATCAGATAAAGGGCTAGTATCCAAAATCTATAAAGAACTCATCAAACTCAACACCAAAAGAACAAAGAATCCAATCAAGAAATGGGCAGAAGACATGAACAGACATTTTTCCAAAGAAGACATCCAAATGGCCAACAGACACATGAAAAAGTGTTCAATATCGCTCGGCATCAGGGAAATCCAAATCAAAACCTCAATGAGATACCACCTCACACCAGTCAGAATGGCTAAAATTAACAAGTCAGGAAATGACAGATGTTGGTGGGGATGCGGAGAAAGGGGAACTCTCCTACACTGTTGGTGGGAATGCAAGCTGGTGCAGCCACTCTGGAAAACAGTATGGAGGTTCCTCAAAAAGTTGAAAATAGAGCTACCATATGATCCAGCAATTGCACTACTGGGTATTTACCCCAAAGATACAAAAGTAGGGACCCGAAAGGCTACGTGCACCCCGATGTTTATAGCAGCAATGTCCACAATAGCCAAACTGTGGAAAGAGCCAAGATGTCCATCAACAGATGAATGGATAAAGAAGATGTGGTATATATATACAATGGAATATTATGCAGCCATCAAAAGGAATAAGATCTTGCCATTTGCAACGACGTGGATGGAACTGGAGGGTATTATGCTGAGCGAAATAAGTCAAACAGAGAAAGACATGTATCATATGACCTCACTGATATGAGGAATTCTTTATCTCAGGAAACAAACTGAGGGTTGCTGGAGTGGGGGGTGGGGTGGGAGGGATGGGGTGACTGGGTGATGGACACTGGGGAGGGTATGTGTTCTGGTAAACGCTGTGAATTGTGCAAGACTGTTGAATCTCAGATCTGTACCTCTGAAACAAATAATGCAATAGATGTTAAGAAAGAAAAAAAGAAGAAGAAGAAGAATGTAGCAGGAGGGGAAGGATGAAGGGGGGGAAATCGGAGGGGGAGAAGAACCATGAGAGACGATGGACTCTGAAAAACAAACTGAGGGTTCTAGAGGGGAGGGGGTTGGGAGGATGGGTTAGCCTGGTGATGGGTATTGAGGAGGGCACGTTCTGCATGGAGCACTGGGTGTTATGCACAAACAATGAATCATGGAACACTATATCTAAAACTAATGATGTAATGTATGGGGATTAACATAACAATAAAAAATTTTAAAAAAAATAGATACATAAATAAATAGTGATTTGTTTTAAAAGGAAAAAAAAAAAAAAAGAATGAATGGGTCAACCAGGAAACTAAAGAAGAATTTAAAAAATTCATGGAAACCAATGAAAATGAAAACACAAGTGTTCAAAATCTTTGGCATAGAGCAAAGGCTGTCCTAAGAGGAATGTATATAGCAATACAAGCCTTTCTCAAGACACAAGAAAGGTTTCAAATAGACAACCTAACCTTACACCTAAAGGAGCTGGAGAAAGAACAGCAAATAAAGCCTAAAACCAATAGGAGAAGAGAAATAATATAGATCAGAGCAGAAATCAATGAAATATAAACCAAAAGAATAGTAGAACAGATCAACGAAACTAGGAGCTTGTTCTTTGAAAGAATAAATAAGATCGATAAACCCCTGGTCAGACTTATCAAAAAAAAAAAAAGAGAAAGGACCCAAATAAATAAAATCATGAATGAAAGAGGAGAGATCACAACCAACACCAAAGAAATACAATTATAAGAATATATTATGAGCAACTATATGCCGGCAAATTAGATAATCTGGAAGAAATGGATGCATTCCTAGAGATGTATCAACTACCAAAACGGAACCAGGAAGAAATAGAAAACCTGAACAGACCTATAACCACTAAGGAAATTGAAGCAGTAATCAAAAATCTCCCAACAAACAAGAGCCCAGGGCCGGATGTCTTCCTTGGGGAATTCCTTAATACCTATTCTTCTGAAGCTGTTTCAAATAGAAATGGAAGGAAGACTTCCAAACTCATTTTACGAGGCCAGCATTACCTTGATCCCAAAACCAGACAAAGATACCATCAAAAAGGAGAACTACAGACAAATATCCCTGATGAACATGGGTGCAAAATTTCTCACCAAAATACTAGCCACTAGGATCCAACAGTACATTAAAAGGATTATTCACTACGACCAAGTGGGATTTATTCCTGGGCTGCAAGTTTGGTTCAACATCCACAAATCAATCAGTATGATACAATACATTAATAAAAGAAAGAATAAGAACCATATGATACTCTCAATAGATGCAGAAAAAGCATTTGACAAAGTACAGCATCCTTTCTTGATTAAAACTCTTCACAGTGTAGGGATAGAGGGTACATACCTCAATATCATAAAAGCCATGTATGAAAAACCCACAGGGAATATCATACTCAATGGGGAAAAACAGAGCTTTTCCCCTAAGGTCAGGAACATGGCAGGGATGTCCACTATCACCACTGCTGTTCAACATACTACTAGAAGTCGTAGCCTGAGCAATCAGACAACAAAAAGAAATAAAAGGCATCTGAATTGGCAAAGAAGAAGTCAAGCTCTCATTCTTTGCAGATGATATGATACTTTATGTGGAAAACCCAAAAGACTCCACTGCAAAACTGCTAGAACTCATACAGGAATTCAGTAAAGTGACAGGATATAAAATCAAATCACAGAAATCAGTTGCATTTCTATACACCAACAAGACAGAAGAAAGAGAAATTAAGGAGTCGATCCCATTTACAATTGCACCCAAAACCATAAGATACCTAGGAATAAATCTAACCAGAGGCAAAGGATCTGTACTCAGAAAACTATAGAACACTCATGAAAGAAATTGAGGAAGACACAAAGAAATGGAAAAACGTTTCATGGTCATGGATTGGAAGAACCAATATTGTGAAAATGTCTACGCTACCTAGAGCAAACTATTAATTCAATGCAATCCCTATCAAAATACCATCAAATTTTTCAAAGAAATTGAACAAATAATCCTAAAATTTGTATGGAATCAGAAAAGACCCCAGATAGCCAGAGGAATGTTGAAAAAGAAAAGCAAAGCCGGTGGCATCACAGTTCCAGACTTCAAGCTCTATTACAAAGCTGTAATCATGAAGACAGTGTGGTACTGGCACAAAAACAGACCCATAGATCAGTGGAACAGAATAGAGAGCCCAGAAATTGACCCTCAACTCTATGGTTAAGTAATCTTCGACAAATCAAGAAGGAATGTCCAATGGAAAAAAAAACAAAAAACATAAAACAGTCTCTTCAACAAGTAGTGTTGGGAAAATTGGACAGCCACATGCAGAAGAATGAAACTGGACCATTTCCTTATACCACACACACAAAAATAGACTCAAAATAGATGAAATACCTAAATGTGAGACAGGAATCCATAAAAATCCTTGAGGAGAACACAGGCAGCAACCTCTTCGACCTCAAGCTGCAGCAACTTCTTCCTAGACACATCACCAAAGGCAAGGGAAGCAAGGGCAAAAATGAACTATTGGGACTTCATCAAGATAACAAGCTTTTGCACAGCAAAGGAAACAGTCAACAAAACCAAAAGGCAACCGACAGAATGGGAGAAGATATTTGCAAATGATAGCAGATAAAGGGCTAGTATCCAAAATCTATAAAGAACTTATCAAACTCAACACCCAAAGAACAAATAATCCAATCAAGAAATGGGCAGAAGACATGAACAGACATTTTTCCAAAGAAGACATCCAAATGGCCAACAGACACATGAAAAAAATTGCTCAACATCCCTCAGCGTCAGGGAAATCCAAATCAAAACCTCAATGAGATACCACCTCACACCGGTCAGAATGGCTAAAATTGACAAGTCAGGAAACGACAGATGTTGGGGAGAATCCAGAGAAAGGGTAACCCTCCTACACTGTTGGGATTGCAGCTGGTGCAGCCAGCTTCATCCTTTTACTTATAGCCTATCTGTGTTTTTATATTTAAAGTGTGTTTGTTATATGGAGCAAGTATTTGGGTCTTGTTTGTTTCTCCATTCTACCTCTGATTTTTAATTAGGAGTGTTCAGATCATTTATTTCATGTGATTATTGATATGGTTAGGTTTAAGTCTGTTATCTTGCTATTGATTTTCTATCTCACATGTTCTTTGCTCTTTTTCCCCTTTCTGTGTTTTCTTTTGAATTAAGTATTTTCTACAATTTTTGTCCCCCCTTATGACTTATTAGTTATAAATTTTGTTTTATTTTAGTGGTTGGTTTAAGGTATGTAGTTTTTATGGTTAAATTATCAATCTACTTTCAATATCTTAACATTTTACATACAGAATAAGAACCCTGCAGCTTTTATGTTATCATTTCCATACATTATGCATTTAATATTATAAACCCCACAATATATTAATTTTTCAAGAGAGAGTTATATTTTCAAAGAGATTTAAATAAAAGAGAAAAGTTATTGCATATCTGTCCATGTATTTATCATTTCTAGTGCCCTTTGTTCCTTTAGGTATTACTTTTGTGTAGATTTGTAGATTTGTACCTCCTTTTGATGTCACATTTTTTCTACTCAAAGGCCTTTCTTTAATATCTGATGGGCTATGGGTCTGATGGAGATGAAATATTTTAAATTTTGTATGTCTAAAAAGTCCTCCTTTTGCCTCCATTTGTAAAAGACAGTTTACACTGTGTATAGAATTCGAGTTTTTTTCTTTTCTTTTTTTTCTTTCAGTAATTTAAGTGATTCTCCACTCTCTCTCTCTCTTTTTTTTTTCCAATTAAAAAGCTGGTTGTCAATCTCAACTGTATTCTCTATACAGAAGATGTGTTTTTCTCTGGCATGTTTAGTGTTTTTTCTTGCAGTCCTGGTCTCTAGCAATGTGCTTCCAATTTTCCTCAGCACTGTTTTCTTTGTGCTTTGTGTGCTTGGGGTTCCTTGAAATTCTTGGACCTTTTTTCATAGTTTTTATGGAATTTGCATAATTTTCCAGGATTATTATTATTTTTTTAATTAGGCCACTCAAAATTGTTCTACAGGTCAGTGATGCTCTTTACTTTTAAAAGTTTTTTTTTTTCCTCTTCTCTTTCCTTTTCTCTTCTCAGTTTCATTTTGGATTGCCTATTGCTGACAAATTCAGTTCAAATCCAGTAGTATTTTCTTTGTAATGTCTAGTCTGCCATTAATTCTATTCACTGCCATTTTTTTAAATCACAGCCAGTATAGATTTCATGCTAGAATTTTGATTTGAGTACTTTTATATCTTTCATGTTGGCAGTTATCTTTTTGAATATAGCCCACATATAGTTGTAGCTGTGTGTTAGTTCTGGTCAGTTTCAATTAACTTACTTTTCTTTTCATCATGAATTCCATTTTTTTGCTTTTTTTCATACCTGGTAGTTTTTGCCTGGGATGCCAGATATTGTGACTTTTACCTTGTTAAATGCCTGTTTCTTTTGTATCTCTAAAAATCTTGAGCTTTGTTTTAAAATGCAATTAAGTTAACTTGGAAATGGTTCGATGCTTTCAGCTCTTGCTTTTAGTATCAGGTGGGCAGCACCAGAGCAGTGCTTATTTTAAAGCTAATTTTTCTCCTAACATGACATAAGACTTATCTAGATATTATATCTAATATCACATGAATTATGAGGTTTCTAGTCTATTTAGTGAAAATTAGCACTATTCCCAACCCTATGTGAGTGCCAGCTAGGCACTGTTATTTATAAAACCTTGAGTGTTTTCTTTTGTTTGCCTTAGGTAATTAGACCTACATGTCCTGATTAGTACTCTGCTGAATACTCAGAGATGATCCTCTATAGATCTCCATATTTCTCTCTCAGAGCATCCTCCTTCTTTCCAGGAGTCTGTTCTGCAAACTCCATTCTTCTTGGTCTTCCCAAGTTCTCAGCTCCACCTTCTCAAGGGAACTCCTTCTTCACAACATAGTCTGAAACTCTCTCAAAGCTGTAACCTGGGTCAATTATTGGGTTCATCTAAATTGTTTCTTGTCTCTAGGGATAATTTTTCTTCATTGCCTGAAGTCTAGTTTCTTGAAAACTATCGTTCTATGCGTGTTTTCCAGATTTTGGTTATTTCAAGCAGGAAAAATTCTAAGGAAGGAAAATTTAGTTCTGATTATTCCATTTTGTTTAGAAATGGAAGATCCTATCTAATTTTTAATTTTATTAATACATTTTTGTTGTTGCTCTGGCACTTGTGCTTGATTTTTTTTCATACTCTGCTGAAATTCTCAACCTGTCCCTAATTTGTTCAATATATTAATCATGACTATACATAAATTTGTATCCAGTTACTTCAGTATGGGTTTCCTACAGGTCTGTTTCCATTTTGTTTTCCCTCCTTATCTTTAGTCACCCTTTGTATTTTTCAAAATTGGACTATGTTTTAATGAATATTATACATGAAAAATTGAAGATATCATCTTAATGATATTATGTTCCTCCAGAGGCAATTTAGTTTTGCTTCTAATAGACCATGGGCTAGGAGAAGATCTCTTTAATCCAATCAAAAATAGAACTGACATAAAGGTGGGTGTCAATCCCTTATTCCTAGGACTAGTTTTTGGAGCCCCAACTGGGTGTTTTTAAAACAAGAGTCCCTCCTCTAAGACATATGTTAAATTCCTTTTCTCTTTTTTCATCAACCAGGTAAGTCTTCATAAACTCTGTGAAGCTTTTCAGCTATGTTTGAATCAGTACATGCTTTGAAGGCAAAAGCAACACTAAGTACTGGGCTTTCCTCTCTGGATTTCCCTTCTCTCTGGGATTAAGTTCTCACTACCTTGGTAGCTTTTAGATGACTTCAAACAGATTTTTTTTTTTTCTATCAATTTTTCAAGTTGTTTTCAGCACAAAGGTTGATCTGAAACAAATTCATCCACCAAAGCTTGAAGCAGAAAGTCCCCAATAATATATTTTAAAATAACTAGAAAAAAAGGGGAAAATAGAGATGCTGATTTAATGCCTTCTGGGCTAAGATATTTTAGAATCTAACATACATCTGTCAGCAAAGAGTTAAAAAATGGAACAAAATAATACAGGATTTTCTCCATTCTTATATTAAAATACTCATTGAGTGCTTACTACTAACCAGATTAATGGTTATAAGTCATATTACATTATGCATTTTAAACTTACAAAGGCAAGTTTATACTTTTACAAAATACCTTTTTATTCCAGAAGGGAGTTTGAAATAGGTAAACAAGAATTTTATAGATTTGAAATTCGAGACTGAGCTATTTGGGAGTGATAGAATTCTTAATTATAAATAGCAGCAGGAAAAGAAATGTTCAACCTGGAAGCAGAGGAGTAAGTAAATGACAACTGATTGATTTGACCAAATAAAATGTGATTCAATTCAAAACATATTTATTGAATGCTTACTTTTGCAAGTTACTCTGCTAAGCACCGATGAGAGGTAACATTGTTACACAGTCTCCACCAGTATTTATTATTAATTTGGATTGAATCATTTTCAATCTTGTATGTCACAGGGAATATATTTTACTCCTTACTGAAAAATTCAGTTATAGACAGATCTAGTAGAGTCTTTTGATGTTACAAGCATTTAAAAAAATGAGTAGTTATAAGGTTTATATTAAGGGGTGCCTGGGTGGCTCAGTCGGTTAAGCGTCTGCCTGCCGTCAGCTCAGGTCATGATCCCAGGGTCCTGGGATCTAGCTCCTCATCGAACCCCTCATCTGGCTCACTGCTCAGCGGGAGTCTGCTTCTCCCTCTTCTTCTGCCTGCCTCTCCTCCTGTTTGTGCTCTCTCTCTCTGTCAAATAAATAAATAAAATCTTTAAAAAAAAAGGCTTTATGTTTAGAAATTGTGGTAAAAACCTAGTCTCTCAATGACTCATCATCACCAGTATAATATATCCAAATCATTGTGTGTGTGTCTTTTGTTTATCTGACCAGCCTAATTGCTCATCACTCTCTTTATTCTTGAGTAGAAGTCAATGGGCCACTTACTCTTCAACATGCCATATCTCTATATACTTATTTCTCAGGACAGTAAATCTTTTCTACCTCATTTAACTGGAAAACTTCTACACAAACTCCAAAGTTTAGTTGAAGTATTATTAGATCTCTAAAGCATTGTATAGCAGCCTCATTTAGGCTTAGATTCTTACTTTCATAACAGTATATTTTATGTATCATCTGATCCTGTTTGTCTGTTTGTTTGTTTTGAGAGATAAATTGGAAAATTTCATTTGAAAAAACTCAATTCAAACGTACTTCTGAAAAAGTGGTGCATAATTATTAACAATTAAATTGACACAACCGTGTGTCAATAGAAAGCCAAGTTCAGTAGACAGCCAAGTTCATAGTTCATTCTGCCTATAAATTTTAAAATTATGCACATTTGATGAATTTTTAATTGGGGGTTGATTTACCCTATTTTAAAGTTTTTGCATAAAGTAAGACTTTATTAATATTTTATATGATGCTCTTTCAAATTTGCATTATTCAAATTTGCATAAAATTAAAATATAGTACACTATTGTTATGGCACTTGTTTTTTTATATTGCACCCATCTAACCAATAGACTTGTGCAATCCTCAAATGCAGGACAGTATTTTTTCTTCTAAATATCACCAAAGCCTAAACCAAAGCTGTGATGGTGTTTAGTGTTCAGTAATTGTTGAATGAGTTAAAAGACAAGACTAGGAAGGACCACTAAGCAATATATATATTTTTTAATTAATCTATCTTCTCTATAATTTTTTTTAAAAAGGAAATAAGGGAAGGAAGTAAAGAAGGAAGGAAAGTTATAGTTCAAGAACTCATAAGAAATTTTTTTTGTATGTCTCTGTGTGGGTTCCACATTGACAGAAAATATTCTGATTATTGATTAAGTCAATTGGTAGTTATATTGGTGATTCCATTTCCTCTTATTTTTTTTAAAGATTTTATTTATTATTGATTTAGTTGATAGAGAGAGCACATGACTGGGGGGGTGGGCAGAGAGAGAATCTCAAGCAGACTCCATGCTGAGCCCAGGGCCCCACTCAGGGCTTGATCTCATGACCCATGAGACCATGACCTGAGCCAAAACCAAGAGTTGAACACTTAACCGACTGAGCCACCCAGGTGCTCCTGTTCTATTTCCTTTTAATGTGATTTTTATGTTTGTTACTCAACAGTATAGTTTCATTCACCTCAAGTGCTATAAACCATTCCATTTGATATTATACATTAAAAATATTTTTAAAGAAATTATGATACAAACTATTACAGCTTATTCATTTATTATTTAAGAATTCTATTTTTTTAAAAATTCATTTGAAAATGAGTATTTTAGCAAATCAGTATACCTATTAAAATTATCTTCTAATCTCCATTAAAAATGCTTAAGCAATTGAAGATGTATAGTGTGATTGGAAAGAATTATAAAAATAATGTATTTTTCTTAAGTTTTACTTTTATGTTTATATACTATAAGTAAAAAAAAATACATTTTACTGTTTTTTTCAAGTTTTTATTTAAATCCCAATTAGCTAATGTACAGTGTTTTATTAGTTTCAGGTGTAGAATTTAGTGATTCAACACTTACATACAATCCCTGGGTGCTCATCACAAGTGCCTTCCTTAATCTCCATCACCTATTTAACCTGTCCCCCTACCCACTGCCCTCTGGCAACCACCAATCTGTTCTTACAGTTAAGAGTCTGTTTCTTAGTTTTCCTCTCTTCCCCCCCCATGTTCATTTTGTTCCTTAAATTCCACATATGAGTGAAATCATAGGGTATTTGTCTGACTTATTTCACTTAGTATAATAATTTCTAGCTCCATCCACATCATTGCAAATGGCAAGATTTCATTCTTTTTTATGACTGAGTAATCCTCCATTGTATAGATATATACCACAACTTCTTTTTTTTTTTTTTTTTTTAAGATTTTATTTATTTATTTGACAGAGTAAGAGAGAGCGAGAGCAGGAACACAAGCAGGGGGAGTGGGAGAGGGAGAAGCAGGCTTCCTGCCGAGCAGGGAGCCCGATGTGGGACTCCATCCCAGGACTCTGGGATCATGACCTGAGCTGAAGGCAGACGCTTAACGACTGAGCCACCCAGGCGCCCCTATACCACAACTTCTTTATCCATTCATCAGTCGATGGACATTTGGGCTCTTTCCATAATATGGCAGTTGTTGATAATGCTGCTAAAAACATCAGGGTTCATGTATCCCTCTGAATTAGTATTTGTGTATCCTTTGGGTTAATACCTAGTAGTGCAATTGCTGGATAGTAGAGTAGTTCTATTTTTAACTTTTTGAGGAAACTTCATACTGTTTTCCACAGTGGCTGTACCAGTTTGCATTCCCACCAACAGCATAAGAGGGTTCCCCTTAAATTTTACTATTTTTGACACTTGCGTAAATGTAATGAACTACATAGAAAATCAATGCATGGTTTCTTTCTTACATTTTGCTACCTATACTTTCAGATTAAATATATAAAACATTTTTAAGACACTGTAGGCACTCATAGTTGATTAAAATTATTATTTGAAATGCTAAACATGTTTAGTTACCTGGGGTCACATTTCAGTAGAAAATCACATAAAATAATATGCAAAAGTTCATCAATCAGGAAGAATTTTAAAAATTTTTATTTATTTATTTTTAGAGATTTTAAAGATTTTATTTATTTATTTTAGAAACGGGGGGGTGGAGGGACAAGCAGACTCCTCACTGAGTGTGGAGCCTGATGTGGGGCTCGATCTCAGGACCCTGAGATCATGACCTGAGCTGAAACCAAGAGTCAGACACTTAACCAACTGAGCCACCAAGGTGCCCCAAGAATTAAAAAAATTTTGTTGAGCATTTCAAATAGCTACTTAAGATATGTATGTTATCTATTTCTCTATGCACACACACATTTGTTTTCTGAAGCTTATTTGTATGTACTTATTGAATATATCTACCTGCTTCTTTTTATTAGAACCACTGATCAAATATTTTAGTTGGCAGAATCATAAACCTTATTTAGGCAACATTCTTAACTCTAAATTTTGTGACAGATACCAGGCGTATATACTAATAACAGCATTGATATTTCTTGGAAAATCTGGGGAACTGAAGACAATAACAAATCTCTCCATATGTGAGATGAATATGCTGCCTTCTAACTGTATAAACTTGGGATTTTTTTTTAACTTGGGTGGGAAATTTAAATTGAATTTAGGAGAGGAGACCTGCTGATAGCCTTTTTTTTTCCCCCAAGTGACAAAATGCAGGTCTTCAAATTAAATGTATACATTGTTATTTAAAAGTCTTTGTAATTAACCTCATGTTAAAAGAGAAATTTGCTTATGTAAAGGTTCAGAGAAGATAGGAGTTAGAATTGGTCACTGTTGGAAATTGGCAAAAGGACATTTGGCAGTGGAGTTTTGTCCAGAATTTTGCTGTAGATTTTCAGCTAATAAAAAAAGAGAAAATGATGGGGGGAGAAAAGGAAAAGGGATATGATATTGGGACATTTCTATTTCAGCCTTTTAAGCTTCTTTTTTTTCTCTTTCTTTCCATGTTCTTTTATCCATGGACAAATGCCATGTGCCATGAAAGCAATTGGCTCTTTAAACTGGACACTATCCAAAGCCCAGTGTGTAAAGATGAAAAATAAATAAATATTGGAGCCAGAATGTTACACATCTTATCTTTGGAGAGTTATTATTTCAGAGTTACCATATGTGATGCCTGTCTATGGTTAGCATGGTCAAAATCATTATTAGGCATATTGAACCTACAACACTAATTCCAGTGTCATGAATTCAGTTTAAAAGCAACTCTTCTGCAGTCAGGTTCTGGCAAAACTTCAAAGCTAGCATTCAAAGTCAGAAAGCTTAAAACCATGCAAGCTTATTTAGATTCCTTAAATGGTCTGGTTTAGGAGATTTCTGGGCATTTGAAGCTTTGTAAGCCATTGCAGAATGAAAAAAAGTTAATCTGTGCAGTTACGTTTTCAATAATGTGACATTAGATTCATTTCAAAGGCTTTTCTTCTTGGGTATCAAATCACACTCCGGGTTTCTCCAAGGTGTAAGATACAGTCTCTTCCTTATTTATTTATTTTTAATGAAGGGATTGCTTCTCATGCTGAGGATTATATAGTCAGAGTCTAAAGATATTTGGTTTTTTGTTACATCAAACAGCAAAAATGGGCTGTTTTCTTAAAAAAAAAAAAAAAAAAAGTATGCCTAAAACTAGAGGGAAAGGGAAAGTACATTTTTTTAGGAAGAGAATGCCTAAAAATACAGGTGGACTTTGGAATAAAACTGATATTTGTGGCTCTAAGGGCTATATTAACATGACATTTGAAATATAGCATTCTAAATTCTCTCAATCTCTCTCTCACTTTCTCTCTCTAAAATCCTTAGAAAGCATCTAATTCTGTTAGTAGAATGTATGAGATGAATATAGTTATAAATTGACCATATAAGCTTCTTTCTACTTAATTCTTCCAATATGCATTTTTAAATGTTAGGCAATTTAAAGATTATTAACAAAAACTCAAATAGGACCCTGAATAGCCAAGAAATGGTAAATAAATATTTTAGAAAAAAATGTTTATTTCTATTTTGTTTTCTTTATAGAAGAAGAAAATTTCCCTTTGACCATTTTATCAAAGTGTTTTACAAAGTATTTTTTTCCATAAGATAGGGAGAATTTCCAATCAAAATGTATACTTAATACTGTTAAAAGATAAACTGAAGTGTAATCAAAATTTTAAGAGTTTATTTGAGCAAAAATCTTTCAGAAACAGGCAGCATCCAATCTAGCAGATAGAAAGGAGCTGAAGGAGCTGTACAAAATTAAAGACTCATATAGACAGAAGGGAGTAGGAACAAAGAAGGTACACTAGCAAAAAAGTGAGTTGATTATTGTAAAGTTACTTTTCTTGAGGAGATGTCAGGGGTCTATCAGATTACCTAACTAGTGCTGATCCGGCAATTCCTGATTGACTGGTTTAAGATTCCATTTCTGGGAGAGCCAAAACTATAATTAAGTCTTGGTTTGGTGATGCAGAGCTTAGCATACGCAACTCAATTTTAGGCCCGTTGTATTGTTTTTAACAATATTACTCAAGTCTGTATATTGGCCTGATATTGTGCTCAGCTCTAGTCTCTGCATTTGGGAATATGTTGTCCTTGAAATATCAGTTTTGGAAGTTTTTTTTTTTTTTTTTTTTTTTTTTTTAAAGATTTTATTTATTTATTTGACAGAGAGAGACACAGTGAGAGAGGGAACACAAGCAGGGGGAGTGGGAGAGGGAGAAGCAGGCTTCCCGCCGAACAGGGAGCCCGATGCGGGGCTCGATCCCAGGACCCTGGGATCATGACCTGAGCCGAAGGCAGACGCTTAACGACTGAGCCACCCAGGCGCCCCAGTTTTGGAAGTTTTCAAAGTTGATAAGATTAGCCACATAGACTGCATTGAGTTTTTTTGTTTGTTTTTTATTTTAATTTCAAACTATATGTCATATTTCACTAACTTGGTTTGTTAAGTGTCTTAATCACAGCAACTTCACCTTAAAACACATTTTCATCTCTCTGGGTACTTTTCACAGTATTCTCTATGGAATAGTTTAATTTAAAACTGGTTTTGGATAAATGGGTATATGAAATAATAAATCATTAAAATTTTGATAATTATTTGGAGATTCACATCTTGACCCCAAACCCAAATTGAAAATTAAGGTTGTCACGCATTTCTTTAAAAAAAAAAGATTTTATTTCCTGAAGTAATTTGTGTTCTCTTTTAGATTATTATTTTTCTAGATTTTAAGTCAAATATTTATATTATATATGTTTATAACTGCTTAAATATATTTATAAGTATATATAAAACTATATTGAACTATTGAATACTGAATATATAAATATATTCACTAGTTGAATTAGCAAAATTGGAAACAATATTTCAAAAAAATTATGTTAACTAAGAAAATTATGTAAATCCATAATATAGAATATAGCCACTAAAATACTGATGACTATTTTTAATGTCCTTTGTCAGCTCACATTCATCTCTGTCCCTTCCACCATCTTAAGGGAGAAACTGGCAGTTCATTTCTCATGATTCCTTTGCAGAACTGTTTCAAGTTAGATTGTGAAGGCAAAAGAAAACCCTTGTTTTCTAAAGGCAGTTGTACACAAGCAAATTGTGATTTTGGAAGCCCCACCTAACGATTACCCACTTGAGTCCTAAAGCACCTGAGGTCATGGGACAGCATTCAGGTGCCCACAGACATGCTCTTCAGAATCACTCTCTTTGATAATTGAGATATGGCTACAATCATTGGTGGCATGTTCTTTGTAACCCTTTCACTTCCAGATTGACTGAAAATGGCCTTCCTAGATTTCATTACCCTAGCCTATTGAGAAGCACTTAAATGTCCACTGAAGCAAACCCTTGTGATGATGTCAATTTACTTTGTGCTTCCTGGACGTAAATCCCTTCTGTGGCAAATGAATGATAGATTTTAAAAATACATCATAATTCAAGTGAGGTGACCCACAAACACATGGATTTTTTTAGTGCTAGTAGAGAACAATATTATTGATGAATGACTGTCCTGAACTCCCGATTTTCTTAAAAATACTCAAAATATGTTGAGTTTTCCTTGGTTGTAGTTTTACCTTACAAAGTTGAAAACAAGTGTCCTATGATTAATTTTTTTAGACTATAAGCAAGAACATGCAAAAAGCCTTTTTTAAGTTTCTTTGCTTTATTTCCTTGCCTGTAAATTAAAGTCAGTTTTGTTTTTTTAATTACTTGTTAGATTAAATAATATTCTCATAGTCTTTGGGTCCCTTTTTTTTAGTAAATAAGACCCTAAACCAAAAATGTGTAAGGACATTAGAGTTTAAACAGGTGCCAAATGGGTAAAGCAAAACAATCTGTATTATAAAATAGTTAAAAACCAAGTTAAACTTTTTACTAAAATACAATCTGGTAGATATCTCTGAAAATATTTCTAAAAATGAATTTCTTACAGAATTAAATTTGGGCACAACTATAGTATATATCTTCTTTGGTAAAACATCATAAAAATTTTGACTAAATAATTTGAAATGAAAACATTTTACATAATGCTTATAATTTTTTTTCCCATTTTCAGGAAGCTTTTCCATATATCTTATTTTATACCCATTTCATAGACTAATTTCATAAGGGTTTTCTCAAAATGCTGGACAGGAGGCTTAGAAAGAAATGACCACTTCTGCTCCAATGCAAAAGAATGCTCACTGTTTTCTGGAAGAGTAAAAAGGGCTATTGTAAGTGAGGTGCCATTTAATTACCTAGAAGATAAGACAGGAAAGAGAAACTCCTTGTTGTTGCAGAAGGGGTGTGACATTTTAGGAAGAAAGTATTTTAAATATCAAAGGTGAGTGTAGGAGATAGCTGAAAAGCAACATAAATGTGTTCAATGCCAGAAACATGGTTGAAATACTTTGATATTTCTTCCCATTTAGGAAAAACAGAGACAAAATGGAAACCTGAAGTGGTCCATTAATAGAAACAGATCTGGGAAGCTAAATGAAGAGTGTGTGTGTGTGTGTGTGTGTGTGTGTGTGTGTGTGTGTTGATACTTCGCAGATACAGTTGAATAAATACTAAACAAAAATTAATATAGAATTAAAATACAAGAACTAAAGCTAGTTTAATTAGTAAAAATAAATGATGAATATAGCCTAAAGTAGATATGACTTGCCCAGTGAAAATAAAAATGATCTTTAGATGTCAAGGATCATTATTTTATTATAATAATACAATGTACTGAAAATGTAAATATTAAAACAGAATTCAGGGAGAATCTTGCCAACATATTTTAGGAAAGGTGTTGTAATTGATTTTAATGAAATAATATGTAGGCTTATTTAATGTTGTCATTGGAAGTGTCTACTAAGGATTTAGCACTGTGCTGTGACACACCACAGAATCCATGTGGGAACTCTCATCCTAATGCCTTCACCACGCACCAGTAAATTCATAGGTATAGGCAGAATCAAATGAACACTCTCACCCATAGGTTAACATCACCAAAGTTAAGTGTTTTTATTTTACGTAGTGAAAACTAGAACATTGCTCACACAACTGCTGACATGCAAACAGTTTATATAAGTTACTAACTCTAAATGTCCATTCACATAGCAAGGGCAGTATCTCCATGTTTCAACTGTTTGACACAATGATGGATTATTTATTTACTGAACAGCACTGGTGGCCAGAAAATCTGATTTCCATGCATGAAATCCATGAAACCTCAGCCACTGAACAGTTTCTTTTACATGTGGCAAAGGTCATCTATCAAGGGATTTTCTCACGTTTTGTGTGATTGGTCATGCCTCATTTCCTTCAAGAAAATATGATTTCCCTAAAGTCCGTGCATTTTAAATGACTCACAAAAGGCCTAAAAAGTTATTTCCTCTCTGTTTGTGATAAGCACAGAATACAGAGGCTAACCTACAGAGAATGACAAGCAACTGTTTGTAGCTAGAAACCATATTTAATCCTATCATTAGGAAAGCCTTAGCACTCACCAGGTATAAAAGGACTGCAAAATTAGACACTTAACCTTGTCATTTAACCTTGCAGAGTTTAATCTGTATTGAAACTTTAATAAATATGTTACAAAGACCTATCCTTACATTTTGGAAGAGATTTCTTTCAAAAAATATATTTCAAATTTTGAGTTTTATTTGCTGAAGAACTATGTGAAGATTTGACTCCCTTAAAAAGCAAAATCATCATTTTTATTTTTGGCCTGAAAAATCAATGAGAAAAAACAGTAAAAGATTATGTTTTTAATAAAAATTTTAAGAACAATAAATATGAAACATGGTAAAATGAAGAGCAATTTAAAGAGCACCATTTGCCTGAGAAGAAATTATAACATAATTCTAGAGATTAAAAAGAAATAACCCTAGTATCCTAACTTAATTATGTTTACAAAATGTTTTTTGGCACACTGTTCAGAAGTATCTTAGAGTAGTACAAATATCCCAAATCTTTTCATGATCTCGGGTTATGTCCAAAAACTTCTAACTATCAGTGGCTAGTTGATATAACCAAAAGCACATCCATGCCTCCATCATTGTACCCATGTGTTCAGTTCAGGCAAGTGATGCAGGAAGACCAGGAATAATCACTGATTATTAGTGTTATTGTGATACATTTATAAAGACATCAGCTATAGTGAGTAGACAGGATGTGACAAATGATAAATAATACTTTTACCAGTTACTGAGTAGAATATAAAACACTGTCACAGATAGATAATGTTGTGAATCTGTTGAAGTGTAAGCATCATAGCTCCTGATTATATGAGCTTTTTTCAAGGCCTTGTACATATTTTTGAATTAGTAATTTTGAATTATTTCTTTTTTAATGAGGGCATCCCTGACTATATAAGGCCCTCAAAATTTGAATCCATCAACTTGGACCATACCTGGATTTCTTTTTTTTTTTTTTTTTTTTTTTTTAAGATTTTATTTATTTGCGAGAGAGAGAATGAGAGACAGAGAGCATGAGAGGAAGGAGGGTCAGAGGGAGAAGCAGACTCCCCGCCGAGCAGGGAGCCCGATGCGGGACTCGATCCCGGGACTCCAGGATCATGACCCGAGCCGAAGGCAGTCGCTCAACCAACTGAGCCACCCAGGCGCCCCATACCTGGATTTCTTTACTATTTTTAGCTCCTTTATGTAATTAAGCATTCATTTGCTCAAAACTGTTCAAAGTTAGATTTGGAGGACAATGAATAGGAGGTGGGGAAAATAAAACTTTCTTACTACATGTGTGTGTTTTTATTTATGTCTAATACTGAATTGTTTAACTTGTACTGAGATCTTAGGAATAAAGAATAATCATAAGGGACAACCATCACAGTTAAAGTTGTGTTTAAAAAAAGTGGTACAGAAAATAATAAATTTCCTGAGAGAGTTGCAAAAGAAGGTTAGAGAGTTTTACAAGCAGATAAAAGCAGTATTTACAGACTGACATTTGGATATGGGCAAAATGTATTAATACCCTCTTTCTCCTGCAGCTTTCTTGACAACCAATATATGTGAGATTTTGGGAAAATCACCCTTAATTTCTTCATCTTAGTTATGGATCTTTCTTGAGCCTCAACTACTTTAATGTACCAAAATTAACAAAATGATGTAAATGCAATATATTTACACACACACATACACTTGCATATACACATATATTATCTTTGGTTAATTTAATATTTATGTGTATTTATATGTGTGTGTGTGTGATTGCATGTGTGTGCATTTGTGTGTTTACACACATCAATAAGACCAAATATCAACTCAAAGGAATTTAACTTCTATAGAAACACAAATTTCCAATTACTAATTTTGAGTAATTGACCTTATTAAAAAAATAATAACTACTCACAGACTTGACAGTAAATACATATTTTCTAGCTTGGGCATCCTACTGTATCAAAATTAATGATAGCAATATTAGGAGTTATAATTTTTGTCAACAATTTTTTATAATTTATTGTATAAAATATTCCTGATGTCTTTCCTAAATCTTAAGAAGAGGTCATTTCTAAGTCTTTTAAGAGTACCTTCAATTTTAACATTGAACTTCTGTTAAAGTGTATTAGTTTATGAAAAAGAATACTGGAGAATTTACTACAAATAATTAGAATACTTCTTTAAACTATTTAATATACTCAGTTCAACTATAGACTCTTAATATTCCTTGAATTAGATTTTGTTGGCCCGTTACTTTTCTACCTAATGATTTAATATTTGTTGCCATGAGTATTTTAAATTATAAATATGTATTTTTTTAAAGATTATTTATTTGAGAGAGAGAGCGCACATGTGTGCAAGTGGGGGGAGGGGTAGAGGGAGAGAATCTTCAAGCAGACTCCATGCTGAGTGCAGAGCCAACAGGGGTCTCCATCTCAGGACCCATGAGATCACAACCTGAGCCAAAAGCAAGAGTCAGAGGCTTAACCGGCTGATCCACCGAGGCGCCCCTTAAATTATAAATATGCATTTAACCATATGAAGTAAAATGCAGTTTACTTAGCTATGGATGATATTCCTCAGCTAAATGTATTACTTTTTTAAAAATTATATTTAGTCTACTTTATAATTATGTGGTATATTTGAGACATACATTTTCTTATAATAAATCACATTAATATTAAAGCTATATAGATTTGTAAATCTAATTTGACAATTAAATGGTATGATTTTACTAGTTGTACTTTAAGGAATTACAAAGATGTTCATCCAAAGAAGTACTTGGTATTTATTTTCCAGTATAATTCTTACTAAAAATAGATCAACAGTCTTTTTGGTGCTTTACTTACTTGTTATATTATGAACAAAGGTGCATTTCTAATGGACCCAGTCCTTTTTTATGAATTTTGAAAATAACAAATAATCATTACTTGTCATAAATTTTTGACAGTTTAAGGATTAAAAAATCAATTCCTATAAAACCAATATCTAGATTACTGTTGAAAAGAAACTTGCTTCATTACTACTCACTACCACAGAATTGATTTTTATTGTTTGAAACAATCTGACTATATTTAATATGTTCTACTGATTTTCAGAATTATTATACTGTAATCCATATATTCAGTACATGGGAAATAAGTGTAATTTCTTATGGCAAAGTAATGTCAGTCACTAGACTTAACAATTGTACATGAATGAGAGCAGTGCTTAGTAATTTGCTGAGTATATAAGAACAAAACTAGCAGTCTTTCCCTTTATAATTTATAAGTATCAAGAGGTCCACAAATGGGGCTGCTTATATGGACTCCAATGTGAAGATCTGACAGTGTATGTAATAGCTCTACACAGCAGCTCCTGGTGCCTTATGCTTTGTTATGTCTAAATGTCCCGAGGTGGGGAAGAATCCATGGATTACAGAGAAACTAAACTCTAAAGAGAACATTTGTTGCTTTGACGTTAGAAATTTCAAATGTGAAGATCCAATAAAAAAAAAGTAGGCTGATATACTTCTTAGGACAAAATACAGAAATGAATAAGGACCTCAAAATTCCCTAGTATTCAAAAATTTACCCTGATGCAAATAAAAAGTCCAGTTCACAAGAGACTAGTAGAATTCAATTTTATAATAATGTCTGCCTTACTGAAAAAAATGCAGAGGTCCCTTGAGAAAAGAAATACAAAAGTTTCTATCAAATAAATGTAAAATATGCTAATAAAGTGATTGGAAAGTCAAGTGCGTATTAAGGCTGACACTCGGGATTGCTTTGGTTTCTAATGTTACAGATTGTGACAAAGATCAGAATTATTTGGTACAGTAATTAGTTATCCCTTTTGTTCAAGTCCAACAAAACAATCTGTTTCATTATCCAACACTCACTCCCTGCTTCATTTTTCTTCTCATTTTTTTATGGAGAGCATTTTTTCCCACGAATTCAGAGATATTTAAAACACCCTTTGGTTAAATTATATATTTTAGTTTTAGATTTAGTTTATCTTTCCTTAAAGTAATAATATGATGGCTTTTTGTTTCCTTCTCTCTTTTTATTTAATTTTTTGTCATGAGAGTATGGATCAAAATTTGGGGTTTCAATAAGTAAACCTGAAAACTCAGCATTCAAAGACATGGTGCCCTGGTCCATTTGTATTAAATTATCAGACTTTTCTGTGTTAATGTTTATATTTAAACATAATAAATTGTACATGCTATAATGAATAGCATGGAAAATTGAAATCATGCTACTTCATAATTATTCAAACCCGATGAAATGCTTGAAACATTTAAAGTAATATAAATGAATAAAAGAAGAAATGGGTTTTGGTAAAAAAAAAAAAAAAAAAAAAAGTTTTGGATAATAGTTACATGCCTGTTAATTTGGAGGACAAATTATAGGTGACTATGGATGAATGAAATCACTGCTTATTTAAAAATGTAGGGGACAGAGGTGCCTGGGTGGCTCAGTTGATTGTCTGACTCTTGATCTCAGGTCTTGATCTCAGGGTCGTGAGTTCAAGCCCTGTGTTGAGCTCCACAGTGGGCCTGCCGCCTACTTAAAAAAAAAAAAAAAAAAATGCAGGGGACACCTGATACTTTAAACTTGGAATCTTAAATAGGTTACTACACTGAGCAATATTTCTGTCTGTATGAGTTTCTATTTTAAGAAGCAAAGAAACATGAGGCTGCATTCTAAGAACTGGGAACAAGCTCAGTGGAAATATTTCCAAATTTCAAGATACTGTGAGATGGTCACACAACCCTGGCATCCCATAAAGTCCAGTAGGGTGACAAATTTATCACTTACCTAAATTTTTCATAAGAACTCTGTTATTCTTTTAAACTCTTATGATTTAACCCCTTTGGCTTTGTTGAATATTCAACCACAATCGACTTTTTCCTATCTACCACTTCCTGATAGGGTCCTCCACTCTAATCAAGTCAAGCCCATTATTTTTTCTCACCAGAAGTTTCTTTGATCTCGCCTTTCTTTTAGAATATATACAGTGTTTTCAAATCTCTTTCAAGACCTTTCTTTTCTTCCAAAGTAGAAGTTTAGCTCTAACAGAACAGAGGTATTGTCAGTGCTCCTCACCATTGAATGCCAATGACTAGAATATTGCTTGGAATAAATAGATAGTTAAGAAATGTTGGTTCATTGATAGCAATAAATGAAAGACTATAATCAATTGACAAAAGCCATGATAGCCTTGATAATATAATAATTTGGTGAGTATATACTCTGTGTAAGGTTTCTCATTTATTCTTTTATTTTCACAATGACTGAGCTAGAAACCATTATTCCCATTACACATGGGAACTAAAGCCCTAATTAATTTGTCAGTAATGTTCTAAGGTACATACGTGGTCACCTAACACCTTGCCTTTTATACTGTTGATTAGGAATATCTAATGGTAATATTCTGCATATCTCTATTGACACGTCATGCCATGGATTATTAGTGTTCTTTTTACTACTGGAAGTAAAAGTCATAGTGCTTTTAAATCTAATCAGATTAGAAAAACAATTCTAGGAAACTCAGAACCAATTCAGAAAACTGATCCTTAAAATTCTGGTCCTCTAGAATCATTCTTGGGCCCCAAATCTGTATTATTCACAATTCTATAAAGAAAAGACACATTAAAGAGAGCAAGAAAGAGATTGCGAATTGGCTCATGCTATTGTAGAGACTGGCAAATCCAAATTCTGCAAGGTAGGCTGGCAAATGTGAGACCAAGAGAAGAGATGATGTTGTACCTTGACTCCCAAGGCAATCTGGAGGCAGAATTCCCTCTTTCTCTGGGGACCTCTTTTTTTCATCTCAATATATTCAACTAGTGGATAAGGTCTACTACGTTATGGAGTGCAGTCTGCTTTTCTCAAAGTCTGTTGATCAAAGTGTTACTCTTAACTAACAAATACCTTCACAGTGACATTTAAACTAGCATTTGACTAAATATCTGAGTACTTGGCCTAGCTAAGTTGACATGTAAAATTAATCATCACAAGGCAGCAAAGCTCAGTTGCTCTGGACTTCCAGGAAAACATACCCAGAATTGTGCTAGACTCCCTGTTCTTCCTAGCTGGACTAAATGGGTTCCTGTGGTACTGGAGATGCCCTTGGACAAAATTTATGAAGACCTAGTTAAGTTATATATGAGCTTGCAGGGAAAAACCGTAGCAGCTGCAGCTGAAATTAGTGGATAGGCAGAGAAGATGAGTCTGTGAGAGTTCCCAAATCTGTATTTCCAGCCCTACCAACTCTACCTCTGCATCTGTAATTTTAACAGTCTAATAATCACATCAGATATAACATACCCTGATTAGCAACACATTCTTTATTTTTTCCACCGGTTGATCTTCCAACATTTTCCTTATTAGTGAATGGCACCGATGTTCATCAATTTGCACAACCTATAAAAATGGGAATCATCTCAACTCTACTCTTTGCCTTGTACCAGTATGTTCTCTTGGTTATGCTTTATCTACTTCCACTCCTGCTATCCAAGTCATTAACAGTTCTTGCTGAACAATCCAAAATAGACTGCAGAATGGGCATTTAAAAATATAAATTGGATCTTACTGCTCTTGTTCAAAAATAGCCAATGTCTTCCATCAGAATCCTAATGAACCTGGGTGGCTCAGTCTGTTACGCGTCTGCCTTCGGCTCAGGTCATGATCCCAGGGTCCTGGGATCGAGCCCGCATAAGGCTCCCTGCTCAGCGGGGAGCCTGCTTCTCCGTCTCCTCCCTGCTTATGCTCTCTCTCACTATCTCTCTTTCAAATAAATAAATAAAATCTTTAAAAAAAAGAATCATCATGAAGTCCAAACTCTGTACCTAATCTGACTCTTTCCTGACCCTTGATGCCCTCTCTTATCTCTTCCCATTCCATTATTTGCTGTACTCCAGTCATATTTCATTCTGTATCTGCTCAAATGTCACCTTCTCAGCAAGCCTCCCCCAAGATGCCTTATCTAAAATTGTCCAACCTTTCTCTGCCTCTTTACCATCACACTCTATGCTTCATTCTGTTTTGTTGGTTTCATAGACTTATCAATACTGGCATTATATCATGCATCTGTTTGTTTTCTTTCCCTCATTAAAATGTAAGTTTTACGAGGGCAAAGTTTTGCCATTTCTGTCTTTATTTTCTATGCCTAAAAATGAGACTAGCACACAATTGCACTGAATAAATAGTTGCCAAGTGAAAGAATTGCTATTGAATTTAGATACGTGTGATAGTGGTTAAGAGGAAAATTTAAATATCACAATCTGTTTATGTATGACATAATTGCAATAACAAGGGATTCATTCAGAAAACATGTCGGATATTTTTGCAAAAAAGCAAGCAAAATAATTGGAGTAGTTACTTTAAAAAATTACTTACAAAGAAATATACACAATACTAAGGTTTTTTCACTTAATTTTAGCACCTGATGGCTTAAAGAATTCTATAAGGATAAAGGGCCACAATGTTATCCAGACAGGTAATATATATTGTTTTATAATTTTAAAAATACAGTTACAAGACTTTTTGGCATATATGTTTCTTCTCATTTTAAGATTAAAAAATGTACACAATTACTCTTTATTGTTTTAATATTTTTCTTAATAGAATTTCTTTTCCTTCTCTTTCTGACTTATTTGTATTCAAGAGTTTGGCACCTTAAACTCCATGCAATCCTGCTTCAATAAATATGTCCTAATATGTCTAATTAAATGAAAATAACTAACACTGACATGGGGTACAGACTCTATATAAGACTTATTATATTAAACTATCCAGAAAATAACTCATACTGAGACTAAAACTAAACCCAGGAAGAATTTCTCTGGCTTTAACAGTACAAAATTACTATTTGAATTTATAGCTTATAATTTGACATTCTCGGTTTGCTCAGTTGGTTAAGCGACTGCCTTCGGCTCAGGTCATGATCCTGGAGTCCCTGGATCGAGTCCCGCATCGGGCTCCCTGCTCTGCAGGGAGTCTGCTTCTCCCTCTGACCCTCCCCCCTCTCATGCTCTCTCTCATTCTCTCAAATAAATAAATAAAATCTTAAAAAAATAAATAAATAATTTGACATTCTCAAAGGGAAAACTATAGCATTTTGAATGCTTAATTATAGAGAAAAAGAAAAAAAGTGGATGGCCTTATAGTAAACCTTGACATTGACGTTTAAGGTATTAGAATAGGTATAACTAGGGGTCCCCGGGTGGCTTAGTCGGTTAAGCGACTGACTCTTGATTTTGGCTCAGATCATTATCTCAGGGTCATAAGATCCAGCCCTGAAGTGGGCTCCATGCTCAGCATGGAGTCTGCTTGTCCCTCTTCCTCTGCTCCTCCTCCCCCCAACCCCGACCACTCCATGCACACACTCTCTCTCTCTATCTAAATTAAATTAAATAAATAAATAAATAAACAAAATCTTCTAAAAAATAAATAAGTTAAATAAAATAGTTATTACTGTTATGTTGATAATTGACTCATGGCTTTTACTTAATATTAATAAATGAATAAATTAGTTGGAAAGAAAACAGCTTCAATCTTTTGCTTTGAGTCTAAATGCCATTTCTGATCCAATTTGACTTTTGGTGAAGTAAATCAAGGAGCTACATGAGTATTCTAAAAATTGTTTCAAATAGCAAATTTCACACCTTCCCTTAAGAATTTCATAAAATCAGGGCACCTGGGTGGCTCAATCAGTTAAGTGTCTGACTTGGGCTCAGTTCATGATCTCAGGGTCCTGGGATCCAGCTCCAGGGGAGCCCCGTGTAGGGCTCCGTGCTCAGTGGAGAGTCTGTTTGTCCCTCTGCCCCTCCCCCCGCTTGTGCTATCTCTCTCTCTCTCTCTCTCTCTCTGTATCTCTCAGATAAATAATAAGATCTTTTAAAAAAAGAATTTCATAAAATCATCAAATGCAGCCTTCCTATTATGGTATTGATCTAACGGCCTATTTTTGCCTATTTTTTTTTACATATCATCTTCTCTTCATTCTTAATTGTATAGATTTAGATAGTTTTATATAAATTACTCTCAATCTAAGTATTTAAATAATATCTTCTCATTAAAATTTTTGAGAAGGTAATTTTTCAAAAACTCATTTATCCTTTGATATTAAGTTTTTATTTTAATTTCTCCCTCACTGGCCTCTAAGTCATCAACATTTTCCCTCCAGTTAGGTATACAGTCTGAACAAGTTATCAGTGAGATCAAATATTACAAAGTATCATGTTTTCAAATGCTATGTCTCATTTCTGACACATACCAAGTCTGATTTTTGTTATCAATCCCGTTCTTTTTAGCCTAGCTTGGTTTCAGGTTCCATTTGACCATTAAGTGTTTCAATATTACATTCTGTTATTTTCCTCCAGGCACAATCATATTCTCAAATTGAATTTCTTTCTACTTTTTTCAAACCAGGGAGTGAAACTGATAGTTTTGAACACCCCTAGATGCTATCTTCAGCTTCACGGTGTAGCATCATCACCATCCTACATCTGCACAACACCATCCTGCACAAATCTGCTGCTCCATATGTCACACCGTGCAAAGAGATTACAATGGGCTTGAATTTGGATCTCAGTCAGAGATTCCCTGGAGACATTCCACATGAAAAAATATTGCTCAAGCCAATATTTAAATTTTTGCCTAGAGCTACCCCCACTCCAAAGAGAAATATAATGAAAATGAAAGCACAAGCCCCCAAATTCTATCACCATATTTTTTTTTCCTTCTTTTGAGGAGTTTGTCCTGTTCTCCTTGTTGTGATTCCTTTCTGTTGGTACTGGCAGTTGCCAGATGGGCTTTATTTTTAAATTTAAATGCTTTATTTTGTGGCAGTGTTGCCCACTGCATTGTATTCAGCGCCAGCTCTTATTCCTTTAAAATTCAAATGCTTGGCACATACTTAAATTGTTTAAGGCTCAGAGACTTATGTGGAACTTAAGGCTCAGGAACTTATGTGAGGGGGATAGTGTACATTGCTATCACTCTAATATTGAGAATAGCTGAAGCATAGAATGGCTATTAATAGGAATCTTTGAACCTAGCTGTGTGTTTCTTTCAGTCACAAGCAGTGGCTAAATACTGCTTATAATATATTGACAGATAGCGAAATCTAGAAGAAGGTAAGCTGTTAAAGAGATTCAACAACGCAGAGGACAAAGATACCTTGAAAAACAAAGCTGATATATCCCAGTGCCCATACTTTTTTCTTATCAACACAAGCACAATGGGCAGAAACTTGGAGAGGTGGGGGATTAGCACTGAAATTTAGAAAACTTTTTATCAAATGGCATAAAAAGTATTCATCTTGCAAATATAAGCATAAAATCCACTGTGTAGAAATATTTTTTCTTACATGAGCACATCGATGTTAATATTTATAAACATGAGTAAAATTTATTCTTTGGTGTATTTAGCTTTTCAGTAACATTATTTAAATATAGTTTGGCAGACCAGTTAAATATTAAAAGTATATTTAAGGCATCTTCTTATAAGCAAAGACCAGTGCTTTTGTGTGTACAAATTATTATCTGAGGCTCAGTTAGAATCCCTGTGTGAGTAAAGTAACTTCTCATTATGTCCTTTTGGTACTGAAAATTATTTCTTTTTTCAATCTATAATAGTCAATAGTATAAAGCACAACTCAATTCTGCCTCTTATCTTCATACTATATAAAATATACTTTAAAGTATATTCATCTGGCAATTTCAGCATTTTAGAACATATTTCACAAGGAGAGAAGAATCACTGACCTCTAAACAATAATAAGATCATTATAAAATCCATACACTAATGTGTGTGTACTTCTTAGTAATTACTTTTACCTTTGCTTCCTCCCCAAAACTCTGCCTTAGAGATACATTTTTCTCCTTTCCAAACTCAACTTAAATGCTTCTCTGACTCACAGAGGCAAAATTAGTTGTTCCTTCTTCTGCTTTGCCACTTCATTTCTGTTATACCTCTTATCTTCATTATGTATTTTTTAATTATACTAAAGTATAAGTATTAGAGGTCCAAGGCAAAAATTTATTTATCTCTATATTTGCCAACAAAATTACTGCATAGTAAGAACTCAATAATTAGTTAGTGTAAAAAATGAATTTAAAAATGGCACTAAGTTCTCACTTTGAGATTATTGACCCTCCTTTCAGTTGTTACCATGTTGGATATTATAACAGACCAGAAGAACAATGTGTGAGGTATTAGAGAATACCCAGGGATTAGGGAATTATTAAGCAATGGCACAGTGATGATGATGATGATGATGATGATGATGAATAATCATAACTGTGAGACAGAAGAATTTCAAAACCAAAAATTGAATAAAAAGTAATTTACAGACTATTGTGATAGAATGTGATCACTGAAGTTAAAAATTACTATCCAGAGTCATCAAAAATATTAATGTACAGAAATGAGCAACAAAGAAAAAAAAGGATAAACATTTGTCCAGTTGATTTTATCATTGTTATATATGACAGTAGGATGAAGCACTGAAAAAGCCATCATTACTTACACATGTTGGTATTGGAATGTTTGAGTGACAAATATGACATAATAAATTGTGGCATTAGGAAACTAAATTTGTCCTTAAAGTGTATGAATCATTTGGAAAAAAGTACTATATTTTTGCCAAAGATTAATTCTCTAAGTAGCTAGGCCTTTTTATTTGTTTCTTTTTTTCTAATGAAATGACAAAATAGTAAAAAAATATATTGTTCCTGGAATTATCATGCAGTGACTAAAAGAGTTAGTGTCCTTGTTTAAAAGTTTCTTTAAGACTTTATTGTTCTACTCTGTCCATCTTTATAGGCACCAGGTTACAGAGCACTTAAATAATGTAGGAAGAGTAAGACAGAAGCAGAAGCCTGCCAGGGCATGTTGAATAACTGGACATCTCAAAACAACTAGCTGACCAGGAGGACAGTTAAGAATGAAAACATAGGCTGGATACTCTAAACCAAGAAAGGCTTCTCAGGCTTGGTAAAACAAGGCAGCAAATGATTTTTTTTTTCTCTCTACTCATCCATTCTTCACATTTTTAAAAATCAAGAGAAAGACTGAAGGGTTGAAGGTGGTGCTTACAACACAACCTAGAGAATATTGACATATCAATCCTACCCTTTATGAAGATTTGTTCTAGAAGAGAAGCTCACTCATATCACACACAGTGTGCCAAGGAACCAACAAGGTGTGCAACTGAAAGAGCAGAACTTCTTAGCTAAAATAAATGTTTTGTGAGATTTGAATATTTTATGATTTAATGATATATTGATCCTTAATAGTTTCCTCGGTTCAAATGTCATTCTTATAATAATGAAATGAAAAGAAAAAACTCTTTTCACCATTTGCCCTCATAACCCATGGCTGCCATTTTCCTCAACCTCTAATTATTTTATAGTTAATAAAGGAAAAAAAGTTCTTTCTAAAACTTGTGCTTGCGGCTTAGGGTTTGAACTCACAGTATTACTTAATGCAAAAAGGAAAAAGCTTAATTACACTCCACAAGGAGTTCTAAAATTATTTTATTAAATTGGTGACTAACAAAATCTTTTTCTTTGAGGAAAAAATGAATAAAAATAGACTAGAATTTTGAAGAGAAGTTTAGTGTACATAAAATGAACACATTTTTTAAATGGAAGGATCACTAAACATTGTAGATCTATTAAAAAAATGAGATCTTGTACTGTCTTTTTATTTTATTTATTTATTTATTTATTTTTAAAGATTTTATTTATTTATTTGACAGAGAGACAGAGAGAGAGGGAACACAAGCAGGGGGAGCGGCAGGCAGAGGGAGTGTGAGAGGGAGAAGCAGGCTCCCTGCCGAGCAGGGAGCCCGATGTGGGGCTCGATTCCAGGACCCTAGGATCATGACCTGAGCCGAAGGCAGCTGCTTAACCAACTGAGCCACCCAGGCGCCCCTGTACTGTCTTTTTAAATTAGTAATTTAAGCAAACTGTATTAGAATCACATATAATTTACTTTTGAAAATAACTTTTACAAAGAAGAAGGTTTTCAGATTTATTCCTAAATTAATAATGGGATAAGCATCTTTATATACCACTTAATTCAGTGTAAGTAGGACAGTAAGGCTAGAGTTTGCAGTAAATGAACACAAATTTGTAGAAAAGTTAACCTCTCATAGCTAACATAGCTACATCTTTCATTAATTAATGCAATTATTTACAGCTACATATTAATAAATGCAGTTTCTTCAGTGTGCCCTCAGTTTTACATAGCAATGTACCCAGCAATAAAACCCTAAAAGAAAACAATGAGATAGTTGATTATTAACTGAAGTGTCAGGAAAGAGAAGTAGAGTAGAAGTAGACACTATTCAATTTGATATTATATATATATATGAAATCTCCCTCAGCGTGCAGAGGATTTCTAGGTTGATACTAAGAGGGAAATGTTTTAAAAGCTAAATTATGTAATATTTTAAAATTCTCTGCTAACATAGCATGAATTGAAAGTCCCTAAAAAGTGGTAAATAAATACTATATGTTTCATTTGTTATTCTAAAATAAATATAAGTACAGTTCTTAAAATAGCAATTATGTAAAATATAGCAGAAAATTGGTGTAAATCTACTTACAGTTCAAAATATGTACACGGGGGTTATTAAAAAAAGAAGACAGAGAATAAATGCCTCAACTCCCACACCCATCTATGCATCTTGGACAGGATGGTTATAAATAAAGCCTTCCCTTTGTGAATTTTACATGTGTGAACAATATTCCTCCAAAGCATATGATGAGTGGCTGCTGGATGGCTGTAGCCTGTGGAGACAGACCAATGGCATCTCACTTGCGGTCACTTGGGCATCTGGCTTCTGACTGTTTTCGGATTTGTGATCACCTTGAGTTAAGTGTGACATTTTCCTTTTTATAGAAAATATATCCCCAAATCAGTCTTTTCTGGAATATTCTGATCAGGTTTGTTTCAAATGAACAGCAGAGTACTTACGAGGTTAAGAGAAGTGAAGTCTATAGTTTTCTTATTTCATCTATAGGAAAATAAATTATCAGCTTCTATATGAACTATGTCATTGACTCTAAAAATTTCACTTTAAAGCATCATTAATTTGCTGAAGTTCTTTATCTTGAAATGTGTAGATCATTATAAAAATAGAGCAAGTTTCACAAAATCACGAATGTAGATAGATCATTACTTCAAATTATCTAATAGCAGGCTGCGCATTGATATGTCAGTGTGAAGAAGGAAACCTCAGACATGGATAAATACTGTCTACATACCCGTAGATGAATTCATCGGCCACAAGAAATGCACCTCTCATCAGCAGGGTTAAGGATTGGGTGTCGTTTGAGAAATATGCAAAGATATTTTTGTCAGCCTGCTTTTGTCCACCCACCACTCCCTTCTGTCCTCCTCTCCCACTTATGCACCCTTCTTATACGATGATTCTACAGATGACTCCTCATTGTTATGCTCAGTGCTTCTGCACAATATTTAACCCAATTTGAATAATATTAATTGAATTAAAAATTAGGTATTGAATATGATTTTGTCAGCAGGGTTGTATTTTTTTTCTTTCTTTATGAAGGGGAGTTTCCCTCACTGTGGCAAAAAAGTAAATGTTGCCATACACATATAACTTCAAGTTATATTACACAACCTCAAGTTCCCCAGACTTCAGGATATCACCTCTCCTTTGAACACCTGACCAACACAAGTCCTCCTTTCTACCTGTCTGCAGGAATTCTATGCTTTCCTCCTTCCTTCTTTTTCTCCTTTCCTCCCCCTTCCAACATACCTCATTTACTATTGCTGAAAATCCCTGAGAATTCCTGTTAACTCAAATGGATTGCTATCCCCTCTGATGGACTGCTGCCCAGCCATCAATTTGGGTCACCTGTTACAATTTCATATCTGCTTTCCTGGCTACTGATGGCCTCACTGGTTTACTTTTCTCTAAACAGAACAAAGTAGAACTAATAAACCTTTCCTGAAATCTTAATGAAAATGAAAACTTTAGAGTGTAGTGAAGAAATGGGGGGGGGGAGAAAAAAAAACACAGTACAACTCTGAAAGTTCACCAGTAAGACCCGTATCTGCCATGTTTCTCTGACTCCTTGGCCTGTCACAGTTGTTAAAGATCTTAATACTCACAGTGCCCTGTACACAAGGGCTTGTTTCAGGCCCACGTTATTCTTATTCAAGTTCCATCATTACAACTAGAAAAGTACTAAAAAAAATTTACTTGTATTAATCTTTATTTAAATTAATTAAAGGATTTAATTTTTAGATTAAGGTGCCTGCATTAGATAACTCATCGGTAAAGTTTCTGAGAGTTGTGCAATTGCGTTACATTTTACACACCCCCACACACACACATATACACAACTGTCCTCCCAGAACTAGGACAAAGGACACATTTTCAAGTACAAATTCTGTCCAAGTTTACAGAGATTTTTTATGACCTCCACCTGGCAATTCTATACTCAACTAATTTCGATCCCACTCTCATAATAGGAAGAATACTACAGTTCTTTCCCTGCAACAAACTTGCCTCCTACACATAGAAAACAATTTTTAAATGTATATAAAATGAAAAATAATGCATTACCAATGTATACTCAGTATTTTAAAGTCATATTTTATTATAATATTGTTGCTTGTTGCCCACATTTTAAGGCATAAGTAAATATATATAATAAAAATTAAAAAAAATAAAAATGTATATAATAAAATATGTAATTATATTTATAAGGCATAAATATATATATATGCACACACATGCATACACATATATCCTATATATTGAATGTTGTGATTTCCTTTACTTTTCCCATGATTTATAATTAAAATGATCAATATATTTAGACAAAAGGCAAGATGTTCACATCATTTTCTTTGGTAAGTGGGAATTCATTTTGTTTGAATTTATTCTTGAATATCTGATTATGTTGTTTTGGGGACTCTGGGGATTTTACAATTACCTCTTCAAATGAAAATTGATCAAGGTTGAATATCAAAGGAAATAAAGACAACCTTTTAAATATATCTGGTTTCAGAAACTTCAAAAGTGTACTCTAGTAGGTGCTATTTATAGTTAGAATTGAGTGTCTCTTACTGCTAGGTACCATGCAGCCACATGAGCAATAATCGACCTAAAAGTTGTAAGCTTCTATTAAGAATATCAGCTGGTAAATATTTTTTGTAAAATGTAAATGGAACCCGGTACCTGGGTAAAATTTATTTATTCTACAAGTTTAATATATCTACTTATGTTTTCTTTTCTACTGAATTTTATGTTTTGTTTGTTTTCCTTTCTGTTTTTGTTTACTGTAAAAACTAAGGATATATTTATTATACAAGCTGATGCTTCTGTCAGTTAGTATTTAGAGCAATATTACATAAACATTTATGTATAATTGCTGATTGAAAATTTTCAAAATAAAATGGAATTTTAAATCAAATAAATTCAATGCAATGCAGCTTGTTTACATTCTGTACTATAACTGAGCATGATTTTTTTTTCTTTTTCTGAGTTCATCTATGGGACATGAGTGAATCATGCTATATCTATGGTGTGAAGAGTGTTCCTATATCACAATGTCTAAAAATTAAACTATTAGCATTATTTATTAAAATCGAATGTTATTTCATGCATGAAGGAGGCAATCATTATTAGTAATTATGCAATCATGCCCAAAAGCAAACAGAAACATAACTAGTAGGATTCTATTCAAACCTTGGAAATGCAAATGTAAAATTGAATTAATGAAATGTGCCATCATAGGCAAGAAATAAATTGCTCATTCAGCAGAGACCCACAAGTTGATTTTTTAAAGTCTGTCATACTTTTCTGCAATTATATATCAAATTTGGGTGAAAACCATTATACATCACTATCTTTAGCCATAAATATCTGTGGAAAACCCCTGCAGTCATGAATGAGCATTTCTCTTTTTATTTCTATAAATGTAATTTGTAAATTTCGTCAAGACAGTTCTATTTGGGAAACGTGAATTATATGTCTTTCAATTTGCTTTGAGAACAATATCTAATCTGAATTGCTTTAAAAGCTTTTAGTTTGTGTGTGAAAAAAAAACAGACTGCCATGAGTATTCTCTCTGTTGAAATAGTAACAGGATGTTTGCTCACTAATTTGTTCAAATAGGTCAGCTGTGACTAGCTACATGACAGCTATGTATCCCTACATAGACGAGCTGAGTCTGATTAAGTTATGTGAGAAAATGATATTGTAATCACCCCGATACCACACGTATAAAAACAGCCTTACACTGTTCTCCTAATATATCCTGTTAACACTTGTATATTGGTATTATGTAAGATATTGGCGCTCTTCTGAAAGAAAGAAAAAAAAAAAAATCCAGAGAGTTTTATCCATTAAAATCCCATTATGGAAATTACACAAGTTATTTGTACCCAGGGCTGGCCCCAGGCAAAATCTTGAAGTTGGTGCTTGTTCTGGGTCCTGTACAGGGTCTTGCTCTTAGTATCTATGGAACCAATTACATGCAAGATACATAAAATGATAAGAGCTTAAGGTGCTACCTCTTCTAATAATCCCAGTATTTTTTTTTTAGCAAAAATCTATGACTTTTGTGTATCTCAGTGTATGATGTCACTACCCACTCAGTTGCCTGAGACAATAAATGGACATCTTGATGCCTCCTTTCCTTTACCAACATATGCAGGTCCTTTTGGTTCTCCATCCTGAAGATGCCTTACATTCCTACTTGTCTTCTTCACACTTCACACTGCCAGGGCTCTAGTTCAGGTTTTCCTAGTATCCTATAGAACTCTTGTGGTACCCACCAACCGCATATCTGCTTCCAGCCTTCTTTCATCCAACCCATCTTCTATAGTTCTTTCAGAGTCGTCTCTCTTTAGTACAAAGATGGCTTTATTTTTCCATTTAATTTCAGTCAGTAGCTTCTTAGGCCTTCACAAAGTTTCTTTGATTATCAGGCGTAATTTTTCTCCTATATAGACCGCTCACCTCTACATAAACTCTAGAAGTATACACATGTGATACGCTTTTTCATATATCACTTCCCTTTGTTGTTACCTGTCAATGGAATGCATGAATAAGTGCATGCACTGAGACTGTTTTAACTAAAATTAAACAATCTCTTTTTACACTTCTGTTAAATAATACTAACGTGTGATTTAAAATAATACATGCTTATCAAGAAGATGTGGATAATACATATCAAGAAAATATAGGATAAAAAGTATGAAGGGAATTTTTACAAAGCACATGAATTTTATAACATGGAGATTACCATTACTATTTCAGATTTCATTCCATTTTTTTCTATACATTTACTCCATAATTTTAATACCTTTTATTATCACTTAACATTATAGCTTAAACATTTCTTCTTCCTAGAAATATTTGCTGAACATAATTTTTGTGATCACATTATAATTCATTTATGGATGTATTATAAATCAAAATTTCCTCATTGCTAGGCATTCAATTATATCCACTCTTTTACTATTTATTTTAATGGACATATTTTTCATTTTTTGGTTATGTTCTTAATATAAACACCAAGAAGCAGAACTATTGGGTAAAAAGACACAGAAATGAAAACATCTTGAAGCATATTATTGCACTGCTTTCCACAACATTTGCAACTGTTTCTATTCTTGCAAGATCCAACTATGAAAGTGTCTTAGCTCACCAGCCTTGAGTATTCTTATTTTTGTAATTACTACTTTGGTGAAATAATCATCTCGTAATATTTGAACCAATGTTTAAGCAATCACTTCTAAAACTGTGGTAGTTTCTATATACTCATTGGGTATTGTTTAATTTTCATTTTTTGTCGTTTTATCCATCCAGTTCTTAACTTTATTGTAATAATTTAAATGATGACTACAAATGTGAGGATATAAAATTTGTCATATTCGATTTACTATTTTCTAGTTTGTAATTTGTATTTAATTATATATGCTGGCATATAGATAATTTTACATTTAATGCACACATTCAATTTTTAAATTTATGTCTAAAATTGTTATTGAGTTTAAAAAGTACTAACACATTCAGAAATTTGATTAAATTAATTTGTTCTTTTTTTTGTTATTTGTTTAATTGCTTCATATTAAAATTTCAGTCAACTGTAATTTCAACTGAGCTATTTAGGCATTAGGAATTTAGCAGTTTTATCAAACTAATGTGTGCAAACATGCAATTATGGTTCCTCGTCCCTTGGGGTTTTTAGGGGATTGACTCACTTATTCACAAGTGACTTTCCAATTCAGAATCATATATGTAAAATAAAAGGAGAACTACAGAACAAAAAACAATTTTTCAGAAAATGAAAGGAGATAATATTTTGGGGGGAGAGGCCACCTGTAGAGAGTCTAGCACAACATAAGAATCCTACCTGACTCTCCATAATTTTAGGATTTATTCTGTCCTTTAATCTTAAATTCACAGATTTTTCTAAAAAATCTGTCCCGGTAGCTGCAAGATCACAGTTAGTTGAATGGAAGAAAGGTGAGGAGAGGACAAAGGGATATTATAAAGTAGAAGCTATTTGGGTGTCTGTGTATTTGTAAATGACCTGACAATAGGATTATTATAGCCAAGTAGTTAACAGATTGTTCAGATTCATCTATAGTTTATTTATGAATGGCTTTTCAGTGGCATTTCTTATGCTTATTTAATAAGGAATTCACATTTATAGTAATAAAGTATGCTTCAAAACAATTTAGAATTAGCATGCAATCAGTAATTCAAAAATGAAGTGAAATATAGTGAATTTGAATAAGTCAGAAAATGTGACTAGTTCATCCCATAATTATTTCAGAGCCGGTGGACAGAGGAATCTATGTTTCCTTAGCTGCAGTGAGAGAGTCTTACATTTCCTATCATTGCCAGAGTGAATTACAGCATCAGAATCTTTCTCTTAGTAAGCCAGTCATGTCTGATTTTGCCATTGTCCTCATTGCATACACCTGCTATGGAAATTTAATGTACTAAACAACATGCCTCCTTTTCCTGTTACTTCCAATTGGATCTCATGCATTTGCATTTAACTCTGAAGGCTGTCAAATTATATGCAACGATTTAGATTCAGCAAGTTTAATCACATCTAGAGACGATTAAAAGAAAATTTTAATCATCCATTTTCTTAGTTTGACCTAATTTCTTATTAAGTCAGTGCTTTGTCTTGCATTTCATTTTTACTGAATATTCTATATAACGTTAACATTTTCTATTTAAAAGGATGGGACATTTTTTTAGAAATATGTTAATATGGTAGCAATAGGGATACAGTTATAAGAGCTTTGCAATCATTCTCATTCTTTCTTTAGACTGCACTGTTCATAACAACCCTTTTGACCTCACAAGTCTCAACACTTTTCCCTCACATACATTTTTTTCCCCCTCATTACCAAAATGCTAAGTTGAGACCATTAACATCTGCCTAGAGCAGATGTCCCTGAAGTTCTCCTACAAACATAAAATTTCCCTGAAAGCCAAAAGTATAGGTGTTACAAAGAAGCAGTTCTTAAACATATGGAATTTATTGTTTTGGGTGTTTTTTTTCCTAGCACAATACCATTTATTCTTTTTAAGAAATTCTTTTTTTTTTAAATTAACATATATTATTGGTTTCAGAGATACAGGTCTGTGATTCATCCGTCTTATATAATATCCAATGCTCATTACATCACATGCCCTCCTTAATGTCCATCACCCAGTTACCCCATTCCCCCCACCACCCTCCCCTCCAGGAACTCTCAGTTTGTTTCCTATGATTAGAGTCTCTTATGGTTTGTCTTCCTCTCTGGTTTCATCTTGTTTTATTTTTCCCTCTCTTCCCCTATGATCCTATGTTTTGTTTCTTAAATTCCACATATCAGCCAGATCATATGATACTTGGCTTTCTCTGATGGACTTATTCTGCTTAGCATAATGCCCTCTAGTTCCATCCACATCATTGTAAAAGGCAAGATTTTTTTTTTTTTTTTTTTTTTTTTTTTTTTTTGTGGCTGAGTAATATTCCATTGTATATATATACCACCTCTTCTTTATCCATTCATCTGTGGATGGACATCTGGGCTCTTTCCATAGTTTGGCTATTGTGGGCATTGCTGCTATAAACATTGAGGTGCACATGCCCCTTAAAATTACTATGTTTGTATCCTTGGCGTAAATACCCAGTATTGGAATTGCTGGGTTATAAGGTAGCTCTATTCTCAACTTTTTGAGGAACCTCCATACTGTTTTCCAGAATGACTGCACCAGCTTGTATTCCCACTAACAGTGTGAGAGGGTTACCCTTTCTCTGCATCCTTGCCAACATCTATCATTTCCTGACTTGTTAATTTTAGCCATTCTGACTGGTGTGAGGTGGTATCTCATTGTGGTTTTGATTTGTATTTCCTGATGCCCAGTGATATTGAGCATTTTTTCATGTGTCTGTGGCCATTTGGATGTCTTCTTTGGAGAAATGTCTGTTCATGTCTTCAGCCCAATTCTTGATTGAGTTATTTGTTTTTGGGTGTTGAGTGTGATAAGTTCTTTATAGATTTTGGATACTAGCCTTTTATCTGATATGTCATTTGCAAATATCTTCTCCCATTCTGTTGGTTGTCTTTGGTTTTGTCGACTATTTCCTTTGCTGTGCAGAAGCTTTTTATCTTGATGAAGTCCCAATTGTTCATTTTTGTCTTTGTTTCCCTTGCCTCTGGGGACGTGTCTAGCAAGAAGTTGCTGCAGCTGAGGTCAAAGAGGTTGCTGCCTGTGTTCTCCTCTAGGATTTTGATGGATTCCTCTCTCACGTTTAGGTCTTTCATCCATTTTGAGTCTGTTTTTGTGTATGAGGTAAGGAAATGGCCCAGTTTCATTCTTCTGCATGTGGCTGTCCAATTTTCCCAACACCATTTGTTGAAGAGACTGTCTTTTTTCTATTGGATATTCTTTCCCGCTTTGTCAAAGATTAGTTGACCTCATAGAGTTGAGGGTCCATTTCTGGGTTCTCTATCCTGTTGCATTGATCCATGTATCTGTTTTTGTGCCCATACCATATCATCTTGATGATTACAGCTTTGTAATAGAACTTGAAGTCTGGAATTGTGATGCCACCAGCTTTGGTTTTCTCTTTCAACATTTCTTTGGCTTTTCTGTTTCCATACAAATTTTAGGATTATTTGTTCCAGCTCTCTGAAAAAAGTTGGTGGATTTTAATAGGGATTGCATTGAATGTATAGATTGCTCTAGGTAGCATAGACATTTTAACAATATTTGTTCTTCCAATCCATAAGCATGGAACATTTTTCCATTTCTCTGTGTCTTCCTCAACTTCTTTTCATGAGTGTTCTATAGTTTTCTGAGTACAGATCCTTTGCCTCTTTGATTAGGTTTATTCCTAGGTATCTTATGGTTTTGGGTGCAATTGTAAATGGGATTGACTTCTTAATTTCTCTGTCTTCTGTCTTGTTGTTGGTGTATAGGAATGCCACTGATTTCTGTGCATTGATTTTATATCCTGCCACTTTACTGAATTCCTGTATGAGTTCTAGTGATTTGAGGATGGAGTCTTTTGGGTTTTCCACATAGTGTATCATGTCATCTGCAGAGAGTGAGAGTTTGACTTCTTCTTTGCTGATTCAGATGCCTTTTATTTCTTTTCGTTGTCTGATTGCTGAGGCTAGGACTTCTAGTACTGTGTTGAACAGCAGTGGTGATAGTGAACATCCCTGCTGTGTTCCTCACCTTTGGGGAAAATCTCCCAGTTTTTCCCCATTGAGAATGATATTCTCTGTGGACTTTTCATATATGGCTTTTATGATATTGAGGTATGTTCCCTTTACCCTTACACTGTGAGAGTTTTAATCAAGAAAGGATGCTGTACTTTGTCAAATGCTTTTTATGCATCTATTGAGAGTATCATATAGTTCTTGTCCTTTTATTTATGTGGTGTATCACACTGATTGAATTGCGGATGTTGAACCACCCTTGCAGCCCAGGAATAAATCCCACTTGGTCATGGTGAATAATCCTTTTAATGTACTGTTGGATCCTATTGGGTGGTGTCTTGGTGAGAATTATTGTATCCATGTTCATCAGGGATATTGGTCTGTAATTCCTCTTTTTGGTGGGGTCTGTGTTCAGTTTTGGGATCAAGGTAATGCTGTCCTCATAGAAAGAGTTTGGACGTTTTCATTCCATTTCTATTTTTTGAAACAGCTTCAGAAGAATAGGTATTAATTCTTTAAATGTTTGGTAGAATTCCCCTGGGAAGCCATCCTGCCCTAAGCTCTTGTTGGAAGATTTTTTTATTACTGCATCAATTTCCTTACTTTTTATGGGTCTGTTCAGATTTTCTCTTTCTTCCTGTTTCAGTTTCGGTAGTTTCTATGTTTCTAGGACTGCATCCATTTCCTCCAGATGGCCTAATTTGTTGTTATATAGTTGCTCATAATATGTTCTTATAATTGTTTGTATTTCTTTGGTGTTGGTTGTGACCTCTCCTCTTTCATTCATGATATTATTGATTTGGGTCCTTTCTCTTTTCTTTTTGATAAGTCTGGCCAGGGGTTTATCAATCTCATTAATTCTTTCAAAGAACCAGCTCCTGGTTTCGTTGATCTGTTCTACTATTCTTTTGGTTTCTATTTCATTGATTTCTGCTCTGATCTTTATTATTTCTCTCTCCTGCTGGGTTTAGGCTTTATTTGCTGTTCTTTCTCCAGCTCCTTTAGGTGTAGGGTTAGGTTGTGTATTTGAGACCTTTCTTGTTTCTTGAGAAAGGCTTGTATTGCTATATACTTCCCTCTTAGGACTGCCTTTGCTGCCTCCCAAAGATTTTGAGCAGTTGTGTTTTCATTTTCATTTGTTTCCATGAATTTTTTTTAATTCTTCTTTAATTTCCTCATTGACCCATTCATTCTTTAGTAGGATGCTCTTTAGCCTCCATGTATTTGAGTTCTTTCCGAATTTCCTCTTGTGACTGAGTTCCAGTTTCAAAGCACTGTGGTCCGAAAATATGCAGGGAATGATCCCAATCGTTTTGTACTGGTTGAGACCTGATGTTTGACCCAGGATGTGATCTCCTCTGGAGATTGTCCCATGTGCACTTGAGAAGATGTGTATTCTGTTGCTTTGGGATGGAATGTTCTGAATATATCTGTGAAGTCCATCTGGTCCAGTGTGTCATTCAAAGCCCTTATTTCCTTGTCAATCTTAAGCTTAGATGATCTGTCCATTGTAGTGATGGGGGGTGTTAAAGTCCCCTACTATTATCAATGTGTTTCTTTAATTTTGTTATTAATTGGTTTATATAGTTGGCTACTCCCATGTTAAGGGCATAAATATTTACAATTGTTAGATCTTCTTGTTGGATAGACCCTTTAAGTAGGATATAGTGTCCTTCCTCATCTCTTATTACAGTCTTTGGTTTAAAATCCAATTTGTCTGATATAAAGATTGCCACCCAGCTTTCTTTTGATGTCCATTAGCATGATAAAGGGTTTTCCATCCCCTCATTTTAAATCTGGAGGTGTCTTTGGTCTAAAATGAGTCTCTTGCAGACAACATATCTATGGGTCTTGCTTTTTTAACCCATCTGATACCTTGTGTCTTTTGATTGGGGCATGTGGCCCATTTACATTCAGAGTAACTATTGAAAGATATGAATTTAGTGCCATTGTATTACCTGTAAAGCAACTGTTACTATATATTGTCTCTGTTTCTTTCTGGTCTGTGTTTCTTTTGGGCTCTCTCTTTGCTTAGAGGATCCCTTTTAATATTTCTTGTATGGCTGATTTGGTGATCACAAATTCTTTTAGTTTCTTGTCCTGGAAGCTTTTTATAACTCCTATTTTGAATGACATCTTAGCTGGGTAAAGTATTCTTGGCTGCATATTTTTCTCATTTAGCACCCTGAATATATCATGGCAGTCCTTTCTGGCCTGTCAGGTCTCTGTGGATAGGTCTGCTGCCAATCTAATGTTCTACCGTTGTAATGTTTCGACCTCTTGTCCCGAGCTGCTTTCAGGATATTCTCTTTGTGTCTGAGATTTGCAGTTTTCATTATTATATGTCAGGGTTTTGACCTATTTTTATTGATTTTGAGGGGGTTCTCTGTGCCTCCTGGATTTTGATACCTGTTTCCTTCCCCAGATTAGGGCAGTTCCCTGCTATATTTGCTCTAATATACCTTCTGCCTCTCTCTTTCCTCATCTTCTGGGATACCAATTATTCTAATATTGTTCTGCTTATGGTATCACTTATCTGTGATCCAGTAGTTTTCTCTCTTTTTATCAGCTTCTTTATTCTTCATCATTTGTTCTTCTATATCACTTATTCTCTCTTCTGCCTCATTTATCCTAGCAGTTAGAGCCTCCATTTTTTTGCTGGGAATGGCCAGAACTCCCTGTACCAACAGATGAAAGATTACTTCAAACTTTGCTGTGAAAGAGAGAAGAAGGCAAGGGGGGGTCAGTGCTCAGAGACGAAGACCCTTTGCTCTTCTTTGTTCCTGCTTTTATTGGTCCTTCAGGATAATCCTAAATCTTTATCACTGTTTCTCAAGCACATGATGTGTGACAAGGGGTCTTACTGGAACTAGGAGGATCTGTTTACAGGAAAGATATGATATGCTATTCTGTGTGTTCTACGAGTTCTGCTAAACATAGCCTAGGGGACCAAACATACATCTCTTAGATCACAGGGCAGCTGTTTGGGCTAAGAAAGCTTCAGGGAAGGCAACTCCCCATGACATTCCTACAGCAGAGTGGTCACGCAGGCCTCGTCATTTCAAAGGCCTACACCCTTCTCCAAAACTTTCCCTGCCCCCAGCGGCCTCTGTGTTACATTTTAGCAAGCCAGGTATTATGGATGATTTCACGGTCAACATTAGCCCCAATAATTTTTTATTGCATCTCATTAATAGCCTTTTTCATTTTGACTTCATTAGATTTTAGTTCTTTTATTTCTCCAGAAAGGGATTCTCTAGTATCTTCTATGCTTTTTTCAAGCCCAGCTAGTATCTTTATCATTATTTTGAACTCTAGTTTAAACTTATGTCCATACTGATTAGGTCGCTGGCAGTAAGTACTGTCTCTCGTTCTCTCTTTTGAGGTGAGTTTTTCCACCTTGTCATTCTGTCCAGAGAAGAATAGATGAATGAAAGAACAAAGTAGTAAAATGGAAGCAACAACCCCCGAGAAATATACACTAAACAAATCAGAAGAGACCTGAAACTGGAAAAAAGAAAAAATTTAAAAAAGAAAAAAAGAAAAAGACAATATAATCAGACAGGTGAGCAGAATAGAGCAATACACTGTGTTCTGTTTGTATTTTGGTCTGTTTTTTTAGAAAACTAGATCCCAAAATTGTAAAGAAAGAAAAGCTTGTATATGTACAAAAATAAAATTAAATACAATGAAAGCATAGACTGTAATTGTAAAAATGGAAATTAAAAGACAAGAAAAAACAAAAGAGAAAACAACAACAACAACAACAACAAAGGAAGGGACATAAACAGGTGAACAGAATAGAGCAATACACTATCTCCTGATTGTATTTTGGTCAGTTAGAAGAAACTATATCTCCATGCTCGTCCAGTTTGTGACGAGCGTTTCTATCTCGGCCACATGACCCTGCTTCGAGTCTCAAACCCTGTAGACTCCTGTGGCACGTTCCTACACCACTCCTCCCAGGTGGAGAAGGCGGTCTCACTGGTTCTGCTTACTGGGCCCCTGCTTGGAGAGTAGTTGCTTGGCTGTGCTGCAGTTTGTGGTTTAAGGCAACCCCTAGCTGAGAGCCCACTCCTGGGCTCACTCTTTGCAGCCAGTCATGCTCTGATGCCTGGGAGCAATGCTGCACCCAGGAACTCCTGGTCTTCCTGTGATCTCTAGGATCCTGAGACCACACTGTCCTAGCTAGGGTTCCGCCCCCGCTTAGACATCTGAGTGATAGCCCTCACAGGAGCTGGCTTAAAAAGTTCTGATTTTGTGCTTTGCTACTATATTGCTTGCCAGTAGCTGATTTATGGAGGCCCCCTCTCCCCACAGCTTACTTTTCCCATATATCACCTCAGCTTCTCTTCTTTGCATCTCCTACCTTGCAAAAAGTGGTTGCTCTTCTCTTTGTAGAGTTGCAGCTACTCTTTTTTAGCTCTCCATCTGAGTTCACAGGTGTTCAGAATGATTTGATAGCTATCTAGCTGACTGCCTGGGACCAGAAAAAATTAAGATCTCCTACTCCTCTGCCATCTTGGACTCCTCCTATTCTTTTTAAGAAATTCTTTCACGGGGTGCCTGGGTGGCTCAGTCATTAAGCGTCTGCCTTTGGCTCAGGTCATGATCCCAGGGTCCTGGGATCGAGTCCCACATCGGGCTCCCTGCTCAGCGGGAAGCCTGCTTCTCCCTCTCCCACTCCCGCTGCTTGTGTTCCTGCTCTCGCTGTCTCTGTCTCTGTCTCTGTCAAATAAATAAATAAAATCTTTTAAAAAAATAAATAAATAAATAAATTAAAAAAAAATTTCTTTCACATGCTTATTTCCAAATTTGATTCAACTTATGCAGTTGTTTTAAACTCTATATTTCCCAAAACTAAGACTTATTCCAGACAGTTTAATTTTCTTTAAATTAAATCCATTAGCAGTTTAGTCATATCCTCAAACAGTATTGAATCATTGCTCTTTATGGTGCAAAAGGGCATAAAAATGGTCGTTTGAAAGATTAAAAAAATATCACTGACATTCATAAAAGATATTCAACTATACTAGAAACAAAATGAATTCACTTTAGAAAATGAGATACCTATTCCTATTAAATTGTCAAATATTTAAAAAGAGGAGGAGGTGAAAAAACGAAAGGAGAAAAAAACACCCTTTCTCCACTTCTTTGCACATTGGCTCTGTGCTGAGGCTCTTTTTCCTCACTCTGCCAGGCCATTCACACCTCTGCCATTGCCTTCACTTCTTGCTTGTAACCCAGAGGTGAAAGTTTAGGATCTTCTCTGGTCTTTTCTGAGTAAGTGTCCTGTTTTGTTCATGCATGTATACAGGGCACTTTTTAAGGCTCTAATCTCCCAAAGAAACTTTCCCCAGCTTTTTCCCCCAGGCTTTTAATGCTCTTGAGAATGCCTCAAGGATATAATCTTTTGACTCAGGCTGCTGTGGGCTGCTCATTGACTTTAAAATGTTTTTGAAGAATGCAATTTACTCACTTTGAGTAGGTTCCTACTTAGGCAAAACAAAGACCAACAGCTGGCATCAGTCCTTCAGTAGGCCCCAGGTAGGTTAGAAGAGGCATACCCAAGTATTTGTTAATAAAGATTGCCCTGCATCTTCCAGGATCAGGGACCAGGGTTCCACACTGGAACAGGGGCTGCCCTCTTCAGAATATCTGCAGCACTGGGGAAGGGATGGGGCAAGGGCAAATGAAAACATCACAAGGCTTTCCCACTCTATTTTAGTTGCTTTTCCTTGCTTGGCTGCTGTAAGCCTTTGACTGTTTTTCAGAGTTCTGACAAAATTGGGTTCTGTCAGTTTTTGCTTGATAGTTTAATTTCTGTAAAAGGAATGAATGGCTTGGAGCTGCCTACTCCACCATTTTCACTGATTTCACATTCTACTTCTTTATATTTCTAGTACACTTTAAATTGTATGTTAAACATAATGGATGATCCTTTGTGTTGGGCTTTGTTCTAGAAGGGGATTATATTGGAGGAAAATTCCCTTGATCCATTCAGGTTTGCTTTTTTGTTTTTGTTTTGTTTTTTGTTTTTGTTTTTCTTTTGCTTTTTGTGATAAGTTCATTTTGCTTTTGTCTTTAGTTTTAGGTCATGCCCCCTAAAACAAGGTCATTGCTAAGATCTTGCCTCTCTGGAGTCTCAGCTGAATGAGATGCTCAGTGAGTGCTCTCCACTCCTATCATGGACAATCTCTGGAATCTGTTCAGCTCTTTGTCCCCCAGTAGTCCCTCCTTGTGAACATTTACATAGTTCTGCCATACAAGCTCAGGTCCCAATCCTTTGGCCAAGGACTTAGAGATGCCCACATAGGCTTCTGGGTTATTTCAACCCACCTACCATGAATCTTCCCTGTTTCATGTCCTTCCCTGAAAATTCCAGCCATTACTATCTTCTGAAATTTATCTCTTCCTCTTTAGCCTAGAAAAGACTATTCTCTACTTGGGTACACTTTCCCAATGCACAATAATCTGGAAAGTGCTTGTGAATGGAAACCTGTGATAATTGTGGCTCTCACCCAATGCCCTTCTCTCCAGGATCCCACCTCTTTCTGTTATTCAATGCCTGTATATATATTATCTATTCTTTATATATTTTGTCTATTCTTATAGTCAGATACAAATTACTTCGTCTTGACTGGAAATAAAAGACAAAGATATTCATTCTTAAAATGTTTACACTTACCAATGCAATAATCTTCTAGGAAATATTTGTAGGAAATATCTAGGAATTTTCGTGATGACACTTGCTCAGGTTTGTTTATTAGAGTTTTTAATTTTTTTTTAATTACATAAAATAACATAATAATACTATAAAACAACCTAAATATAAATATATATCTATATTTGCATATATATGTATATATATATCATGGCCCTTATTCCCTTGATTAACTACTTCTATATAGTCATTTTCATTTTAAATCATTAGTATAAAATCATTAGTGGTATGGAAAATATTCACAATTATATTACATTAAAAGATAGATTAAAAAATAAGAGTATGCAATATGATCCATTGTTGTTAAAATGTGTTGGTATGTGTTTGTGTGTATTTACATGCATAAAACTCATTTATGTATTCCACATTTATGTCATAACAGAATACAGTCAGGTGAGCTATTTAAACGTTTTAAATTCTTCCCTGTTACTTACTATAAAAATAATTGTGGGTTGACTGTGTGGTACAGTTGGTTAAGCTTCCAACTCTTGGTTTCAGCTCAGGTAGTGATCTCAGGGTGGTGGGATGGAGCCCCCCATCAGGCTGCAGGGAACCTGCCTGATACTCTCTCTCTCCCTCTACCCCTCCCCCTCATGCTCTCGCTCTCTCTCTTTCTCTCTCAAATAAATAAATCTTTTAAAAAAGATAACTGTATGAATATATAAATATATAAGCTTTTCCTTAGCATTCCAATCAAAGTCACTTTTGCTTTATCTCTTCAATCAAATTGGTCAGTTTTCCCAGGATATTCAATGTTTTCTTCCATGACTATTTTTGTTACTCATGACTGAATTATCCCTCAAAAATAGGTCTACAGAAATCCTACCTATTTTTTTAACTACTATTTCAAAGCCACATATTTCATGATCTCTATAACCAGACATGTTTACCTGCCTTGTTGAACTTCTGAAGCATTTTTGATATTTTGTTTGTGGCTCATTCTACCTTGCATTACAATTGCATGTATATCTTATATATATATATTTTTTCCCTTTATTGGTTTATAAGCTTTATGAGAAAGGAAACAATATCTTATTTTTCTTTCCAGGGTCTTTACAATAATAGGGCACTGAATAAATACTGTATATTTTTTGTGTGTTTTTTTTTTTTTTTTAAGATTTATTTATTTATTTTGAGAGAGAGAAAACACGTGGTGGGCGGTGGGGGGATAGAGGGAAAGAATCTCAAATAGACCCTCTGCTGAGTACAAAGCCCTAGGAGGGAATCGATCCCAGGACCCTGAGATCATGACCTGAGCCAAAATCAAGAGTTGGACGCTCGACCGAGCCACCCAGGCACCCCAATACTGGATATGTTTTATATCTCTATTTATTTTACATCCTGAACCTTCAGGTCTATGTTCTCTTGACACACACACACACCCTTTTTTTTTTTTTTTTAATTTACTTGCTAATTATCATTTATCTTTCAACACTCAGGTCAATTATATTCTATTTTTAGGAAGTTTTCCCTGAATATCCAGTAGTCTAATTTTTATTCCTTCTGGTAGACTCTACAGGAATACTTGATGATTTCTTTTTCTATTTTTTTAGATTGTAATCTCCTTTAGGAAGGAGTGAAGTCTTATTTAATATAATTGTATAGTACAGTCCCTGACACATAGTAGACACCTAGTATTTATGGAAGGGAGAAAGTAATGAAGAAAGAAATTGCTAAATTCTATGTTTTAAAAAATATTCATGTAAAATAAGAAAATGATCAAAATCATTTCTCATTTGTATAGTTAGGAAAATATAAGGAAAACATAAACAAGGCCTGATCCATTACCTTCTCCAAGCTTCAGAATACCTTCAGAATATAAATTTTAGATATATGACGTTAATCAATGGGGAAGGCAGGATTATGGACTTTGATTAAAGATTACACACCCATTTATGTGACCATTTTGCCATACATATCAACACAATATGAATGAATATTTTCAAATTTTATATTTGAAATTTTTATCTTATGTGGGTCATTTAGTTTGCTTTCTTTTGGCAGTTTAGCTACATTTATGTTGTTAATAACATAAACATGTTACCTGCAAGGTTTAACATTTTACAATATTGAAAATATTTACCAGATGCTCATAATTCTTGTGATTATCAGTAGGGTAGATTAGATTATCAGATGTGTTTTTTTATAGTGGTGAAATAGCATTTACCATCCAATGATGACTATTTTCATACTTAAAAGATAACTATCTCCATCTGAATTATTTTTTAAAAGAAAAAAAATTTGATAAAATAGGTTAAATTTTTAAAATATTTTGGTTCTAATATATATCTGTAAAACGTCTATTTATCTATCTATCCATCTAACATGTAATTGCCTGGACTGCAGTCCTAAATGATGAATATTTATCATTGAGGACAGACAAGCCTGAAAAGAAGTCAAAGTGGTGTCCCTCAGAGGTCTGCCACCATGTCTCTCTACTGTAATCCTCCATATATTTCTTAATAGCTGAAATGCATTTTACCTGTAACTCGTCACTGACTTAATTATCTTCCTGCTCTTATCTAGCTAGGCCAGGAATAGAATAATAAAATAAATGATAATCTATGTTGTTGCTCTTATTTAAGCAAATTTCCTAGATGACAGTTGCTCCTGAAGGAAAGAAATCAGATTGAATTATTGGTGGCAGAAACTGAAGAGTACTATATTCTACTGTCACATAAAGGCTCTGAGGGAAGCTTCCCAGGTTATGAGCCTCACTTGTGTGTATGCAAATAACTGCATCTTTTTTAGGGCTATGATGCTAGGTAGCATGCATATTTATTTCATATCTCTTTTAACATGATGTTGATAAATCAACACAATAAACATTTGTGTCACCTAAAGAACAATACCTCCTCTCTGAAAACACATGATTTCATGTGTAAGAAGTATAATGTTTACATTTACTTATTTATTTTAGAAATTCAGAAATCATAGGAAAGCACTAATTTGATAAGAAATTACTTTTTTATTTGAAAATAATTATTGCTCTCTTCCTGTCAGTCTTTTCCATATCCTTAAAAATGGATAAAATAAGTGAATCTAGATGATGGTACATGAACCTTGTATAAATAGGATTATACAGACTTAATACTGAAAATCTTCACTTTGTTGGTAACATAGGACAGCAGTAATACAAACTGAAATTGTGCAAAGCAATCTTAATAATCAGTAGGAAAAATTACAATTGTTCTGTGACTTTTAAAAAACTTGTCAAAAAATTAAAAAAAAAACTTTTACTGGCAGTTATAAATATACAGGGAAATGAAAAATAGTAAAACTAATAGTTAATATTCTATAATTTAAACATTAGAAATATTGAAAATTTAAGTGCTTTATTTCTTTGAAAAAAATTAAATATTTTTTGAATAATGTTTGCCTTTTCATCTCTTCATATAACTTACAGTGCACACTCCCAACATTTTATCCTTTGCATTTTCAATGTTGTGGAACATCTCTGAGAGTTTCTTTAAAGTTTTTTTGCTGATGTCATCTCCTCTGGAACACTTTTTTTTTTTTTATTACAACCACTTTCCTCATTTGTACGCACCCAACTTAAAAAAAATACAACAGATAAACTGGATGGCAAAACTGTTTTGATATTTAAAGAATGAATAGATCCCATAAACAATTTCTTACAGAAATCAGAAAAAAAACATATAAATCTTCCTCGATGTCAAATGAATAATAGAAAACCTCACAACTGAAAAATTGGAACATATAATAAATTTCTAAAGAAACAGAAATAATAGAAAAATAAATATGTAAAAGAAACAAACATTTAAGTAGTCAAAAAATAAAATGTATTGTGCAAGCCAATGAGAACCAGAATTGGTACCAAGGAAACCACATCAGATTTTGAGAAAAATTCTGAAATAAATCTCTCAAAGAATAAAAAGGAAATAGAAGAAAGAATGAAAATTATCCAATATAATGATTGGTATGAGTATAAGAAAGACAGAAATGAAGACAACTTTGGAGAGCTGAGATAATATCAGATATACACACTGTGAAAGTACTATATTATGGGAAAATTCAACACAAACCATAAACTCAACAACAGTAACAATAATTTTGAAACAGGCAAATGAATATAAATGATAATAGTATTTTTCTCCTATTTAGTAAAAAAAAAAAAAAAACACAACAGTAAAGGCAAAGCAAAATTAAATGTCATACTTTTTGCAGTAAAAACTAAAATCAACCTTGCCTCAGCTCTCTCTGCAACACTAAATGCCAGAAGACAATAAGTAACATTTGTAAATTTTTGAGGGGAAAGATCATGTCACAACTTTTACATACCTACATTGACTTTCACATTTAAGGATTCAGGAAAGAGAATCTCACTTATAAAACAAATAAGATTATAAACATTCTATGTAAATATTTTTAATTGCTTGAATGCATAATCTATTGGATTAGCAGATGAAATAAATCACAAATTCAAAATTGATAAAATGTGATACAAGTATAGAGAAAGTTGATTCCAAAAGTTGTTATCAAAAGTTGTGTTACAGGACCCCTGGTTGCTTAGTAGGTTAAGCATCTGCCTTTGGCTTAGGTCATAATCCCTGGGTCCTGGGATTGAATCCGGCATCTGGCTCCTTGCTCAGCAAGGAGCCTGCTTCTCCCTCTGCCTGCCCCTCCCCCTGTTCATGCTTTCTCTCTCTCTGACAAATAAATAAATGAACAAAATCTTAAAAAAAAAAAAAGTGTTACAATTCAAATGTGTCATTTAGCTAGTTTGGCATCATTAGAATCCATTCATAATATAGTAGTATATTTAAATTACAGTTTTTGGGCTTTGTTACTCTTACATTTATGCTTTTGCATGTGCTATATAACATTGAATAAAAATATAAAATAACGCTTGTAATATGTAATTTGAGTGTGGCATAAATATGTAACTGTATAAACAAAAGTTGATGATATGCGAAATGATCTCCTTCCCAATTTTCCTCATGTTATAGCTGGAAGCCAATATCCCAGCATGACTTAGACTTAAAAGACTAGCCAATACTGTGGACTAGGCTGGCCCAGTGCGCATGCCCATCTTCTTTGATATCTCTTTTCATAACTTATTGTTTCAGTCCCTCAATATTGTCTCTTAAATAATGCCCTCTTTTCTCAATCTCGGCTACCACCACACTAATCTGAGGTCTTTTACTTGGATTTCGGTAGCCAAACACCCACCCATCTCTGCTGGCATAAAAGATCCCATTCCCGTGGCGCCTGGATGGCTCAGTCGGTTAAGTGGCTACCTTCGGCTTAGGTCATGATCCCAGGGTCCTGGGATCAAGCCCCGCATCGGGCTCCTTGTTCAGCGGGGAGCCTGCTTCTCCCTCTCCCACTCCCCCTGCTTATGTTCCCTCTCTCACTGTGTCTCTCTCTGTCAAATGAATAAATAAAAATCTTAAAAAAAAAAATCCCATTCCCATGCCATTTTAACACTAATCTCATAATGATAAGAGCCTTCTTTTAAAAATGAAAAATTGAGGGCACCTGGGTGGCTCAGTTGGTTAAGCGACTGCCTTCGGCTCAGGTCATGATCCTGGAGTCCTGGGATCGAGTCCCACATCTGGCTCCCTGTTCAGCAGGGAGTCTGCTTCTCCCTCTGACCCTCCCCCCTCTCATGCTCTCTCTATCTCATTCTCTCTCTCAAATAAATAAATAAAATCTTTAAAAATAAATAAAATAAATAAAAAAATAAAAATGAAAAATTGATACTATTTATCTGCTCTTCTTCTGTTTCCTCTTCTACCAGACTGTAGGTTCCTTGGAACAGATGAAATACATTGTATTAGTTTTCTATGGATGTGTGAGAAACTACTAAAAAACACAAATGTATTATCTCGGTTTCCATGGATCAGAAATCCAGTACATCGTGGTTGGGTTCTCACCAGGTTGAAATCAAGGTGTTAGCTGAGCATGTCATGTCCTCATCTGGAGACAGCTAAGGCCACTTCCAGTTCTCTCTGCTTGTTGGCAAAATATATCTCTTCATGATTGCAAGACTAAGGTCCCTGCTTTGGTTGGTTGGTTGGTTTGTTTGTGGTTTAAGATTTCTAAGATTAAGATATTTCACTTCCCCAATTTCACTTCCCCATTTGAGTACCTAGGAGCCATGTAAAATTATTGTGACCAAAGCAGAATGCTGAATTTATGTCCACCAATCCTCAAGTCTTATCCAGGCCTCAAAATGATATTATCATTAACTGTTTCTCAAGCCAAAATTTAGGCATCATCTCTGGTTTCTTCCTACCATTATATTTCATATTCAGTACATCTCCAAATCTTGTCAGCTTTACTTATAAAAAATATGCTAAATCTGATACTTAATTGTTTTTCCATTGCTTTCATCCTAGGCCAACTCACATTACTCTGGCGTGTATCACTGCTCTTGCAGCTGAAGTGGTCTCCCTGCTTCCATGCTCTGTCTGCACACCTCCTTTCAGTCTGTTCTCTAGAAAGGACTTTTTTTAACTTTTTTTTTTTTTTTTAAGATTTATTTATTTTTAGAGAGAGAGAGAGAGCACAAGTGGGAGGGACAGAGGGAGAAGAGAGAATGTCAAGCAGACTCCTTGTTCAGTGTAGAGCCAGACATGGGGCTTGATCTCACCACCCTGAAACCAAGAGTTGGCGCTTAACCACTGAGCCACCAAGGCACCCCTAGAAAGGATTTTTTTAAATGGGGATGTGATCATTTCTCTCCAATCTCACCTTCCAACTTTCTTGCCCTATTTTATTACAGTTCAGCCCTAGTGGCTTTCACTTTTTCCCTCAGATACCAGGTGCATTCCTGCTTCAGCACCTCCCATTCCTTTGTTTTTCTTTTTTTAACCATTCTTTTTTCAAGTATAATTAACATATAGTGTTATATTAATTTCAGATATGCAATATAATGAGTCAGCAATCCTATACATTACTCAGTGCTCATCATGATAAACGTACTCTTAACCATCTTCAACTCTTTCACCCACCCACCCCCACCTCCTTTCTAGCAACCACCAGTTTGTTCTCAATATTTAAGAGTCAGGGGGTTTTGTTTTGTTTTTCCCTTTTTTTCTTTGTTCATTTGTTTTGTTTCTTAAATTCCACATATGAGTGAAATCAAAAGTATTTGTTTTTCTCTGACTAAATTATTTCACATAGCATTATATCCTCTAGATCCATCCATGTTGTTGAAAATGGCAAGATTTCATTTGTTTTTATGGATGAGTAATATTCCATTGTGTGTGTATGTATATATGTGTGTATATGCATATATATACACACCACATCTTTTTTTTCTTTTCACATCTCCTTGATCTACTCGTCTATCAAAGGACACTTTGATTGCTTCCATATCCTGGATATTATAAATAATGCTGCAGTTAACCATGGGGTAGGGGATGCACATAGTTTTTCTAATTAGTGTTTTCATTTTTTCTTGGGTAAATGCTCAGTAGTAGAATTACTGAATCATATGGTAATTCTAATTTTAATTTTTTTAGGAACCTCCGTACTGTTTTCCACAGTGCCTGCAGCAGCTTGCTCTCCTACCAATAGTGCACCAGGGTTCATTTTTCTCAAAATTCTCAAAAACACTTGTTATTTCTTGTATTTTTTATTTTAGCCATTCTGACAAGTGAGGGGTGATATTTCATTGTGGTTTTGATGTATATTTCCCTGGTAGTGATGTTGAGCATCTTTTCATGTGTCTGTTTGCCATCTATGTGTCTTCTTTGGAAAAATGTCTATCCATGTCCTCTGTCCATCTGCTAACTGAATTATTTGGGGTATTTTTGGTGTTGAGTTGTGTAAGTTCTTTATATAGTTTGAATATTAACCTCTTATTGCTTATATCATTTGCAATATCTTCTCCCATTCATCAGGTTGTATTTTTGTTTTGTTGATAGTTTCTTCACTATGCAAAAGCTTTTGATTTTGGTGTAGTTGCAATAGTTTAATTTTGTTTTCATTTCCATTGCCAAAGGAGACATATCTAGAAAACTGTTTCGTCAGCTGATAGCAGAGAAATTATGCCTTATGTTTTCTTCTAGGACTTTTATGGTTTCAGATCTCACATTTAGGTTTTAAACCATTTTGAGTTTATTTTTGGTTATGGCGCAAGAGAGTGGTCCAGTTTCATTCTTTTGCATGTAGCTATCCAGTGTTCCCAACACAATTTGTTGAAGAGATGTCTTTTTCCCTTGTAGATTCTTTCCTCCTTTGTTTTAGGTTAATTGACTATAAAAATGCAGTTTCATTTCTGGACTGTCTATTCTGTTCTATTGATCTATGTGTCTATTTTGTGCTAGTACCATATTGTTTTCATTACTACAGTTTGTAGTATATCTTAAAATCTGGGATTGAGATACCTCCCATTCTGTTCTTCTTTTTCAACATTGCCTTTGGCTATCTGGGGTCTTTTGTGCTTGCATACAAATTTTAGGATTATTTGTTCTAGTCTAGTTCTGTGAAAAATGCTGTTGGTATTTTGAGAGGAATTGCATTAAATACCTCCCATTTTGTTCTTCTTTTTCAACATTGCCTTTGGCTATCTGGAGTCTTTTGTGGTTGCATACAAATTTTAGGATCAGTTCTTCTAGTTTTGTGAATAATCCTGTTGGTATTTTGAGAGGGATTGCTTTCGATAGTACGGACATTTTAACAATATTGGTTTTCCTAATCCATGAGCTTAGAGTATCTTTCCATTTGCTTGTGTCATCTTCAGTTTCTTCGATCAGTGTTTTAGAGTTTTCAGAGTACAGGTCTTTCACCTCCTTGGTTAAGTTTATTCCTAGGTATTTTATTATTTTTGGTGCTATTGTAAATGGGATTTTTTTCTTAATTTCTCTTTCTGCTACTTCATTATTAGTGTATAGGAATACAAGAGATTTATGTATACTAATTTTGTATCCTGTGACCTTACTGAGTTCATATATCAGTTCTAGTAATTTTTTAGTAGAGTTTTTAGGGTTTTCTATATAGAGTATCATGTCATCTGCAAATAGTGAAAGTTTTACTTCTTCCTTACCAATTCAGATGCCTTTTTTTTCTTTTTCTTGTCTGATTGCTCTGACTAGCACTTCCACTACTATGTTGAATAAAAGTGGTGAGAGTGGATATCCTTGTCTTGTTCCTGACCTTAGAAGAAAAGCTCTCAGTTTTTCACCATTGAGTATGATATCTGTGGGTTTCTCATAGCTGGCCTTCATTATGTAGAGGTATGATCCCTCTAAACCTACTTTGTTGAGAGTTTTTATCATGAATGGATATTGTACTCTGTCAAATGCTTTTCTGCAAAATCTATAGAACTGATTATACAGTTTTTATCCTCTGTCTTACTGATGTGATGTATCACATTGTTTTGCAAATATTGAACCACATTTTCATCTCTGGAATAAAACCCACTTAATCATGGTGAATGATTTTTTTTTTTTTTTTTTTAAGTATTGTTGCAGTCAGTATTTTGTTGAGGATTTTTGCATCTATGTTCATCACAGATATTGGCTTGTAGTTCTCTCTCTTTTTTTAGTGTCTTTCTCTAGTTTTGGTATCAGGATAATGCTGGCTTCACAGAATGAATTTGGAAGCTTTCCTTTCTCTTCTATTTTTTGGAACAGTTTCAGAAGAATAGGTATTAAATCTTTCTTAAATGTGTGGTAGAGTTCATCTATGAAGCTGTCTGGTACTGTATGTTTGTTCTGGGAGTTTTTTGATTACCAGTTCAATTTGATTGCTAGTAATTGGTCTGTTCAAATTTTCTATTTCTTCCTGATTCAGTTTTGGGAGGTTTTATGTTTCTAGGAATTTATCCATTTCTTCTAGGTTGTCCAATTTGTTGGCATGTAAGTTTTCATAGTATTTCTTATAATCTTTTGTGTTTTTGTGGTGTCGGTTGCAATTTCTCCATTTCTATTTATGATTTTATTTATCCAAGCACTTGCACGCACACTCTCTCACACTCCCTCTCTCCCTCTCTCCCTCTTTGTTGTTGTTGTTGAGGCTGGCTAAATGTTTATCAATTTTGTTGATCTTTTCAAAGAACCAGCTCCTGGTTTCACTGATCTGTGCTCTTAGTTTTTTAGTTTCTATTCCATTTATGTCTGCTTTCGTCTTTATTTCTTTCCTTCTACTGGCTTTTGGCTTTGTTCTTCTTCTAGCTCTTTTATGTGTAAGTGTAGGTTGTTTGAGATTTTTCTTGCTTTTTGAAGTAGGCTTATATTGCTATTATCTTCTCTCTTATGACAGTTTTTTGCTGCATCCAAAGGATTTTGGACCATTGTGTTTTCATTTCGTTTGTCTCTATGTATTTTTTTATTTGCTCTTTGATTTCTTGGTTAACCCATTCATTGAATAGTAGCATGTTATTTGGTCTCCATGTATTTGTGTTCTTTCTGGATTTTTTTTCTTATAATTGATTTCTTTGGTCATACCATTGTGGTCAGAAAAGATGCATGATATGATTTCAGTCTTTTTTGAATTGGTTTTGAGCCTAACATGTGATCTGTTCTGGAAAATGTTCCATGTGCACTTGAAAAAAATGTGTATTCCTCTGTTTTTGGTTGGAATGTTCTGAATATATCTGTTAGATCCATCTGGTCCAATCTGTGATTCAAAGCCACAGTTTCCTTGATTTTCTGTTTGGATGATCTATCGATTGATCTAAGTGGGGTGTTCAAGTCCTCTACTATTATTGTATTACTATCAATTTCCTCCATTATGTCCGTTAATAGTTGCTTTATGTATTTGGGTGCTCTTATGTGGGGGCACAAATATTTACAATTATTATATATTCTTGTTAGTTGTTCCCTTTATAATTATGTCGTGTTCTTTGTCTCTTGTTACAGTCTTTGTTTTAAATTCTATTTTGTTCAATATAAGTATTGTTACCCCAGCTTTCTTTTTGCTTCTATTTACATGATAGATATTTTACCATCCCTTCACTTTCAATCTGCATGTGTCTTTAGGTCTGAAGTGAGTCTCTTATACGCAGCATATAGATGGGTCTTGCTTTCTTTTTTCTTTTTTTTTTTTTTATCCATTCAGTCACCCTATCTCTTTTGATTGGAGCATTTGGTACATTTACATTCAAAGCAACAATTGATAGGATCCATTCCTTTCTTCTCTGTCCCTTTCTTTTCTTGCTCTATTTCCTTGTGGTTTGGTGACTTTTTTAGCGATATGCTTGGATTCCTTTCTCTTTATTTTTTTGCATACTTCTACAGATTTTTATTTGTGGTTACTATTTCCTATGCATATAACAATTTGTGTTAGGATGATGATAACTTAAGTTTGAACAATTCTAAAAGTACTAAATTTTTACTCCCCCACCTACATTTTATGTATATGATATCATACTCTTCATCCTTTTGTGAATTGGTTCATTGAGTTTTATAGGTATAACTGATTTTACTGGCTTTTGGTTTTACCTCTGCAGTGGTGATTATCAGTGATTAACCTACTACTTTTATTATGTTTGTGTATGTGCGGTTTTTTTTCCTTTCTTAATTTTCTTATTCCTGATGATAGCCTTTTCTTTCCACTCAATGAATGACCTTTAATGTTTTTTATAAAGCTGGTTTAGTGGCAATAAATTCCTTTAGCTTTTGTTTGTCTGAGAAACTCTTTATATCTCGTTCTATTCTGAATGATAGCCTTGCTGGATAGAGTATTCTTGGCTGCAGATTTTTTTCCTTTTCAGCACATTGAATACATTGTGCCACTCTCTTATTACTTGCACAGTTTCTGCTGAAAAATTAGCCGATAGCCTTATGGGGTTTCCCTTGTATGCAACTGTTTTCTTTTTTCTTACTGCTTTTAAAATTCTCTGTCACTGCATTTTTCCAGTTTAATTATTTTGTGTCTAAGTGTGGACCTCCTTGGGTTGATTTTGTGGGGGCTCTCTGTGTCTCCTGGATCTGGGTGTCTGTTACCTTCTCCAGTTTAGGGAAGTTTTCAGCTCTTATTTCTTCAAATACATTTCCTTCCCCCTTTTCTCTTGATACTCATTTTGCTGTTCAGCTTGGTTGCTTTCCATTACTCTGTCTTTCTGCCTGCTGATCCATTCTTCTACTTTCTCTAGTCTACACTTTATTCCCTGTAGTGTATTTTTAATTTCAGTTATTGAGTTCTTTATCTATGATTTGTTCTTTTTTTATATTTTCTGTCTCTTTGTTGAAGGTCTCACTGAGTTCCTCCACTCTTTTCTCAAGTCCAGTGAGTATCTTTATGACCATTATTTTGCTCTATCAGACATGTTGTTTATCTCCATTTCATTTAGTTCTTTGCTGTGATTTCTGTCCTGTTTTTTCATTTGGCACAATATCCTCTGTCTCCTCATTTTATCTAACTCTCCGTTTGTTTCTATATATTAGGAAAGTCAGATACAACTCCTGATCTTGAAAGTAGTGGCCTTATGAAGAAGAGGGCCTGGAGTACCCTGGAGTGCAATGTCTCCTTTTCACCAGAATCTGACACTTCAGGCGTGTCTTATGTTGTGTGTGCCCTACTGTTGTGGTTGAGCCACATTTGCCTTCTGTCCAGTTGGCTGCAATGGTCCACTTTGCCTCTCCTGGCAGGGTTTGGTCTCTGTGCTATGAAGGGGACAGTCCGGGGCTGCCTTGGGCTCATAGGTGGTTCAGACCAGATGTTTCCCCTCAGCTTGTTTACTGGAACTGTGGTCACTCTCAACTTCAGGGCACTCTCTCTGCATTGTCCCCTGAAAGGCTTTTGTTGGTTAGTGGGACCTGTAGTCAGACTAGATGTTTGCCCTTAGTCTGTCTATTGGGGTTGCAGTGACCCTAAATGGGGCTCTCTTTGTGCTGCTGCATGTGAGATTTTTGGTGGTGGTCAGGGCTGACAACCAGTCAGATGTCTGCCCCTATCACAGTGCTGGGGCTGCAGTTGAACTGGTGTGTGTGGTTATCATCCCCTCTCCCCATGGTAAGAGTCACTTTGGGGTGGTGCTGACCACTGTTGGGACTGCTTGCGAAATGAGATGCGTTAGGCACTACATTGGAGGGACTGACAGCAAGTAGGGTTGGTTGGATGGGATAGTCTGCAGGAGAATGCAGGGGCGAGGCACATGGTGTTAGCAAGCAAAGCAGCACCCTCATTCTTGACAATACTCATTTGCGTGGTTGGCTCCTTCTTTTTACCAATATTCCAGTTCAAGTTTCACTTGACACTTCTGCTTTTCCTGACTTCCCAAGCTGAAGTTCTTCACTCCTGTCACACCTCTGCCATTCTCTATCACATCACCCATTGTTCTCTGAACTTCTCTTGGTCATGTAATATTTTAGGTACTGCTTTTCTGACTTCCCAAGAGTTAATTTTCCTGACTTACCAAGCTGAAGTTCTCCATTCCTGTCACACCTCTGCTATTCTCTATCACATCACCTGTTGTTCTCTGAACTTCTCTTGGTCATATAATATTTTAGGTACTGTTTTTCTGATTTTAGTTACAACAGTGACTGATACATGATGGGTATGCAATAAAAAAGTGTTGAATAAACTGGTGCCATCATGATAGGATTTGAATAGATTTTAAAGGGTCTTCTGCTTATCATTCATGATAGGCTTGAACTTTCTAACTTTAGACTAACATATGCCTTAACAAACAATAGAGGAATGGGGGTCCTGTCCCCTAGAGCCTGCAGTAAAAATGTGCTAACTGGTGTAGCATATAGCTTTTGTTGTACTATTTCTTTAGAATTGGCTAATTCATAAAACCACCTACTTAATTACTGAAAACCAGAGTGTATGAAGTTTGACAGTCAATTTTGGGACTCATGACAATTTCTGGAGAGTTCTCCAATATATATGACACCCTGGATAAAGCAAACTATACCATATGACATAACCACGTGTCTTCCTGACATAAAAGAGATAATGTGCTTTAGGTGCAAAGGTTTGGGGAGAGATAATAGCAATTATTATAGCCTACTACTTTATGCACATCATTTCATGTCTAAAGCACTATTATTTTTTCTCATTTTGCTGTAGAGAAAATTGAGTCAAAGAAGGGATAGAAGACCTACTCAAGTAGTAGTAATTACAACTAGTAATTAGAGGAGCTGGTGTTTGAATCCAGTAAGTGAAAGTCTGGAGCCAGTCCTTTCAATCAACATACTATACTGTATATGGAAAGAGTAGGAAGTAAAAGTTTTGTTGTTGTTGATGTTGTTGCTTTTCCCTAGAGTAGGTTCCATTAGTATAATGGTATGCTTAATAGGGAGATTCAGTTAAATCAGAATTTCCAAAAATGTGTTCCATAGAACACTAATAACTCTAGACAGTCTGTGAGAAGAAAATATTCTAGAGTAATATCATTTTAAGAAAACCATATAATTATAATACCTTTATCAGGCTGTTGTATATCAGCCTTACAAGAGCTTATCTGGCTCTGAGGCACTCCAAAGTATTGACATAGAACATTCACACATTACTTTTACAATGGAACAACTGCTCCTCTTTTTTTTTTTTTTTTTTTTTTTGCATTACACTTATTGATAACCCAAGAGACAAAACATAATTTTGGGAATCCTTTTTAAGATGAATTTTTAGGACAGTCAAAACACTTGGTAGAACTGGCAGTAGAATATAAAAAATGAGAATGGGAGCAGTTGTACTGTACTTCCATCTAATAATGACTATCAGCAATAGCTGACTGAAAATATTTTAGTCTCCATTTCACTGATGGCTTATTAATGTACAGAGAAACAGATCGACTTGTGGTATGCTCATATGAAGTAAGTCAGCAACACTTAAGAATGCAGATCTCTGTGTGGGTGTGCATATGGGCTGTGAGGAAGGAGAAGCAGGGCAGCTGAGAGGAGAAAAGAAGCTTAGTAACATACATATTTAAAAATCAAGAGGGATGCGATGCTTAATTTTTTTTCCTTGTATTCATTACCTATCTAATCCTTGACTTTGTTACCTTCAATTCTGCTTATTAAAAGGTATTATATATGTGGGTTAGTCAGTGCTGTGGTGTTACTGAACAGCAGGTAAACGGTAACTATAGTTCTTTTATGTAGTAGGACAATTAAAAATGTAATCAGCTTTGAAAACTGGATTGCAAAAAAGAAATACCATGAATAGACATGGATCTAAATAACTGCCTGGCTACCAGACGGTCACTGCACATCTCTAGAATTGGAATAAATTCTTTTTAAAATTTGGAGAAGAGTCAGATTAGAAAAGAGATAATTTTTCTGATTGATCATTGCATACAAAAGGCTTGACTTATGCATTTTGCAACAGAACACAATGTAAAAGCTAAAAAATATACCATAAAATACCATGCAAAAATTTCCATATCACAGCTGTCCAGAGTGAATAACAAGGAGAATATTAGTAATGTCCAGATGCACATAAGTCTACGGGGATGCCTCTTGCCAACAGAAAATGAAAGGAATGACAATGTCAATCACATCCAATAGACTATGTTAATGTTTTTCAAACAGTTCTTTCACACTCAGAAATAGTGCTCATTAATAATGGATAGTACTGTATGAAGGAAAAGGAATGTTGCCTGCAAAACTGATGGTATTCATTGTTCTTTGCTCATCTCCTCTCAACAATGAACTGTATTTCTGCAGGATAATTTTTCTTTTGTCTTTAAAACTGCCAAGATGGTTTTAAAATGTTTAAGCTAATTGATCCCTTTCTTTTCTGAACTAACATTTCATATATGGCATTAATGCAGTGCCCATCTTCACATTTCCCTCTTCATCCCTACCTGTTCCTATTTAAAGTCACCTCCTTTTTAATCGTATTTTTTGACTAGTACTACTGAAATATACGAGAAAGTTCTCGCACTTTCAAAACTATCTTGAAATCTTGCTGGTAAAATCAAGATTGCAGTTTTGGGGTTTTTGTTGTTGCTGTTTTCAATTCTTCTTTTTTCCCTTCTGCCTGGTTGCTCAAGCAGCTGTCAGTCAGGCCTGTGGGTTTGCTGGTATATTTGGAGGTTTCCAGATTATATAATCAAATATAAGAACTAAAAAATGACTGAAATTCAGAAAGGTTACCAATTCCATGGAGATTAATTTCCTAATATACCACTTTCTTCAGGGAAGCACCTAATTATCTCTCTTTGACTAAGAAGCCATTTGGAGTCAATTTTGTATAATGACCTCCATTTTTAACATTTTCAAGCAAATGCTTCTTTGAAATAGCTTTGAATATTAGACCATTATTCTGTTCACATTAAAAGCTACCTTTTAGCAATATATTGGAAAACCCTTGTACAGAAATACAGGATACCACTTAGAGCTATAGAAAAAAAATATGTATAAACTCTAATGATAATGCCTTTCATGTAAAAAATGAATGCTAGATGAAAATGACAATTTATGTTAAGATATATAGCAATAAAAAGAGAAATTCTGTCTTTGGACATAGATCAATTGCCAGTTAGTTGACAAATTCAGGTTTTTCCATCTCTGTAATTACAGGAGTGATTTCCTGTCTATTGGGATTCATTTGTCTCAAAAAAATGATGTCTTATCAAGGGATGAAAGAAGTGCAGAAATGTTTAGTTATCCCAGATCCAAATAAGCAAAGAACTCTATATGATAGACAAAATAATTACCCAACCACTCACCTCTGCCAAAGTTGTTGAAGTCCAAATTCCCACCAGTGATTATATTATGTTATAGAACAAAGGTAAATTAAAGTTGTAGATGGAATAAAAGTTGTTAATCAGTTGCCCTTTATATAAGTAAATTATCCTGGATTATCTGAATGGGTCCAATGTAATCACAGGTCCTTAAAAGCAGAGGAGGGAGGTAGAAGAGAAAGAGTGATGCTGTCAAGAGGACTCCACCCCCCATTGCTGGCTTTGAAGATGAAAGAAGGGGTCCATGGTGCTAAGAAATGCAGGAGCCTCTAGAAGCTAGAAAAGGCAAGGAAATAGATTCTCCCCTGGAGCCTCCAGAAAGCAACTGATTTCTGCTGTTACTTTAATTTTAGCCCAGTGAGAGATGTGTTGTACTTCTACAATCTCCAGAACTGTAAAGTAATAAATTTGTGCCGTTTTAAGTCACTAAGTTTGTAGTAATTTTTACCACAGCCATACAAAACTAATACATCATATACCTAGATTTCGGGGCATGGTCACACTTGTCTTTGCCCTTTAAAATTAAACAAGTTACAAACCATAAAAAAAGACTTCCAGATTTCCATTCAAAATGTCTGACCTCAGCAATTTAAACTGAGGAAAAGGAAAAGAGGTAAAAAAGAATAGGAGGGCGCCTGGGTAGCTCAGTTGGTTAAGCGACTGCCTTCGGCTCAGGTCATGATCCTGGAGTCCCGGGATCGAGTCCCCCATCGGGCTCCCTGCTCAGCAGGAAGTTTGCTTCTCCCTCTGGCCCTCCCCCTTCTCATGCTCTCTCTATCTCATTCTCTCTCTCAAATAAATAAATAAAATCTTAAAAAAAAAAAAAAAAAGAATAGGAAAGTACTTACTTCACTGATGATTCTGTGACCTGCCTCAGGATCTCTGGATCTGGTAGGTATTTAAAACTGACTCATGGATATTTCCATGTGTTCTTTGGTGTCTAACCTGCTGAGTATTGTGATGGGTACTCCCTGTATCTCAGAGTTCACCTAGAGAAAAAGATCCAGTAGGAGATACATAGATATATAGATTATTACAAGAAATTGGCTTATCTAGTAGTGGTGGCTGACTAAACAAGTCTGAAGTTCACCGAGCCAGCAATCAAGAAGGAAAGATCACAAGCAGATTGAAACACCATGAACAAGGACCTAAGCATGTTGCCCACTAATTACTCACTCGTTTTCTGTCTCAGGGAAGGCTTATGTCCTTTTTTCATAGGACTAATAACTGATTAAGTCAGGTCTACCCAAAATAATCTACTAAATTAAAGTCAGCTGATTAGAAACATCAATTACATTTGCAAAATCCCTTCAGAGCAGCACTTAGATTTGAGTTTGATTGAGTAACTGGGAGAAAGTGTGTGTGTGCACATGCATGCATGCACACGCACATGCCTATGCTAGGAAATGACTTGCTTTCCTTACTTCTTCAAACTGCAAGAGAATATATTTTGAATTATCCTTCCTTACCTATCGGGACACATACTGAAAAGGAATTTTAGCCTCAGGAAACTGATACACCGCGAAGTCATTATAAAGCCTCAATTTGAGATGTGCTCTTCCTCTCTGCCTTGCCACTTTACATCTTCCCTTAGCTTCTGTATTTATGAGAATACAGCCTCTTACTACCAAGTATATTTTTCATCTTTCTGAGTACCAAAAATATCATGGATATCATGAATCTCAAGGACAACATGTGGTCGGAGATGGTGGCGAGTATATTGTACATAGTTCTTAGTAATGAACAAAACAGAAAATGTTTAACATTTCATTTGCAGTGGGAGCCTATATCTTACCTCTCTCAATTTATTCCTTGCTTCTTTCCTTTCTCACTGACCTTGTTAACTGCCAAACTGAAAGCACTTGTCTGTTTTCTACCTGATGGGGAGGACTTTGCCCACTCTAATGGCCAGGCCTAGGATGCTACCTGGAGAGTCTCACAAGACTTTACCACATCCATGTTGGTTACTCTTTATGGCTTCACACTACTTCATTTGTATTCCTAGAGCTAATTATTATATTAAATTTCATTATATGTTTGTTTGCTTACTTCATTGTTTTTTGCTCTCCCACTTGAATTAGAAACACCTTGAAAGCAAAAGCTGTCTGTTTTTGGTTCAACCTATATCTAGCAACCAGAACTGTACCTAGCATTGTCAAAATATGGTTCATTCTGAGGTTTCGCTTGAATGAACGAGTGATTGAAAGTTCTCATACATTAGGAAAAGTGCTAGGCATTTAGATATCTTAGTATGAAATAGGTAACTTCAAATTTTTCAGTGAATAATATTCCACTAATGCTCGTAAGTTAACCAAAGCCACTTCTTTTATATAAAAAAGATAATATTCATAGTTAAGTATATTTTGAAAAGTTTTTGAGTATATAGTGATTACTTATTATTGGGAATTTTCAATATGCTAAATGTTGACTAAGAGATGGACAAATTTACGAGCCCAAGTTGTACTATAGTTCTACCACTTCTCAGTCATGTGACTTTGAACAAAGTACGCCTCAGATTTTCCATCTTCCTAGTGGAGATAATATTGGACATGCAGATTTTAATGAGGATCGCATGAGCTGTACACATAGTAAATCTTCAATAAATGCTATATACCTATGCATTTCTCATTAGTTGTAATACACATTTCACTCTTTCATTATCCCATAGAAGTTACATATAATCTCATTAAGCAATCACTATTTAGCACTGGCCATTGATAAAATATAAATAGCAGTATCCTCTTATTGCATTGTTTAATTTTAAAAGATACGTCTATTTTTTTTTTATTAAAACATGTTTGGGGTGTCATCATAATCACAGGATGACTAAGTGAAAGTAATGTAAAAAAAATAGAAAGAAAGAAACGTTGCTGCCAAATGCTAAGAATATGAAGCTAACTAGATATTCCCCTGGGGTCCATATGTCCCATATCATGATACTCCAAGGTTATACCTATTATTACGGTATAAGTCATAGCATCTCCTTTAATTCTCAAAAGTACCTTGATTTGGCTAATAAGTTATATCATTGACCTAAATTGAAATAAACAACGTGAAGGATGAAAAGAGAATTAACTACAGATGTTTCAGAGATCAAAAAGATTAAAAAAAGGTATTTTCAGCAATTACACACAGTGTATTCGAGCACTTACATGAGCTAAACTTATTTAAAAGGAACATTAAAATTGAAAACTATATGTACATAACATATATATACACACACACATATAAAACTACATATATATTACCTATAACTATATATACAACTGTATATGTATGTATATAACCTGAGAAATCTTAAAATCATCAGAAGAGTTGAATGTATTAAATATCTCCCCACAAAGAAAACATCTGACTGAGATGGTAACATCCAAAGAATAAATAATCCAATTTTAACATAACCCTTGTGGAGAGAGGATAAAAAAGAATAGCTTCGCAATCTTTATGAGGTAAACATAATTTTAATAACATTAAATATTGATAATACTAAAGAAAGAGAGAGAAACTAAAAAAATAATCTTAGTCTAGAACATAGGTGTAGACTCCTAAACAAAATACTGGCAAAGAAAATATAAATATTTTCCTTCATATAAATCCAAAATGGTGATCCGTTGGACACATATAACACATAACATCCTCCAAAATAGAAAGCACATTCTGTTCAAGACCAAAGTGTTTATCTCCAGTCTAAGTCTTCCCCTAAAGGTCCACACATTGACCTCTTTACTAGAGAGTTCCAATTAAATAAATCCATTGCCAAACCAAATTCAAAATTTCCAAAACTGCATTTATAGCTATTTAATACATCTTTCTCACATCCTCTTTTGTTCTACTTTAACCAGTTCACTGAGCAAGAACTCTTGGAGTCATCCTAAACTACTTCTGTCCCTTGCCCAGGGGCTTTCACTTGGTCACTGTGTCCTGCCAGTTCTATTGTCAACATAACTCTAAGAGCAGCCCTCCCTTTCCCATCTGCATTGGTAACACCTTAATGAGGCCCTGGTTGTTACCATTTAGACTACTGCAGCAGCCTTCAATATCATAATTTTCTTACCCATTCTTCCCATTCTTGCAACTCCTGCAGATTGATGTGTTTAATATATTTACCTGATCATCAGTCTCCACTTAAAACCCTTTTGTGGTTTTGTATCCCCTTTAGAATAAAATCTAACCTTAACATAACATAGAGAAGTTTCTGGCCTCTGCCTTCTTGACATATTGCCATATTTCTCTACACTATGCTCTCTCTATACTAAGTTACCTGCAGCACCTGAAAACCAATATATTAATTTATGCTTCTTTGCATTTGCAAGTGCTCCTTATTTTGCTCATAGTATTATTTTTTCCCTTCTTAAATGGTTAATCCATCATTTCTTTAGAGACCAATCACAAGATTCATCTACTCTGGGATACTTTCCAATTAATTATTTTTTATTCTTCTCAGGACTACCCCCAACCCCATTTCCGTTCCTACTGTACTTATCACTTTATACCTTAGGTTTTTTGTTTGTTTACCTTTTTTTCCTATCTAGACTGCAAGCTCCTTGAAAGAAGGAATCAGTGAAGGAATCAGCACCCAGTGAAGATCTAAATAAGTGAACATGAATATAAAGAAGTAAAATATGAAAGCATATGCATTAGTATCCATATGTACACTTACATTTTTGAAAGTGATTCTTTCTGTTTTGACTAAATATGAGGTTTTTTTTTTCTTTCAGTATCATTCTTAGTTTATATTTTAAGGAATAATGTGTACATGTGCAATTTTTAAGGTGGACAAATAATATGGAAATCCACTGTGGAATGAGTTAAAGTATGTTTGGACTTCTTGTGTTCCTTTTTGGGTTTCTAAAAAAACTTAATATTAATTTTGAACACTTGAAAGAAAAAGAAACAGAATAATCAGTAGAAACTACACCACTTTTTGGCATGTGGTATGCATTTGCTGAAGCAGAAGCCTGCCATATGCCATACGTGATATGCCACCCAACTTTGCCATCATGTCAGTGAATGCATTGTATCCTGCAGCCAAGCCACATGGGCATGACATGCCTTCCACTTCAGCATTTCTACGAACATTTTCCCACTTAATTCTGTCACACATGGTATCTATAATCTGTTAGGAGGAGTTCTGCCCATTTTGTCACCTTTAACATCTGAGAGCTCTTATGATGGCGCCAAATTGATTGTTCTTCTGATTTGAGTCAGATGTGAGTCATTCTGGGTAAAATTTCTAAAAAGGGTTTCCAGTAGTCACTTTTCCATAAAAATTGAAACAAGAATGGGTACTGGCACATATAAGAAATAACTTGGAGTATAGTTAATTGCATATGTGATTTTTTTTTTTTTACTCACACATTCATTCATTGAACAAATATTTATTGAGCTTCATGATGTGCCAAGCACTGTGCTATATGCTGAGGAAGGAAAAAAAAAGAAAAAGAGAAATGATACTAAACCAGGATCTTCCTCTTCCTCCTCAAGAAACTGGGGGGAAATGAAAAAAAAAAGTTTTCATTTCATTTAATTCATTTTATCTTGTTGTTTTAAAATAATTCTATTTCAAATTTTTATCCACTGAAACTTTCTTCTTGCCATTTTGAAAAAAATAAAAAAAAATCCAGCCTATGGATAGAGCTATTTTTTTTAAGGCAGAAGGCAATATATAACAATTCAGAAGTATAGAGAAGAATCAGAAAAATTCTATATATAAATAAAGCAACAAAAACTATGTATACATTTTTACAGGTATATTTTCAGTAAAAATCATTTTGAGGTTTTGGCAGAAAAGATGACATGAAAAACATTTCTTTACAGGTCTTCCATTATTTAATTTGGAACAAAAGAGAGATTTTTTTTTTACCTTTTTTCTTAAATATATATTTTGGTGGTTATATTAAGAAAAAGGCCATCCTCAGGGTGCCTTGGTGGCTCAGTCGGTTAAGCATCTATCTTCAGCTCAGGTCATGATCCCAGGGTCCTGAGATCAAGCCCTGCATTGGTTTCTCTGCTCAGTGGGGACCCTGCTTCTCCCTCTCCAGCTCCCCCAGCTTGTGTGTTCTCTCTCTCTCTCTTCTATCTCTCTCTGTGTCAAATAAATAAATAAAATCTTAAAAAAAAAAGAAAAGGGCTGTCCTCAAAATAAATGTCAAAGTAATACTTAAGACATTTACCCTTTTGAAATATTACACTTGGTGAGAAAATGAACAGATTGAAATAATGGAATAGGTAAATTTCAAAGCTAGTTTTTAAATCAAAGATGGGAATGTTTGTGGAATATCAAAACCAGTATTTATGAATGGAAAGGACTAATTTTTATCACAGAGTTTGACATTTGCAGAGCAATCTGATTTGACTTTTTATTTTTTTAATTTAAATTTTTTACTTTTTAAATTTTTTTAGAATTTGATAATATTTTTATTTAAATTCAATTAATTAACATATAGTGTTATTATTAGTTTCAGAGGTAGAGTTCAGTGATTCATCAGTCTTATATAATACCCAGTGCTCATTACATCACATGCCCTCCTTAATGTACATCACCCAGTTACCCCATCCCCGCACCACCTTCCCCTCCAGCAACCCTCAATTTGTTTCCTATGATTAAGAGTCTCTTATGAATTGTCTCCCTCTCTGATTTCATCTTGTTTTATTTTTCCCTATCTTCCCCTATGATCTTCTGTTTTGTTTCTTAAATTCCACATATCAGCCAGATCATATGATACTTGGCTTTCTCTGATGGACTTATTTTGCTTAGCATAATACCCTCTAGTTTCATCCACGTCGTTGTAAATGGCAAGATTTCTTTTTTTTTTTTTTTTTGGTGGCTGAGTAATATCCCATTGTGTGTGTGTGTGTGTGTGTGTGTGTGTATATATATATATATATATATATATATATATATATATATATACCACCTCTTCTTTATCCATTCATCTGTGGATGGACATCTGGGCTCTTTCCACAGTTTGGCTATTGTGGACATTGCTGCTATAAATATTTGGGTGCAGGTGTCCTTTGGATTACTACATTTGTATCTTTGGGGTAAATACCCAGTTTTGCAATTGCTGGGTCATAAGGTAGCTCTATTTTCAGCTTTTTGAGGAACCTCCATACTGTTTTCCAGAATGACTGCACCAGCTTGCATTCCCACCAACAGCATGAGAGGGTTCTCTGCATCCTTGCCAACATCAGTCATTTCCTGACGTTAATTTTAGCCATTCTGACCAGTGTGAGGTGGTATTTCATTGTGGTTTTGATTTGTATTTCCTGATGCTGAGTTATGCTGAACATTTTTTCATGTGTCTGTTGGCCATTTGTATGTCTTCTTTGAATAAATGTCTGTTCATGTCTTCTGCCCAATTCTTGATTGGATTGTTTGTTCTTTGTGTGTTGAGTTTCATACGTTCTTTATAGATTTTGGATGTCAATATTCAGTGTGCTGATCTTCATGCTTTTTTCCCTTCCTTTTGTCAATACTTTATCTGATATGTCATTTGCAAATATCTTCTCTCATTCTGTCAGTTGTCTTTCGGTTTTGTCGACAGAATTGAATTTTTAAACATAAGAACTCTGTTTACTGTTCCATATATATTCCTATAAACATTTATTCAATTTAGACCATGTGGCATTTATTAAACTCTGTTAGCATGTTTCATCATAATGAGAATTGGACTGCATAAAACTGAAGGTAGATTTCTGGTTTGAGTGTTTATTTTTCCCATCATAAATATTAATAAGCCTGATTATATAATTTTGTATCTATCTTCCAGAGGTATAATGTACATAAAAATATCGGACAGTCTATTGCCCATTAATAAGGCTCCTGATTTTTAGCTAACATAACATTAAAACCATAGCATAGAGATAAAAAATCAGAAAAGGATGGACCTTCCTGGATTAATTTTAAAATAAGAAAGCTATTGAATTCAACAAGAGATAAGAAAATAAATGTTAGGATTTTAAGAACATTGTTAATATTTTATACAAAAAGCAAATTGTCCAATACCATTTTGATAAAAACAAAATATTCTCTAGAATCTCAAAATTCTAAAAAAACTTATTGTTTACATAAATACTTGTATTAAGAGACAACTCTATCACCAAAATGTATACTTTCTACCTGTTCCTAGTGGTCTGGGTCAATTTTATGCATGACACCAGTAGCACAATAATTGAATAAATAATAATATAGGAGCAACAGTGAGTTTAAAGTAGCCACAGACACAGGAAGTACTTGAATCTAATAAAAAGCATTAAAAGGTGTATCATTGGGTGAAAAAGCAATTTGTAATGGCCATAGCCGTGGGACTGGCTAAATCAGACCTCTGCCACAGACCTTCATCAGTGGCCACAACTCAATGAGTTTCCATTTCTTCTTATAAAGAACAGAATAAACATACATAAACTCATTCTTGTTGATGACTGTCTTCCTTCAGGAATGTCATTTGTATTTCATGTATCTCTACAAACATTTTGGCAGTGCCTGAATAAACTGATGTAATGAAGAACATTGGCTTGAGAATTGTGAGACTTGGATCCTTGGTATTAAATAAATCTAGGATCTCGAAAAAATTAGCTTCTTGGAATTTTCTGTTTGGCAGCAGGAGGAAACTTAATAGATGACCTCTAAGGTACTCTATAATTCTAACATTTATAACTATATCAGTGATCAGAAAGTGCTTTGTGGTAGTATAGTTTTGTTAATATTTATAATAGTGTTAGATTCATGCATATAGACACAGCTGAAACCTAAGTATTTAGAGCCTCACTGTCAATATTCAGTGTGCTGATCTTCATGCTTTTTTCCCTTCCTTTTGTCAATACTTCCCTTTCTCCTTCCTCCCTTCCTTCCAATTTCCATAGAGTAGAGGAACATGTAGAAATTTTATTTTTTGTTCTTTTATATCTGTGTGTGTGTTTATATATATGTGAAGGGACTGACCACAGAAATTTTCATCAACCTCCCCAGTGATGATGTTGGAATATTTCAGCCCCATATTAAATTCCTTCCATTAGTTTTCTGATTTATGAGAAGTTCCTTCTATCCCACACATTCTCCATTCTATGAGTTTCCTATTCTCATCCACAGAACACCTAGATACACGTGAAATATTTTCTTCTATTATTGCCTAAATTTTAAATCAGATACTTTCTGCTCGTTGGGTATAAAACACCCCTCACATTATACAAAGAAAAAAGAAAGAAAAGGAAAGAAAACTTTTGGTGATACTAGGGAGCTTAAACAATTGACACTGTAATTATTTTTTTCTACCATACCAGAGGTAAAATTATTGATTTGAAGAGGTACCTATTTTTGGAAGCTGATCAGTAAGTAATACTAGATTTCTGTGTGGGATATGAAAGAAATGGCATGTCTTAGGCCTTAGCTAATTTACTGGGGTAAGTATTTACTAATCACATGTTTAATATTTTAGTTAATATATTGAATTCCTTTCTTGAACCTGGCAATCTATTTTCTGTAAGTATATTTCAATTTTGAGAGAGGAAAATAGGAATATGTTTTCCTAATGTGTCTTCATATCTGCTTCCTTCCTTTCCTCTCCTATAAACCCATTCCTATCTTTTTTAAGGTAAATATTTACACAGTATCAAGAATCCTCTTTCTAGATGACCACACTCACCTGACGTCATAGTGAAAAGTATCAAAAAGACAAGAATTTATTATTGAGAGGTATCAGATGGGTTTGAAGTTGGAGAGCAGTGAAAGACATCTAAAAATCTTTAGTGGATTCCATTCATATGGTTGTTAAAGTCATATTAAGATCCACCTATGCTGCCATGCAGCCTATTTACTCTCCATGAATTTCTTTTTCTTTTTTTTAAATGTGAATTTGACCATCAGCCAGGATACTTTCTGCAGAAAACAATTAGTCAGAGATGAGTGCTATCATGGTTTATTTTAAATCTTTTGTAAAGTGACATCAAACAAACAAATGAGTTAACGTTACATATTAACTCCTAAATTTTGGTCAGTCCTTTAAATTTCTTTAGACTCTAGTGTTTCTCACTGCTTGTTAAGGGATACTAGGTTAGCAGTGGTTTGTTTATTCTTCAAGTGAGGCTGCAAGATAAATATGAAAAAGAAATAGACCTAAAAGGAAAAGAAAGAAAATTTTAAAATTTATCAACTCCCATTCTCAAATTGTCATAGATATTGCCTTGCAAATTTATGTTTTCCACTACCAAAGAATAATATCTGCTTTATCTTTGACAAAAATCCTCATAATTTGCCTGTTCAAAATCATTTGTTAGTGGATCCCTGGTTTAGTTCTAAAAAAGAAGATGGAATTTCCACAAGCTTATATATTATATATGCAAAACATATAAATACATATACACACATATATACATAAGCATATATGTATGTATTTTATTATTTGTAGGCATTCAGAGTTTATTTTTCTTTATTGTAATGTAAAATAAACCTGACATATAAATTGAAATATACCCAAAAACCCTTCCTTCAATTTTTTTTATTATGTTATGTTAATCACCATACATTACATTATTAGTTTTTGATGTAGTGTTCCATGATTCATTATTTGCGTCTAACACCCAGTGTTCCATACAGTACGTGCCCCCTTTAATACCCATCACCAGGCTAACCCATCCCCCCACCCTTCTCCCCTCTAGAACCCTCAGTTTGTTTCTCAGAGTCCATAGTCTCTCATGGTTTGTCTCCCCCTTCAATTTCCCCGCCTTCATTTTTCCCTTCCTGCTATCTTCTTCTTCTTTTTTTTTTTTAACATATAATGTATTATTTGTTTCAGGGGTACAGGTCTGTGATTCAACAGTCTTACACAATTCACAGTGCTCACCTTCAATTTTTTTTTTTAAGTTTATTTTTTTAGTAGTCTCCACATCCAATGTGGGGCTCAAACTCATGACCCTGAGACCAAGAGTCACATGTTCTTCTGACTAAGGCAGCCAGTCACCCCCCCTTCAATGTTATATAAAGAAAAAAATACAGATTTTAATGTAGTTTAACCACATAATACTGCTGGATTGATCAATGTATGTTATTAACTACTTTAAGATTTCTTTTAATATATTAGATTTAGAATTACCTTTTTGTTAAGGAATTGGTGTCTGCATCTTCAAAAATCATAATTAACTTTGTTCAGAAGGAAAAAGAATAAAATTATATAGAAAGACTATTTTTATTGATGTGTTATTAGATTGAATTGTAACTCAAAACTTGTGAGATAAACATTTTCTGATAGGTTAATAGTTTTTATCCCACATAAGAGAATTGATTAACCAATGATTTTAATCATTGTAAATGTTACAGCTGTTATTATAGCCCTTTAATTTATGGTTTAAAAAAATCAATTTAAGATTTCATTTTATACAAACAAAAATATAAATAATTCAGTGGGGTCAGTCCAATGTATTGTGTTGTTTCTTAAGAAATAACTGTCATAATGACATGAGTGAAAATGGCAGAGTGAGTTCTCTTGGAAATTCTATTGTAAAAGTAATAAGAACACTGGCAAAAATGGTCAGAATTAATCTTTTAGAACTCTTCAAATTAACCAGACTTTCACCAATCAAGGGAATGTTTATTCCAGGAAAAAAAAAAAAGCTGAACCTCATTAAGAAAAAAGAGCTTTATGGCTTTTTTTTTTTAGATTTTATTTTTCTTTTAGCGAGAGAGAGCGCGCAAGTAGAGGGAGGGAGAGGGACAAGCAGACTCCACACTGAACACAGAGCCTGACACGGGGCTCAATCTCAGGGCCCTGAGACCCTGAAATCATGACCTGAGCCAAAATCAAGAGTCCGACAGTTAACCAACTGAGCCACCCAGGTACCCCACATTTTTAACACGGTTTATGGCATTTTAACATAATTTAATCCAATCCTCCTCTTCTCAGCTTTCAGTAGCCTTTGAAATCTACAACACAATGACAGTGAAAATCACAATCTGGCAGAAATGGAAAGAGGCAGCATGGGATTAGAGTACCTTCAAAGCCCCATTCTCAGGGAATTGTCATTATTTGACTTACCTGTGGTTCTCAGGGAGACCCCATTTAAAAGGCAATATTTATTGGATCTGACTCTGAGCTTGCTCAGTCCAAGCAGTCTTGTGGGACATTTGTCAAAAACAATCAGAGGCAATTGTTGAATTTTTGAACAGCTGTTGAATTGCCCAAAGTAGTGGATAGTAGTTGGGGACAACAATAAGCCAACCAAAAAACTTAAAAGAAAAAGCTGGGAAATGAGATATCCATAGGGGGCTTTAAAAGTTACAACATATTCTGAGTAATCTAGAAGGCCATATACATATGTAGGGTGCACATGCCAAGAGTGTTATGCATTCTCAGGAAAAATATAACAGCCTCTAAAGTCTCAACTCTGGCTAACTTTGAGGCTCTGTTCAAGAAGATGTAAAGACTAAGGTGTAGTTGTAAACTACCTGGCTGAGTGTTGGAAGCATGATTCAATATGCACACGGAGCCTCTTGGTAGAGATTAGGAGACTTATTAATTCCAGGCATCTAAAGAAATCTCTGTCCAGTCATCAGCTGACTACTTAGTTAATCAAGCAGAGACTTCAGTGGCCACAAACACACAAAATATTCATACAGACTCAGTTGAGAATAGTCAATAAATAAGCAAACAGCAACAAACCAAGGAGGATGGAGGGAGAACCAGATTGCCAGAGTTGTCATACTGTATAACTTAAAATATCCTTTTTTTTCACCAAAAAAGTATAAATTACAAAAAAAAAAAAAAAGTTTCCTTTACAGGAAAAAAGGCAGTTGATAGACACTGTTTTTTGAAGAAGCCCAGATAAAACTTTAAGCCAGTTATTTTAAATATGTTCAAAGAAACACAGGAAGCCATGAAAGGAAAGTATGAGAATAATGTCTCACCCATCACATAAAGAATATAGAAATATATATATATATATATACCAAATAGAAATACTGGAGGTGAAAGTCTAATAATTTAAATGAAAAATTTACTGGAGAGTCTGAACAGCAGATTTGAGCTGACAAAATAAAGAAATTCAGCAAACTTGGAGATAGGTAAATTGAGATTTTATGGTTCAGGGAAATGTTGGGGAAAAGAATAAAGAATAAGTCAACAGTCTCAGACATCCATGGGACATCATCAAGCATACCAAAAGTACATAATTGGATTCCCAGAATGAAAAGAGACTGAGAAAAGAGCAGAAAAAATATTTGAAGAAATGAAGGCTGAAAACTTGACAAATTCAACAGAACACACTAAATAGCCAATAAGGAAAATAAACTCCAATTAGAATAAATTAAAAAAGATTTGGGGCGCCTGGGTGGCTCAGTCATTAAGCATCTGCCTTCGGCTCACGTCATGATCCAGGGTCCTGGGTTTGAGCCCTGCATCGGGCTCCCTGCTCCGCGGGAGGCCTGCTTCTCCCTCTCCCACTCCCCCTGCTTGTGTTCCCTCTCTCGTTGTGTCTCCCTCTGTCAAATAAATAAATAAAATCTTTAAAAAAAAATTTAAAAAGATTCACACTAGACAATCATTAGCAAACAGTTGAAAGACAAAGAATATTTTAAAAGCAGCAAGAAGAAAGCTTTCATCTAGTGGAGGGAATACTCAAGATTGAGCTACTTTCTTCTCATCAGAACCATGGAGGCCAGAAAGCAGTAGGATGACATATTCAAAGTGCTAAAAGAAAAAAACAAGCAAACAAAACAAAACAAAAAAAAAAAGTGGTGAAAGGAAAAGATTGTCAACTAAGAATTCTGTATCAGTAAAACTATCCTTCAAAAATGAAGGGGGAATCAGAGTGCCTGGGTGGCTCAGTCAGTTGAGTGTCAGACATGATTTCAATTTGGGCTCAGGCCATAATCTCAAGGTCTTAGGATCCAACACTGTGTTGGGCTCCATGTTCAGCAGGGAGTCTGCTCTCCCTCCCCCTCTTCCCTTTCCTCTGCTCGTGCTCTCTCTCTCTCTTTCTCCCCCTCTCAAATATATAAATCTTTTTAAAAAGTGAAGGAGGAATCAGATATTCCCAGATAACCAAAAACAGAGTCATCACCAGACATGCCCTACAAGAAATATGAAAAACATCCTTTAGGCTGAAAGGGAATAACATTAGAAAGTAACTTCCACAGGAAGAAATAAAGAGCACTGGTAACTACATAGATTAAAATAAAATACAATATATAATTGTATTTTATACATATTAATATACATACAATACAATATGTATTTTATACATATAAATATAAATGTAATTTTTGTTTGAAACTTTTTGTCTCCTATCCTATTTAAAAGACAACTGAATAAACAATTATTTGTGTTGATGAGCATAAAATGAATTAAGATATAATTTGTATGAGAAGACAATACAATGGGTAAGTGAAAGAGCTATATAAGAGCAAAGTTTTGTATACTGTTGTATTTAGGGTAGTATTACTGCATACTAGTTAGTTAAAAGTTAAAATATTGCCATCCACAGGTAATCCCTAAGAAAATTGCTAAAAAAGAAACAATAAGGGAATTTGACAGAAACTGTAGAAAATATCTATTCAATACAAAAGCAATTCGTACTGGAAGAATAAAGGAATGAAAAGGCATAAGACTTACTGGGGGGAAAAAATAGCCAAAATAGTGAAAATAAATTAAATAGAGACTAGAAAAGTAATAGAAAAAATCAACAAAAGCAAAAGTTGTTTCTTTAAAAAGAGCAACAAAATTGATAAATTATTATGTAGACTGACCGAAGGAGGTACAAGATGATTCAATTTATTAGAATTGGGAATGAAACAGAAGAAATCACTACCAAACTTACAGAAATAAAAGGTGTTTTAAGGGAATACTATGAACAGTTGTATGACAACAAATTAAATTTAAAAAATGAAATGGACAAGCTTCTAGAAATACATAAACTGATGAAACTGACTCAAGAAATAGAAAATCTGATTAGACTTATAACAGGCTGAAGAAATTAGTAATCAAAACAATTTTCCACAAAGAAAACACCAAAACCAGATGACTTTATTGATGAAATCTACCAAATATATGAGAAGAATTAGCATCACTTCTTCCCAAACTCTGCCAAAAAATAGAAGAGGAAACACTTACAAATTCATTCTGCGGCCTTTATTAACCTGGTGACAAAACCAGACAATGATATCACAAGAAAGAAAGCTACAAACCAATATCACTTATGAGTGTAGAAGTAGAAATTCTCAATAAAAACTAGCAAGCTGAATCCAGCAAAATATAGAAAGGGGTATACACCAGGAACAAACTAGATATATATACCAGGAATGGAAGGTCTGTCTCAAAATACAGAAATCAATCAATGGTATACACTTATTAACAGAATAAAGAATAACCACATGATCAATAAGTGCAAAAAAAGTATTTAACAAAATTCAATACCCCTTCTTAATAAAAAATATTACATAAACTATAAACACAAAGGAACTTAACCTATAAAGGACATCTGCAAACAAACCACAACTAACTTAATAGTGAAAAATGGAAGCCTTTTTGACTAAGATTAGGAAGAAGACAAGGCTGTCCCCTCTCACCACTAATATTAAACATTTTACTGGAAATTCTAGCCAGGGTAATTAAGAAAAAGTAATAAAAGGCATAATGTATCCCTGTTTGCAAATTCCATGATCTTCAATGTACAGAAAATCTTAAGGACTTCACAAAAAAACTATTAGAGCTAATAAAGGTTGCAGGATACTAGATCAATATACAAAAAAAAGTATTTGTATACACTAGAAATTAACAATACAAAAATGAAATTATGAAGACTGTTCCCACAATAACATGAAATGGAATGAAATGCTTAGGAATAAAGTCAACAAAACAAGTATAAGACATGTACACTGAAAACCGCATCACTGAAATAAATTTAGATCTAAGTGAGTGGAAAGATATCCTTTGTGTAATATCTCCCAAATTAATCTATATAGATTCAACACAATCCTAATCAAAATCCCAACTGCCTTAAAATAGTCTTTTAAAAGACTATTTTGGTGTCAAAAAAACTGGATATCTACATGCAAAAAATGAAGATGGACTTGATCTCACACCAGATGAAAAATGAACTCAAACTAGATCAAATATCTAGATGTCAGAGATGTCAAAACTCAGAAGAAGCCATAGACCTTGGATACTAAAGTATAACCAACCAAAGCAAAAATAGATAAATTGGACTTCATCAAAATTATTATTGTTATTATTATTATTTGCTTCAGAGAACACTATCAAGAGAGTGAAAAGACAGCTCAAAATAGGAAATATTTTCCAATCAGGGCTTTGTATCCAGAATATATATTTCTGTATATACTGCAACAATAAAAACAAAAATCAACCAATTAAAAATGGGCAAAGGATTTGAATAGACATTTCTCCAAAAAAAGATACATAAATGTCTAATAAATATGTGGAAAGATGCTCAACTTGTTTAGCCAGTAGAGAATTGCAAATTAAAACCACAGTAAGATAAAAATTCCATGCCCATTAGACTGGCTGTAATAAAAAAGACAATAATTGGTGTTAAGGAGGATGTGGAAAAATTAGAAAATTCATACATTGCTGGTGGGATGGCAAATGAAGCAGTCGCTTTGGAAAACTGTTTGGCATTTCCTTAAAAATTGAACGTAGAGTTACCAAGTGACCCAGTATTCAACTCTTAGGCATATACTCAAGAGAATTGACAACATTTGTCCACACAATAACTTATACACAAATGTTTAGAGCAGCATAAATTCCTAAAAGCCAAACTCTAGTAACAATCCACATATCCATCAGCAGATGAATGGATAAACAAAATATGGTATATCCATATAATGGAATATTATTCAGCCATAATATAAGAATGACAGAGTGTATTATGCTAAGGGAAATAAATCAGAGAGAGACAAATACCATATTGATCTCACTCATATGTAGAATTTAAGAAAGAAAACAGATGAACATATGGGAAGGAGGGGAAGGGAGAGAGAGAAACAAACCATAAGAGACTTTTTTTTTTTTTTTTTTTTTTTTTTGGAGAGAGAACAGGAGCACGTTTGGGGTGGGGGGAGAGGGCGAGAAAGAATTGTAAGCCGCTCCACACTCAGTGCCGAGCCTGATGCGGGGCTCACTCTCATGACCCTGAGATCATGAGCTGAGCTGAAATCAAAAGTCGGCCTCTTAACCAACTAAACCACCAGGCACCCCCTAAGAGACTCTTAAGGATAGAGAAAAAACTGAAGGTTGATGAAGAGAAGTGGGTGGGTGATAGGCTAGATGGGTGATGGGTATTAAAGAGGGCACTTGTGATGAGCACTGGGTGTTGTATGTAAGTGATGAATCACTGAATTCTAGTCTTGAAACCAATATTGCTCTGTATGTTAATTAACTAAAATTTAAAGAAAATTAAAAAATAAAAAAGATTGAAATATTGATTCATGGTACAAAACAGAGGAAATCTGAAAACATATTAAGTGAAAGAAGCCAGATACAAGAGGCCCCATATTACATGATTTCAGTGATAGGAAATACCAGAATTGGCAAATCCAGAGACCATAGTGGTTGCCAAGGTTGCCATAGTGGGGAATGAGCAGTGTTGCTAATGAGTATGCTATGAAAATCTTCTGGAATTAGATAATGATACTGATTGTACAACTTTGTTAATATACTAAAAACCACTGAACTATACACTAAAAGGATGAATTTTATAGCTTGTGAATTACATCTCAATAAAAAAGGGAAAAAGTGAACTTTGCCTACTATAATCAGTTACTTGTCAAATAATGTTTTAGGGAAAAAAATACAGATCATAGAAGATACATAAATACTGTAATGATAAAATCAGTGGTATATGGTCTGTTTGAAGCTGACAACTACAATTGTCTCTATAACTTGAAAGTATAATATATCTACTGTTTTCTCATATTTTCTATTCATTTTGATTTTTTAATCTTTTAGATATATTTTGTACTTTCTTCAGATAGACCATTATAACCACTTAAATATTTTTAAAAATAATTTGTGTAGAAATTCCAAGATGAGATTTAATGAGTGAAAAAATGGTTTGGTTTTTAGATTGAAAGAAATGAGTTTACTTTTAATAGCAAAAAAAATAAGAATTTGAGGACACAAATTAGTTTATTTTATGCCCCCTTATGTGCATTTTTCCTTAATGGAAAATTAGATACATAGAACTGAATTCATCAATTCTTTGTTCACAACACATTTTTGTGTGTCCATCCATAGTCCATTTTCATAATCTGTTTTATGTTTTTTCATTCATACACTTCATAATATATTAAATCACTATGAACATATATACCATCCAACCTCAAAACTAGCACACTCTCTATTACTTATATCTAATTATGTAAATCTCCCCATATCATCTCCAAGTCTTCCCTTCAGAATAACTATTATTTTTATATTATCATTTTCTCATTTTTACGTATATAATTAATGCCTAAACAATATATAGTTAATTTTTACTTGCTTTCAATCCATAGAAAACAATATAGCATATATTTTCTACTAAGAGCTCTCTTCCAACACAAGTATGATGTTAATAAGATTAATCATTATTGAATATGCCTGCTATTCATTTATTTTTACTGCTATGTAATATATTATGGAATAAGTATACTTTATTTTTTATCCATTTTTGGTCAATGAGTATTTCAGTTTCTTCCAGTTTTGCTGGTAATGCAAAGATCATTTCTATAAAAATTCTTACTCATGTTTTTTTTGTATACATGACCTGAGTTGCTCCTTTATGATTCTTAATTTTATAAAATATTGCCAAATTGTTTTAGAAAGTGGCTAAAAACTCTCACTGGCAATGTTTTAGCAATACAGATTATGCAAAGACCCTCAGATCTTTGGTATGGTCAGTCCTTTGATATGGTCAGTCTTTTTGCATTGTGCCACTCAAATATTTCCAAACTGGTATCTCATTTATGTTTTAATTCACTTTTCTTTGGCTAATAGTAAGATTTAACATCCCTTAATAAGCTTGTGATAAATATTGTATAATATACCCATTCATGATTTAATACCTCTTTTTTCATTGGTCTTTTTTTTAATTAATGTAAAGTTTTTAAAATTACATATATATTCTTGATACAAGTTCTTTGTGACTATGTGACACAAATATATTTTATAGCATATCTTTTACTTTCTTTAAATGTCTTTTGATGAATTAATTTTATTTTTAATGCTATATTTACTATTGTTTTCCTTTATGACTATTTTGTAGTTATTAAAATCTTTTATCTTTCCCCAAATCAGAAAGATACACTGTATTTTTTTCTGAAAGTTTAATTTTTTTCCTTTTCACATTTAAGTTCTTAATCCAGAGTTTATTTTTGTGTATGAGTTAGGGATGTTTCTTTCCAACCCCATTTATTGAATTATTCCTTAATTTTCCAGTGACTTTTTCATTTCATTTGTATCATTTCTCAAGGTTTTAAGTAAATATGAGTCTAAGCTCTCTTTGGGCTCCACAGATCAATTTAGTCTATCCTTTCACCAATACCAAGCCATTTTTTTTATTATGTTATGTTAATCACCATACATTACATCATTAGTTTTTGATGTAGTGTTCCATGACTCATTGTTTGCGTATAACACCCAGTGCTCCATCAGTACGTGCCCTCTTTAATACCCATCACCAGGCGAACCCATCCCCCCACCCCCCTCACCTCTAGAACCCTCAGTTTGTTTCTCAGAGTCCATAGTCTCTCATGGTTCATCTCCCCCTCTGATTTTCCCCCTTTCATTCTTCCCTTCCTGCTATCTTCTTCTTCTTTTTTTTTTAACATATAATGTATTATTTGTTTCAGAGGTACAGGTCTGTAATTCAACGGTCTTACACAATTCACAGTGCTCACCATAGCACATACCCTCCCCAGTGATGGGGTGGCTGGGTGATAGCCAAGCCATTTTAATTATAATATTTTACAGCAATGTGTAAGTTAAGTACTTCCTTATTCTTTTTTGTTGTTGTTAGTGGATCTTGGCACTCTGTTCCTCCATATACAGTTTAGGCTATCCTTTCCTAATTCAAGGAAATTATTATCATTTCTTCAAATGACTCCTCTCCATCCATTTTTGACAACTTATTTTATCTGAATGTTGTGTTTCTACTTTTATCTGCCATAGCTCTTAAATTTTGTATTTTCTTTTTCTTGTTTACTTCTGAGAGGGTTCCTTAATATAATTGACTAAACAACTTGATCCTCAGCTGAATTCTATCTACTATTCCAATTTATCATGTTTTTATTGTATTTTTAATATTAAATTTATTATAAATTTATATTATATCTTGTCTATATTATATTATATATCTTATATATAATATTATATATATTTATATCAACTGATATATATATCTGTTGATTTATATAAACTCATATATATATATGTATCAGTTGATATTTCCACCTGGCTCTTTTAAGGGTTTCACATTCTTATTGAATTTGCTAGTATAACTTACTTTTCTTAGATTTTTGGTCTGACTGTTCTACTATTTCTGCTTCTGGTGGTGTAGAATGCCTAGTCTTTCTTCCTTTGAAGGTAACAGTTTTCTTTAAATATTTAGGTTTCCTTGTTGTATGAGTCTTTATTTTCCTGAGTCTATCACCTACTTTACTTTAAAGTATATATTAAGGGGGGGTGGTGCCTAGGTGGCTCAGATGGTTGGGCATCTGCCTTGGGCTCAGGTCATGGTCTCAGGGTCCTGGGATCGAGCCTCTCATCAGGCTTCCTGCTCAGCAGGAAGCCTCCCTCTCCCTCTCCCTCTGCTGCTCCCCCTGCTTGTAATCTCTCACTCTGTCGAATAAATAAATAAAATCTTTAAAAAAAAATAAAGTATGTATTAAGGGATTGCAGGCTGGCACCTGGCCCAAGTGAGTTCAAGGAGGCCATGGAGGATGAGCCCTTGGTAGAGAACTCCAGGCGCCATCAAACCATTGTTAATTCCATGTATTTGCTATAATTTCCACAAGGTCAGTTTTAGGACTTCACTAAAAGGAGGAGCATTGGGAAAAAGCAATGTTCTTAGAAAAATCATTTAAAAAATCATAGAAAAATCAATCATGTCTCACCTATATCCTTCAACACCTCATCCAAGGACTTCTGTGGGGCTTTGATACCACCCACTGACTTCAGCAGAAAAGAGCACCTGATGACTGTTCCAAGGTGGCGGTGGTGGAAGGAAGGTGGAATATGGGTATGAATAACAAACTCCAACTAATTTTTTATCTTACCCATCATTCTATCACCACCATGGCTGGCCTAAATCTGTCTCGGCTAGAACTACCCAAAATCCACACAACTTTTTCAAAATCATCTTCTGTCTCACTGGGTCTCCTAGCTTTTGATGTTGCTATATTGTGGATGCCATTCTCTCCTCTCTCCTTTTTCCAGGGTAGGTTTTGACAGAAGAAGCCAATTCCCATTATGTCAGGAATCACAGTTGTCCTTTTTCCTCTTCACTTAGACGTAGATTTGTAAGTTTTCTTTATTTCAGAAAATAATGACATGGGCTAGCGTAAGTATTTTTAAATGAACTTTTTTGGTTTTCTCTTTCTGTCTGCGTTAGAAAAAAAAAATTCTTTAGAACAGTTTGATTTTCTCATCACAAAAACTGTTTCTTTTTTTACTATGACAGTGGCAGAAAAGAAATTGACAGTGTATGCATATGTTTTCTGTGAAATTCCCCTGTACACTGGCAAACACTTGGATTTTTCAACAACTATGTTATCTTAGTTACAAACCAGCAATAATGGCTTTTTTTCTTCTGTAGTCCACTAAAGCTAAGTTAACCAATCCATATTTCTACACTTTTCCCTCTGTTCCAGTTATATTACTAATGGAATTGGGAAAAAAAAGTCCTTTTAATCTGTGATGGCAGGTCAATCCTACTTTGCCTATTCTAGGTTCAGAGAATCTCTTGAAGTCTTTTTATCCTTGGTGAATTTCTTAAATTACATTTAATAATTGTCCAAGTCATTACTGATTCATTTATTGCCCATTTAAAAAAAATAAATATGTTTTAGATACCAGGTTTGATACTCCTCTATGATAAAAGTTACCATAATGCTGCCCTTCGGCCATTTTTTATACAAAACAATACTATTTGCTCCATTCCTCTCTCCCCCTCCCTCTCCACCCCCCCCCACTTTACACATGCATACTACAATCTACAAGTATAAAATGCAGTGTTTTTTTTAAGTTCCAGTATAATCAATATACAATGTTGTATTAGTTTCAGATGTACAATATAGTGATTCAGCAGTTCTGTACATTACTCAGTTCTCATCACTATAAGTGTACTCTTAATCCCCTTCACCTATTTCGCCCATTTCCCCACCCACCTTAAAAATGCAGTTTTATGAGCATAGGGAAAAAAAGAGAGAAAGAAACCAAAAAACAGATTCTAAACTATAGAGAACAAACTGATGGTTACCAGAGGGGAGGTGGGGGGGGGGATGGGTGAAATAGGTGATGGGGATTAAAGAGTACACTTGTGATGAGCATTGGGTGTTGTATGGAAGTGTTCAATCACTATATTGTACACCTGAAACTAATATTACACTGTATGTTAACTAGAACTTAAATAAAAACTTTTAAAAAACTAAGAAGGTGGCAAAAACAAAAAGATAAAGGTATTCAATAAATATATGGAAAAAAATGTAGTTTTAATTATTTTCTGAAAGACAGGTGAGATGAATTTGTAGCAAGTCCTCTGAAATAAGTTCTTCTGATAGTTTTCTGCCAATGGCACATGGGTGAGAGATGGCTGGCTAGCACTTGGCAGGTAGTCTGTTCTCATAAACTAAATAAACTAATTGGATAATTCTGGGTAGAAATTGACTTGGGCTTTATTAGCAACAATGTCTACAGAAATGGTAGAGAATTGATATATAACAGTCTAAATACCAGAAGAGTGAACGTTTTTATCAATGATAAATAATTGCTGTGTGCATGCTATTAATAGAAACAAATAAACACTAAGCATTTAATTTTTAAATCAATGGTCAAATTTAATGGTCAACTTTTTGTATATATAAAATGTGTATTTGCACACACATACATATATATAATATATATGAAAAATTAATCAGTATTTGAAATGGTGATAGTAATAGGATTTATGAGATAGGGTAATGAATATCTGAGGAACACCAATGTCCATTCAATTCAACTAATAATCATAAATGTACTCATTGAAATTCAAAAATAATAGTTTCAGAACACCTCATATTGACTCCACTAAATGTTAGTTTCATTTAAAATGTCTGCTTAACAAGACACTAAATAATGCTTTCCTCATATTTAATTAATTATATGAATATTTCAATATAAAAATTGTTTTTAGCTCTTAAAAACTTGGGTACAAAAGGACTTGATTGATAGTTTATAGTTTCTATTTATTAGTTTCTCCTTCCCTTTCCCCATCCCAGACATCCTAAATCAATGCATTAGTTTAAGTCTACCAGCCATGAAAAATGTGTGGTAGGTAAAACATTTTCTGACCACAAGATATATAATATTTTAAAGTGATTCAACCACATTTATGAGAAAATATGTCTATCTTTAAATCCAGTTCTCTTCTGAATTAACTTACAGTCTCTTTCTGTTGAATGGTATTCCTCATACACGGAGTTCAATTAGTATATCAGAAATTCATAATATAATATCTTAAACTTAATGTTTAGAGATTAAATTTTTAAGAAAATGTTTTATGAATCAGTAAAATATTTTTTATTTTTTTTATTTTATTTTATTTTTTTTTTTTTTTTAAGATTTTTTATTTATTTATCTGAGAGAGAGAATGGGAGACAGAGAGCATGAGAGGGGGAGGATAAGAGGGAGAAGCAGACTCCCCGCTGAGCAGGGAGTCCGATGCGGGACTCGATCCCGGGACTCCAGGATCATGACCTGAGCCGAAGGCAGTTGCTTAACCAACTGAGCCACCCAGGCGCCCCTAAAATATTTTTTTAAAGATTTTATTTCTTGGGGTGTCTACGTGGCTCAGTCATTAAGCGTCTGCCTTCGGCTCAGGTCATGATCCCAGGGTCCTGGGATGGAGCCCTGCATGGGGCTCTCTGCTCCATGGGAGGCCTGCTTCTCCCTCTCCCACTCCCCCTGCTTGTGTTCCCTCTCTCGCTGTGTCTCTCTCTGTCAAATAAGTAAATAAAATCTTTTTTTTTTATTTTCTCGCCTTTTTTTATTATGTTAATCACCATACATTACATCATTAGTTTTTGATGTAGTGTTCCATGATTCATTGTTTGCGTATATCACCCAGTGCTCCATCAGTACGTGCCCTCTTTAATACCCATCACCAGCCTAACCCAGCCCCCCACCCCCCTCCCCTCTAGAACCCTCAGTTTGTTTCTCAGAGTCCATCGTCTCTCATGGTTCGTCTCCCAAAGATTTTATTTCTTTATTTGTCAGAGAGAGCACAAACAGGGGTAGTGGCAGGCAGACGCTTAATTGACTGAGCCACCCAGGCGTCCCTAGTAAAATATTTTTAAATGAAATTTAACACTTAAAGAGCAGCAGTTATATTTCAGCTTTCACTTATGTTTGGTAGAAAAGTATTGTTTTTCATCTGCCAATATCCACCTGTTGAATGGATATTGGCATCCACCCCTCCTTCTCACTGTGCCTCTCCTCCCTTGCTCCTTTAGGTAACAGTCATTAATTTGTGGAACTACCCATCATCCATCTCTATGCAGTTCAAGTAAGGTTGACCCCATCCACATCTTTGGACATAGAGCTCAGCAAATTGAGCATTTTGTTTTCCTGGATATAGTGACATTCAGGGATGGGCATGTGACACATGCAAGGCCAATAAGGATAGGAAAATGCAGTCTTGAGACTTAGGTTTAAACAGTTGGTCTAAAAAATATTTAGCCTCTGACAATGGCAGGCTAGATTACTTTACACCATCTAACCACCCAAAAACAACTAAAATAGCTGGAAGGATAATATAAAGCATCTATTTAAAAGGATTGGGGCTTTATCAGTACAGCAAGAAAACTTCAGAAGGTGAGTCTGATATTTGGCATCACTTTCTTCTCAGATATTTGCCAAGAAGCAGAGAATGGGAATTCTGCTGAGAACCTGAGCCGGAAGAGGTAGTTGAGAGGGTAAGATGTAGAATAAAGTTTTAATTAGTTTCATAGGGTGGGGGCCTCAAAGTAGGTCAGGTTCTAATAAATACCCTGGGCTTTCATTTGGGAAAATAAAGGTCTAAAGCCTAGGAGTAAGGTCATACCAGAAAAGAATAGTTATGACAAGGCCTAAACAAACTTTAAATTAACTCAGCTCCTAATGGGTTAAGGCATTGGTTCTTAAGCAGGGGTGACACCAGAGTCAGCCCCCAGGGGACATTTGACCATATATGGAAACAGTTTTGATTGTCAGAGCTTGGGAAAATGCTACTGGCATCTTTACAAAACAAAGAATTATCCAATCAAAAATATAAATAGTGCCAAGGTTTAGAAACCCTGGTTGAAGGTGATTTGCACTAACCTGACAGGGAAGGAAAATCTGGATGAATATATTACTTACTCTTTAAAATCATCTAATTTTTTTTTTTTTAAGATTTTTTATTTATTTGACAGAGAGAGACACAGCGAGAGAGGGAACACAAGCAGGGGGAGTGGGAGAGGAAGAAGCAGGCTACCCGCTGAGCAGGGAGCCCGATGTGGGGCTTGATCCCAGGACCCCGGGATCATGACCTGAGCCGAAGGCAGATGCTTAACGACTGAGCCACCCAGGCGCCCCTAAAATCATCTAATTTTTATACTAAATTTCTGTACTCAAAAATCCAATCAAAATAATCCATAATAAAAAAATAAGAAATAACTAAAAACCAAGAGAAAAAAACAGGTGATAGAAACAGATAAAATGGAGATTTAGAAATTGGAGTATTTAGAATCTGATTCTAAAAGAATAGTGAATATTTCAAAAGTTGTAATGACAATAAATGTTGACAGAAACCCAGAGACTATATAAAATAGTAAAATGGATTCTAAAATTACAAATCAATACAACTTTAAACTATGGATTGGCACACGGGAAAAAAAATATTAGGAAGGATATAGGCATGTGAACAACATAATTATCTAACCTTAGAATTTAATTGGCCTTTTTATATAGAACACTGCAGAAAACACATTTGTTTCATTCGTTCCTGGTACATTTATAAAAAGTAACCATATGCTCCACAAAGCAAGTAAACTTCAGCAAGCTTTTAGGGATTGATAATATACATAATAGGTTCTCTAATCACAATGGAATTAAGCCAAGAATCAGTAACAAAAAGATAACTAATAAGTAGTAATATATTTGAAAGTTAAGAGGTATTTTATAACAAAGTAGTATTACATAAGAAAATTGTTATTTATTAAATTTTTTAGAAAAGGCTTGGCATATAATGTTAGACTTTTACATTTGTAGTTATTATCTTATAACATACAATTTGTACCTTGTATCTAACGATAAATAAATTAATATATTCTGTAGGTTTATGTCAGTGTTGCCTTTTTTACACTTTTCAACTCTGGTTTCCCTTAATTGGATCCATTCTCAGGAGGTGTCCTACTTTGTGTAACATGATGGTTGCTGTGAAACACACTTTGCATTTCAACCTCAACCACCCAAGTTGAAGCATTTCTGTTCTTTAACAATTTAGTCTTTTTTTCAAATGATTTTTTTTTAATTGAAGGGTAACTCAGTACAGAAAAGTATGCAAGTATAAATATACCTCTCTACATACAGATAAATTTATAATAAGTACAGACCATATAACCACTACCCTAGTCAAGAAATAAAATATAACCAGCATCTAGAAATTCCTTTTTGACCTGTTAGGTCAAAGGAGCAATCGAAGTGGAAATTAGAAAACATTGAAAGTACTACAAATCAAAACGTGTAGGATGCAGTAAAATGACATGATCAGAGGACAAAAAAATTTGGACATACCCTGGACACTCATCCAGTGGGGTCTTATCCAAAATTTTGAGCAGTCCAATTGCATGGTATTTTTGGAAGCTTAAGTAGATGGTTGTAAAGAGTGGCCTGTAGAGTAAAGATACTGAAGTCAATAAATACAAATATGAGATTGTTGAAGTAACTCAAAAGTGAGGCTTTTATATATAGATAATCAAAGAGTTGGAAATGGGGCTGGGGGGAGACAAAAATATAGAGGAATCATTGATTGTAATGTGTCAATTGCTTAGCTGATGAGAAGGAGAAGGAAGAGCAAAGGGTAGCTTTATGACTTTGTTCCTGAATTCCAGCGACGTCAAGAGAAATAAGTCAGAAAAATTATTTTAGATAGATGGACGTTGATTGCTTGGTCTCAACTTCTTGGTTATGACATTTATCTTTGCCACTAAAAATAGAAATAAATTTGTGAGCCAAATGTGTCCAGTAATAGATTAGCATCTTATGGCAATCTTAAAAAATGTGTTCTTAAAAAGCGGTTTGGTCTTCCCATACAAAAAGGAAAATCTGCAGTACATACTGGCTGCCCATGTCTAGATCACCTATCCTCAATCCAGTAGAATGTAAAATGTACAGTTTACACAAATATCAGAAATGGTTAACTAAAATTGGAACTGCTTATGACAACTGATAGAAGTATTTCTTAAACTGGATTCATATTCAAATTGACTATATACATTTCCTTGTGTACTTGTAAAATGGAATGCAAACCTGAGAAAAGGTGAATGGCAATTTTCAGAGAGAATTTGAAGATATAGGGGCCACAGGAATTGTTCAAGAAGTCTTCTAATTTGATCTCCTTTCAGCTACTATTTGAGGCAAGTGAGTGATGGTGTCATTTCTCCAGATGTTAAAATTCAGAAACTCTGTTACTGTACTGGAAAAAGCGTATGAAGATTACATGAGTAGACAACTTGGGAGAGAACAGTTTTAGGCCTGTTACATGAATGCTGTTTCTGAGCAGAATCAAGGATCAGGTTTTGCCACTTTTGGAAATAAAGGTCAATTGCCCCATTGACTGAATATGCTTTGCTTTCTAAGTGCTTAGGATTACTTTCTTTTACTACACATGAGGCTTCTGTTTGGCCTTAACATTGATTTCATTATTTGGATACCACCCCTTCCTTTTTTCTTTAACCAGTTATAACACATTCTAATTCTGTTTTTAAAATCCTGCAATCTCCTCTTTCAGCATCCATGGGTGTACAAAAATCTCATGTGTGTAAAAAGTGTGCCTTGGGTACATAGGACAGAAGAGTTGGCTGAAGTGCCCAGTCTTTTAACTCTGATATGTGTTCCCCAAAATAGGAAAATAAGCTTTATATCAATTAAGTTTAGCTAAGCTAGCAAATAATTTAAACATATTAATAACAATGATTTTAAGCTAATAGTCAATTTATGAAAATGTCTCTAAATTGCCTCCAATACCTAGAAAGAGTTTTTATTTCCACAAAATCATATAAAACAAATCCAAAAATTTATGATGTTAATATAACATATAATTGGTATAAAACATTGTTTATTTAGAGATAATAGGAAAGAGTACTGTTCTTGGTCTGAGTTATTACAAAGTTCAAATTAGTAAAGTTTTAGTTCATTAGTACTTACTATGTAATTATTTAAAAGATAAAATTTTAATTTTGAGGAACTTCACTTTAAACAGATACCATAGGATAATTCTAAATACCCTGGTTCATAGAGTAATTTAATCCATACAGCTGTGTTGAAAACACTGAAGATCAGTGAGGTCACGATGTCTAAAGGTATGTGGCTGCTACTGAATCAGTCAGAAGCAAGAACTCTGTAAAGCAAGTTACTAGGGGATGTGTCTTAGTTTTTCCCAGCTGTAAATTTCTCTGTGCATGTGTTACAAACATGCCTGACACTATGATTGTTACAGCTTAGCATTCATTTCCCCTGATATGTTGACACTGGAGTGAAACATGGCGGCCTGGGACAAAGAGATTTGGTGTTCTCACGGTGAATCACCCCACACTGGCTACTGATAAGCACTGCCACAAATCATGGATAGCTGGCAAGGTCCTCTGCCCTAATTTGTTTTTAAAATTTTCATTCAGGCAGTGTAACTTCATTACATTCCTGCAAGCAAGACCCCAGGCATTGTGTAAGAGAGATTTACAGCCAAGTAAGACAGCCATTTCAGACTGCAAAGAAATCCCTTCAGTTGCACAGTGTCTGCACTTTTCCTTAGTTTGGCCAAGTAGATTTCTTATGAAATAATTTTTTTTAAGATAGATTTTTTTTTCTTCATATGACTAGATGAGGGAATTTACTGCTGCATGTAAAGAAGCATTCATTATCTCTAGTCACAGTCTCATTGAAAATTAATGTGTAAAAACTCTCTAATATCCTTTACTGTTATTCCTTAATCGTAGTTTTCTCTTTCCTGTTAAAAAGAATTCAGCAGATTGAGTCCAGGTGAGAATATACATTCTGACATAGGGCTAGAAGTATGGTGGAGAAAGAATGTATCATGTCAACCTTCAGCCATACTGTTGACAAATCAAATCTTGTCAAGTACTGGACAGCTTGCTTTCCCAACAAACTGCTTCTCCTACTTGAGCCTCGCATTAAAACTTGGCAGATCAACTTTTAACACTGACAGAAATGTTGTTGCCTACTTACTACTGCTTGTAGAGTAAACAGTCCAACTGAACTTTTAAGGAACTTTGACACCCATAAACAATTTATAAAAACTTCAATTTGGCACAATGAAAACAACTGAAAAGATTTTGAGCAAGACCATATCAGAAAGAAAATCTATTTCCTAGAAAAGGATATATTTCTCAAACAAAAGAGCCATTTAAAATAGCATGTGATTTATTGGCTGGAGGTAATCAAAAAGTCCTACCCTTCCTTTTCTGTTGAATTTGTGTTAACAGTAAAGAATGTCTAAATTCCTTTTTAAAAAATTCATTTTTTCTGCCTTACTGATGTAGTTAATGTCTCTACACATGGTAGAAATTTTGTAGAATATTGAATTCTACTTTGATTTCTAGAATAATAGTATTTTGAAACACTAATTAGATTTAATCCAAAACTGAAAGAGTAGTTTAAAGAGATTAAGCTAAAAACAAGTCCTATGTAGTAATAAATACAAAAAATATATAAAAGTTTCCTAATATTCAGTTGTATGTTTGAAGTCATTCAGAGTTGAGTCTCAGATGATATATGTATTTTATTCTCGTGTGTTTCTCATTCTCTTGAGGAAAAGACATTTTCTGTATTGAAACTGGACTTTAGTTTTAGCCTAGAACTGTGAATGTAAATATAGTGCAAAAGACTGTTTACTATAACTTCAGTGAATGCTTTATCCATAACCTTTCAAAAACTTGTCAGTAATGTGACCAATAGTTCTCAGTTTGCAGCTCAGCAGTTCTGGGTGGCATCAGGAGAAATGCTGATAGCAGATATATGGGCCACATCTGCCCTTCAGGCCCTCAGCCTATGAAGTACCCAGGAGTGGTGAACTTTGAATGTCTTTAGTATTTTTTTTTTTTTTTTTTGTATCAATGTAACAAATCCAAATTATGTCAGTTTGAGATGTTGTTGGCAACATGTTTTTACATTCCCAGGAGTGAGGGGCATTGTGTTTTCTCTCATATACAGAAAACCCAGAAATGTTAAACTAGAAAACAAAATAGAATAGAAATTAATATCTTTCATTCTTTTTGAGCCGAGTCAATTTTTTTTTACTTTTAATGAAGCCATTGTTAGTTTTGGGTTATTACACATATTCATTTCTAAAACTACGCCTTTGGAGTTTATTCATTAGAATGGTGAATATTATGTTAAATGTATTCAAACATTTAATTTTGTTAAAATTAATAATAAAACTTGTTCATAAATAATATAAACAAATTTCTAGGGACAGTGGAAAAAAACTAGATCACATGAAGAAAATTGAAACAAATTTCTTTATTTCCTACTAGAATATGTATATGTTCTCTCTTTTTGCCTTTTTTTCCCAGTGTACCAAAGAGTAGTGCAGTAATCTCAAGTTATACTGCTCGTCTTTCCCCCCAAAAGTAAATCCATTTATTTATTTATTCAGTGGCATAGAGTATAAGCAAATGCTTCAGAGAAAACACAACCCTTACAATTGTCTGAATTTTAACTGGCTACTGTGTTTGGATTTTCAATTTTCCTTCCTTCTTCCCTGCCAGTTTTGAAGAGAGTGTTCATATGCCTCACAATATGCTGAGCCCAAGATGATCAGCCAAGTCTTGGCTTCTTTGAGAGCTTAAACCCTTTAAACTCAGCTCTCTCCGGCTGGCAGGTCAGCAGCACTGAACAGACGCTGCAGGTTTCTGCTTAGTTAAGTTTCCACAAATGCAGCTCTGCTTATTCTTAGCAAGAAAGGGGAAAGATTATCTGCCCCATGAACAATTCTATCCATCTTCCTTTTCTTAGCTCTCTGTGTCTAATCTGTTTGGCATAGCAGGCTTTTTCTTTTTTTTTTTATTCATAAGTTTTTGATTGACAGATATTATTAAAAACAAACAAACCAACCATAAGATGTTAATGTCTTTCACTCCTGAAGTCATGTATTTACTTCTCATGAAACCTGCATATGTTTCACTCATTCTCCCATTTTATATTAATAGACGTGCTTGGCAAAATGATGCTCCGTAGATTTACTCTTCAGATGTTAGTTTTTATATAGAGATTAAGTTTACAAAAAACAATGTAGACTTTCTTTAATCTCATTTCATTCACATCTAAACTCTATTTCAGACATTTCCTCCCTAACACTTCAACTCTTGTTCAAACACTGGCTGCTTTTCTTAGGGTTACAGAGATAACTCAAACCAGCTAAATGAAGTTGGAAGGTCTGTTTATTCTGCACAATTTCTTTAGGTCATTATTAAAACCTCAAAATAAAAATAAATGGGATTTAGGGTAGCACTTAAATCACTAATGTAGCTTATGTATGAAAAAAATTCAGTATTGGCGTATGTCAGCTTAAATAAGAATCAGGAGGCAAACATTACCTTGCTACATGTTCTTGATTTTCATATGCATCTGCAGATGAAATTACTGGTTTGTGTTGGTTTTGCTTTGATTAGTTACTTGACTTTCCTATGGTTGAACTCTATAAGTGGTTGAATTCAAATGCAATAATGCCATTTGTTACATGATTATTAGACTTAGTTGTGGACAAAATAATAATAAGTATTGATTTTGGCCTTATATATAACAAGAAGCCCAAAGCAATATACTTTATTTTAAATTGATTATTCTGAATTTTAAATCCCTCCTCAGCTGCCATTTATTTTTATTTTTAGCTGACATTCAATCAAATGGTAAATGTTTATTAAAGAGTTGCTATCTAGTTTGTGAGTCTAGAATCTATATTGTGTAGATGCATAAAACAAAGAATACAGAGTTGATTAAACTTAGAAATAAAGGGAACTAAGAGGGGAAACACTATTTGGTTGCCAGTATGCTAGTCAATTCAACCTCAATAGCTGTAGTATCAAATGCCTCAACTTCATTTAAAAATTAACTCTGCCACTTCCCTATTTCTGTCAGTGATGCAGCTATGTTTTGAAGACTTTTACACCATTAATCAATGCATCATTTCTTTCTCCTTCCCTATTTTTTGCCTGGGCTATATGCATGTGCATTGTTTTCAAGAAATTATGCTTTTAAATAGACAGCCCTACAGTGAACACACCCACACACACAAATAGAACCACACATGGGCATATATGCACGTGCGAGCACACAGGTGCTTTGAAGAGGAAAATGCATACTATGATGTTCATGAAATTCAAGTTAATTTCAAATAGAATAAAAGATTCAGAGCAAATATTGCAACAAAATTGTATAGTGAGTAAAGCCAATATGACCAAAAATTATAGAACAGAAAGAAGCAACCCTCTTTAGCATAGATAGGAAATAGAAGTACAGTTAAGGATGAAAATGAATTTTGACTTTACATGTTAAATCTGGGGAGAATGATAGTTATTACTCAAGGAATAGCTGATGCTGCTTGCTAGTGATTAAAATAAGCTTCCTTGTGTTATCTCTTTACATAAATTGTTAGAGCTTCTCATATTTACCATGGATATTCTGATCTTGGACCTAAACCTCTGATGATATATAATAAGCTTTCTTAACAAAAAATAAGGGACCTAGTTATACAACTTCAGTTATACTGTTCTTAGAATTCTGCTTTTAGAGAATTTAATTCAGACAGAAAGTTTATCTTGGCTTTTCTGGTGTGTGTGTGTGTGTATGTGTGTGTATTCTGGTTGTGTGTGTGTGTATGCGTGTGTGTGTATTCTGGTGTGTGTGTGTGTATTAGGACCAACACATGGGTTTTACCAAAAGAAATATAAATATCATTTAATTTATCGTCTTATAATGTGATCCTTTAAGTCACTATATACTTGTGAAGTTTTTTTCATACGTTTAGAGAATAAAACAGAAGGCAAGAGATTCAGAAGGCCTTTCTGAGTAGCACCCACATTCAGAACTCATACTATGGTTGCATTTTGTGTTCTCTGCAAAGAGATCACCAGAAAAGGATGGCAGTCTCCCATCTAAAAACATTCTGATAGAACCAGCACATTTTTGTGCCCAGTGATAATGCAGGAAAATTGTCCAAACAGCATTTCTATATCAGTTTGATAGTCACTCAGGTTTTGCTGCAGGAATTTGTATATTAATATAGATTTTCTATAATTTGTTTAGCCTCCTGGCTTCACCTAATCCTCTAAACAATCTATAATGGGGACTGAGAAGTGTCAAAGGACCAAAGTTTCATTTTAAAGAATTATCAGGTAATCTGTAATTGTCTATTTATTTTTGAAACGTCAGAAAGTACAATGGGCTCAGTAATTAGAATACTTGCAATCCCATTATTGTCAAGTACAAAATACATTTTGCCAGATGAAAATACATTGGATCGATTTATTGCATCTTCTTTTATATGTCTTCAAAAGTTTTTCCTGATTATTTACCTTTTTCATGAGAGGAATTGAACTGTCAGGAATATTTTTAACAGAGCCATCAAAATGGTAGCAATGACAACAATAATACAACAAACATTTTTAAATGCCTACCAGTTGTCAGACATGGAGCTCTTAAATGGAATTGCTCATTAATTCTTACAGCATCTTTTTCTGACAAGAATTTGTACCACTTACTATGAGGAAACTAAAGAAAAGATCAATTAAGTATACTTTGCTCCCTAGGACAATAAATGGACTGACTGGTCAGATTCCACTCTTTAAACTCAGCCCTGCTGTGATGCTTCCTTAAACATAACTCTAACAGGGCTTTTTCCTTTCTTTCCTTTTTTTAATAGGATAGACCATCAAAGGACTTGGGAAATTAAAATTCATTAATAATCACAGGACCAAAATGTATGGAGAAATTATTTTTGTCTCAATCCCATATAACAACAAAAACCCCTGGACCTTGGACTCAGGTACTATTGGAAGGGAAAACAAAATTGTTCTAAATTTAAAACAAACAAAAAACCTTACTAAATAATCGTGCACAGGAGCCTAGAAAGTGAGAGAAAGCCAATTGGTAGGCTTGAATGTTTGCAAAGTCAGTTTATCAATAGACATTACAAAGCCCCAAAAGCAAACTCAGGAAAGATGTATTAACTTATTCTTCAGTATCAAATAACACTAAAGAAAATTTATTCCAAAATTTAGAATTTTAGTATTCCCTTACTATAAAGCCAAAAGCAAGGACCCCTCCACATGTCTAGCAATATGTGTTTAATGTTCATTCTCCTTTATAGTGATACTCTTTAAGAAAAGTAAATAATTGTATTTTATTCAAACCTAGCTAAATACTCTCACATTACTAGCATACCATAAATGATATAAAAATAAAGCCATCTTAAATTTATTCATAGAAGAATGATGATCTTCCTTCTGTTTTTTTATTAATTTATACTTGTTCTTTATTAGAAAGTATTAAATTTCTATAGTGTTTTATTAAGATGATAAGGAAACATATGAATCATTTGATGGATTTATTAAATTATACACTAATTTATAAGAAATGAGACCTTTATTTGTTAATGTTGCAAAAGCAACAAAAAAGTTTTTAGAGATTTCATATACATATGAAATTTCCTCCTTTAGACTTTTCTAGGGACTTATTGCAATGCCATATATACTGTAAAG